>NC_084745.1:15234744-15264744 GCF_033978785.1 Entelurus aequoreus | reverse complement strand
GACGAGACGCGGCGCCGCCATCTTGGAGTGGTGATCCGCTCCACTCAGTGCAATTGATTTGGCAGGAGCAATGAACTTTCAGCGCATTTAATTCATTTTACCTCACTGAATACTACTGATTTTCACGCGCTTTTTTGTCATACGTGTAGCTATGATAACGGACACATGTTTTGGCGAGTTTTATTATTCACAGTTTGCTTAACAGTAATATAATATTCTTATACACTATAAGTGACCAGATGTCCGAGATCAAAACTGGGAATATAATCCCAGAGAAGGGGGAAAAAAACGGTAAGCTATTTTTAAATTGAAGAAACAATATGATTAGGTTATATATACATGCGTATATCCTACATAAACAATGTATGAATACATTAGATATCTATATATCTTAGGGACATATAGACTGTATCTCTGTTGCTGCAGCAGCAGAGAGTTTATTCTGTCTTGACACTTTGTATTGATATTTTGTATTACATTCTTCCCTTAAATGATCAAGTTTACAGTGATTGTTATGTATGTATTTTTTTATGTATGTCGCTTTGGATAAAAGCGTCTGCCAAATACTTAAACATATATAAACACCTGAAAGTTATTATACCAGCTAAAACCACCAATTTGTTTCACTACATTCAGAATAAAACCAAATGCTGTTTTACCCAACAATGTTAGTATTTGAATATTGTTACTTGAAGACTTATTCCTGGTTACAATTATACTGTTAAGAAAGTATTGTCTTATATTTTGCCTAAAATGAGAATGCATCATAATTAGTGGCGGCTGGTGAATTTAGTTTTAGGTGGGGCTGAAAGTTTGTAAACCAAACCCCTGTAGGGGCGTCATCCTCCCCCAGAAGATTTATTTGTGATTTTCATATACAAATATTGAAGATCTTTGCTCCTTCTCAACTCTGTGGTAATATTATTTTCATAAAATACAACCAATAGTATGTTAATGTTTGTTTTTGCAAATGTGTTTATTCTGTAAAGGAATGAGTTAAATGTTTAAAATTGTTTAAACTATTAAAATGACTGGTTAATAGTGCTATTATGAATTGCAATGTCAGCACTATTTTTTTTCCTGCAATTTCAAATGCACTTGTTTTAATAAATAAATACAGCGTTTTAAAAGCATACACAATCTGTGTAAAAATATTAGTCTGTGGTTAAAAGGACTTGAAAGGACTCGAAACTCAAAATGCAGGACTTGGGACTCGACTTGAGACTTTCCAATCTTGACTTTGGACTTGACTCGGGACTTGCCTGTCTTGACTCGGGACTTGACTCGAGACTTGAGGGCAAAGACTTGAGACTTACTTGTGACTTGCAAAGCAATGACTTGGTCCCACCTCTGGTAGATATACTGTATGTCTGGACATCTTTCTAGCAAGATTACAAGTCCTAGCTATGTTCTTCTTTGTAATCTGACTGTTTCATCCTAGTGTCATTGGAGCCGACGTGGACAACTCTGTTTGCGTAGCTAGTGGTGTGATTAGCCTGTCGTACGTGTTTACTAGGCCTGTTGCGAGTTAGCTCCTTAAGATTAGCTTCTATGTCAGGTGCTACCGGCCCTGGAAATACACTTAATTATGGCTAGTTTGCCAAACTGTATGTTTCGGGGGATGGAGTCCCCTATGACTAAGGTGTGGTGCCTGGTACACTGGGGTGTAGGACTAGCTAAAGGGCTAAATCTGTTATGCAGTCGACGATTTCCTGCGTGTGGTCTTCTTGGTCAAATGGCACATCTTTGTACCCTTGATGAATCCTTGTCTTTGTGTCATTTGCCTCGCGAGCCGACCTCATTTGGAGCCACGGCACTTCTGCCGTCACGAAGAAGCGTCATGCGAAAATGGGTCACAACTTCAGAGCCGTGATGCGGCAGCGTCGACATGACGGAGCTCCAGCAGGAGTAAATATTTGCTATTTTCTTCCACACGCTTGGCACGGTGGTTTCGCGCTGGCTAATGATGCCTTCGTTAACATGCACGCATTGTTAGTCTCGGTCCCTTCGTGGGATCTGCGGACTCTACCTCATTATTATTTTTGGGAAGAGACTGTAGGAAGGGTGACCTAAGGGCAAAGGGGTGTGTCATGCGTTTCAACACAAACATTTCGCCACAGTTTCTGAGCAAGCGTGGTGTTTTTTCCTCACTGCTCTCAGCCTTGTCGATGCTCAGGGGGAATCTACTCCACTGAAAGTCTTTTACAGAGTATTTATTGCAGAAAAAATGGTTTCCTCCTCCCCGAGGGGCTGGTGGCGGGAAACAAAACAATTTAATCTGCTAGTGAATCAGTAGATGATGAGAGCTACTATTACGAGTATTAAACTTTCAGAGGGCATCTGTCTGGTTTTATAAACAGATGTTCGCTATAATCCTTCTTTTATCTGCTCTGCTGAACTCTTCGCTCTCCATTTTGTCTTCATTTGTGCGGGCGACTTCCCCAGACACCAAACAAACGTGTGTGTCATCTTGTTACCAAATTGTTAAATACTTACAGGAAGATGTGGCAGGGAGCCGAACAGAATGGCTTTATAAATGATCCTGTGCATGCTAATTCATGTTAAGATGGGAATGGTTTCAGTCAGATGTCTTCAACAGAGGGTCCGAACCCTAGGGATCCGCCTCGGAACTGCAGGCGGGGTCGTAGAAGTGTCGGGTTGATTGATTTTTTCCAATTACAAGGCTCTGCCAGGTTCCCCGTGATTGGCTTGGATAGCAGCTCGTTTAATAATGATTTTTTTTTCTACTTTTAAAACACTTCCTTTTAGTCTACATTAGTGTTTTTCAACCACAGTGCTAGTGTAATTTCACCTAATTGGTCTGAAAAAAATATGTTTTGCAAACAACTGATTTTAATCCCCAAAAAATATGCATTTGTTGAGCGTCTGTGCTGCCTAACGATCGGCAGAGTAACCATGTGATACCGTTCCATATCAGTAGGTGGTAGCTAATTGCTTTGTGGGCCGACTCCGAGACAAGACAATTAGTGATGCATACACAGGCAAGTGGCGAACACAAAGTGCCGTACAAAAACAAAATGAAGAGAAGAAAACATATAAACGGACACATTCACACAGCACGATTGACAGTAGCAAAGCAAAAACAAAACATGGCATGGC
The DNA here is from genome assembly GCF_033978785.1 of Entelurus aequoreus. Taxonomy (NCBI): domain Eukaryota; kingdom Metazoa; phylum Chordata; class Actinopteri; order Syngnathiformes; family Syngnathidae; genus Entelurus; species Entelurus aequoreus. Next base: position 15,261,624 of record NC_084745.1, on the reverse strand, counting down.
ACTGAGGATTGGAGGAAAAACCCCACCCTCGAAGCATCCACACTGGAGAATAACTAAAATGAACGCCATCTAAAAATAGTATAAAACATATGATTAAAAAAAAATATATATATATATATATATATACATTAATATTGTTATGATCCGTCGCTCGTATCATGTTTTGTTCTGTTAGAATGACTACCTCAGTTCTGTTTTCAGCACCCCTGCGTTTGTTATTTGGTTTCCATGGGTGCTGATTAGTTTCACCTGCCTCTGATTAGTGTTCGGGACGCTCACCTGCTCCTGGGCACCAATCAGAGAGCGACTTATTCCTGTTTTTTGCCACACACTGTCTGGCTGTCTTATTTGCTTCCACGCAACAGTTACGACGTCTATTCCTACGATTCCAGAGCTAAGCTTTGTTTTTGTTTGCCTGTTTTTATTCTAATTCTCGTGCGATCGGCACGCTAGTCTTTTTGTAGTTTTGCATGTTTCATAGATAATAAATCATTGTCTTACCTGCACCTTACCTCCGGAGTTTCCTGCTGCATCTTGGGAGAAAGACCCGCGCATAACCATGCGACCACGTCGTTACAAATAAAATATTAATAATACAATAAATATTACATTAAGTTATTAAAACTTAACATTGAGATAATATCAGTAATATTAACGAATAAGATGGAAAACACAATAAAATAACAAAAAACACAAGAGTTTAAGATGATCACTAAAAAGCTTGATTAAAGAAGTTTTTATTTTGAAATTTCAACGCTCTCTGCAGTCCTAAAGGCTCTCTGGTAGGCTGTTCAACAGTTGGGGACCACAGTGGCTAAATGCCGATTCACAGTGAGTTTTTGTTCTGGTATTTGGTAAAAATAAAAGGCTTGTTCCAGAGAACCTCAGAATCCATGAGGGTTGATACGATAACAGCGAGTCAAATAGATAAGAAGGCGCAAGGCCATTAAGACAACTAATAGAGCTTTAAAATCGACCCAGAAACGGATAGGGAGCCAATGCAGTGACTTTAAAACTGGTGTAATGTGCCCCCGTCAGGTATTTGATGAGAACAACTTCATATTGTCAATATAGGCTACTGAATTTCCTTTTTAACATTTTCTGCTGGTGATTCGGGATGTTTTTCATTGAAAAAAATGTCCCTTAGCTCTAAAAAGTTGGAAAAACATGTAATGGTGATTCTTTGGTCCAAAATGTGCATAGATTGTTTTACAGACCATCTCTGCAGGATGTGCTGTTTTGTGGGCGGTCTTTTATTCGACAGCGCTTTCATATGGAGCTTATTGACGGATATACCTTCGAACTATACGCTGCTTTGCATTAGAAAATGGCAACAACGGAGAATGCATGTGCATGTACGAGCCAGTCTGCCGCACAACGATAGGATAGAGAAAAATGAGTTTATTGACTACAACGTTGGACTATTATGGCAAACTCGCACAAAGCTTTTCGGGTATAACTTTGCCATATATGGAGATGTCCACCTACATAGCATTGCAAACAAAGCATGACGGAAGGCAAGATTGTTTTATAAATATCGCCGCAATGCCTCCTTATGATATAGGTAAAGAAAAGTTGGTTTTGCGAAATAGGGCCCCTTTAAGTTTAAGTCTTTGGATCAGAAAAATGTATCGTTTTGTAAGGCAACAACAAAGCACACAGATGAGAGTTAACAAGGCACTTTTTAGGACCAATAAAAAGGTAAATTTAAAACTATTGCTGTCAAAGTGAAAGCGTTAACTTATGAGATTAATCAGAAGAAATATAGCATTCATTATGTATAAATGCAGATTAATCACACTTTATTCTGATTGCAGATGATGCCTCAACTCCTATGCTCTAAATACCACACGTTAAACTATAAAATTGTGTGTACTATAGTGGGCGTGATGCTTGTGATCTACTAAGACTGGGTGTGCAATTGAAAAGTAGTCCAGACAGCTTTATTCAAATTAGGTTTTTGCAAGTAGTATTGGCATGATGTTCCCTCCATATTCATGTTATTGTGCTCTCCAACATGTGTCCGATGTCGTTGAACTAGCAGCACACAACTATATAATGTACCACCTTACACCTAATATAGAATCGCAAAACAAACGATTTTTAGCACTCTTACTCTAGACCATCACTACAGTATCATATGAATGCGCCTGGAATGATCCAAATGCAAGAAAATACTTATTGAAATATTTTTTTTTTCATAAAGGAGATGTATTATATTTTCTAAATGAAAAAAAAGAATGACATCAAAAAAAAAACGCCAGCAGACACCAAAACACATCAATTTAATTTGTTTTAATCAGCCCGTTAAGTCATCCAGCAGCTCTACAATTATGAAATGATATTGCTAAATAGACTCTTATTTTTTATTCTTGACTCGATATGAGTCCTTAGATGCACAGGATTCTGTGTCCATCGTCAGTTTTTGCAGCATAAAGCTGTAATCCTTTCTCATTCGTGCACTGCAAATTATTTGCCACTTGCCAAGATTTGGAATTTTATTTCAATACATTTTGCAAGTTTTGAGAGCAATTTACTTATTTTCAGTCATTGACTTTACATAATCTTAATGTTAACATGTATAATTATATTGTGTCTATTCCTGTTAAAAAATGTTTAAATTGAGAAAATAAAGATATTTTTGTTTTCCCCACATAGAAAATGGCAAATAGAATAATGCTTGTTTTCAGAATAAAATATGTATTTCTATCTTAAAGGTCCTGATAATGTCTCGCTACACATATTCAATTAAGTATAAGTTGAAAAGGATTTGCAAATCATTGCATTCTGTTTTTATTTACCATTTACACAACGTGCCAAATTCACTGGTTTTGGGTTTTGTTCTTCAATACACAGTTGTATCTACTGTAAAGGCTAAATGCTGTGATTAAAGGCCTACTGAAACCCACTACTACCGACCATGCAGTCGGATAGTTTATATATCAATGATGAAATCTTAACATTGCAACACATGCCAATACGGCCGGGTTAACTTATAAAGTGCAATTTTAAATTTCCCGGGAAACTTCCGGTTGAAAAAGTCTATGTATGATGACGTATGCGCGTGACGTCAATCGTTGAAACGGAAGTATTGGGACACATTGTATCTCAATACAAACAGCTCTGTTTTCATCGCAAAATTCCACGGTATTCTGGACATCTGTGTTTGTGAATCTTTTGCAATTTGTTTAATGAACAATGAAGACTGCAAAGAAGAAAGCTGTAGTTGGGATCGGTGTATTAGCGGCTGGCTGCAGCAACACAACCAGGAGGACTTTGAGTTGGATAGCAGACGCGCTATCCGACGCTAGCCGCCGACCGCATCGATGATCGGGTGAAGTCCTTCGTCGCGCCGTCGATCGCTGGAACGCAGGTGAGCACGGGTGTTGATGAGCAGATGAGGGCTGGCGTAGGTGGAGAGATAATGTTTTTATCATAGCTCTGACGAGGTCCCGTAGCTAAGTTAGCTTCTACCATCCTAGTCACGTCCGTTGTGTCCTTGGGCAAGACACTTCACCCTTGCTCCTGATGGGTGCTGGTTAGCACCTTGCATGGCAGCTCCCTCCATCAGTGTGTGAATGTGTGTGTGAATGTGGAAATACTGTCAAAGCGCTTTGAGTACCTTGAAGGTAGAAAAGCGGTATACAAGTATAACCCATTTATAATTTATCATTTAATGGCGTCGTTAGCAACAGCATTGCTAGGCTTCGACAGGCGGCATAGCATTAACCGTGTGGTTACAGGTCCAGTGTTTGGTTTGGTGTCTCCTGATAGTAGTATTGTTGATCTGCTGTCTATCCTTCCAGTCAGGGGCTTATTTCTTTTGTTTCTATCTGCATTTAAGTACGATGCTATCACGTTAGCTCCATAGCTAAAGTGCTTCACCGATGTATTGTCGTGGAGATAAAAGTCACTGTGAATGTCCATTTCGCGTTCTCGACTCTCATTTTCAAGAGGATATAGTATCCGAGGTGGTTTAAAATACAAATCCGTGATCCACAATAGAAAAAGGAGAGAGTGTGGAATCCAATGAGCCCTTGTACCTAAGTTACGGTCAGAGCGAAAAAAGATACATCCTGCACTGCACTCTAGTCCTTCATTCTCACGTTCCTCATCCACAAATCTTTCATCCTGGCTCAAATTAATCGGGCAATCGTCGCTTTCTCGGTCCGAATCGCTCTCGCTGCTGGTGTAAACAATGGGGAAATGTGAGGAGCCTTTCAACCTGTGACGTCACGCTACTTCCGGTACAGGCAAGGCTTTTTTAATCAGCGACCAAAAGTTGCAAACTTTATCGTCGATGTTCTCTACTAAATCCTTTCAGCAAAAATATGGCAATATTGCGAAATGATCAAGTACGACACATAGAATGGATCTGCTATCCCTGTTTAAATAAAAAAAAAATCATTTCAGTTGGCCTTTAATCTGCGTGAACACATGACTGATGCAATATTTTTTGTGATTAATCACTTGCATTAGCATGTTAACTTTGACAGCCCTAATAAAATTACAGCATTGGGTTACAAATTTGCCGTGAGGGTTAATGCAAAAGTGGCGATGGCAGGTGCAGTTAAAAAAAAAAAAAAAAAAAAAGGTAATGCAGATGTTGGAGGCACTGCATGGCTGGGTATTTTTGCAGAGTCCCTTTGGGAAAACGATTAATTCCATCTTTTTCAGTCATATCAGCATCTCATTTAGTTTTTAAAAAACAGTGCATACACAACCACCCAAGGAACGCACTGCACCTATGTAAATGTATTTTATTTTACTACAGAGACCATTAATGAGATGCAGATTGACACAGCGGGGCGATGTGTGTTTGAAATGCTAATTAAATGTAGAAGTAAAAAACAAAAACATGTCGGTCACATGGCAATTGCAAGGCTAATAAATTTTTTTATGAAAAAATAAAAAATGAAGTCACTTGAGAGCAGCTTCATCGTGCGCTCATGAATGATTCAAAAGTCCAAATCAGCACCAGATAAGATCCCCATTTAATTTAAATAGTTATGGAGGGTCACAGACGTGATGATGAAACACTGTTCTTTCATTTATTAGATTTTTTTATTATTAAACATTTCATTAAAACATGGTAACACAAGTTCACTCGGTGACTCGGGGGCATGTTTTTTCTTGTACAGTGTTGGCGTGAAAGTACACTTTTGTGTTAGCATTTTGTGGATCAAATATGGAGGCCACTCATGGTCACTCTTGATGCTGCATTGCATTCAAAGACTTAAAAGTGCACTGCAAAAAGTCAGTGTTCAAAAACAAGAAAAAAAATAAAAATTAGGGGTATTTTATTTGAACTAAGCAAAATTATCTGCCAATAGAACAAGAAAATTTGGCCTGTCAAGTGTTTCCAAAACAAGTAAAATTAGCTAACCTCAATGAACCCAAAAATACCTTAAAATAAGTATATTCTCACTGAAAACAAGTGCACTTTTCTTGGTAAAAAAAAAAAAGACCTTTTTGCTTAATATGATGAAAAAAATATTCTTAAATTAAGCAAATGCTAGTGCCATTATCTTGAAGTAAGAAATGATTACTTTAAAAAGTAGTTTTATGCTTGTGAGTGTTGATGACACAGCTTTGCATCAGTTGATATTCTAGTTTCAAGCCTGTTTTACTCAAAATAGGCCATCAAATCTCAGCAACAAGCTGTAATATCTTACTGAGATAATTTAGGACCAAAACCCTTAATACAAGTAAAACACTCTAACATAAAATCTTCTAAGTGAGAAGACTTATCTTATCAGACAGAAAATAAGCAAATATCACCCTTATTTGAGATATTTAATCTTACTTAGATTTCAGTTTTTGCAGTGTATGTTTGACTGCATAACTGGTCACACTTATCATTACACCATGTACCAAATAAAATTGCTTCGAGGTCGGTTAGCACGACCAGAATTATTCCGTACATTAGGTTATAAGGCGCACTGTCGATTTTTGAGAAAATTAAGGGATTTTAAGTGCGCCTTATGGTCCGAAAAATACGCTATTTTAAAAGTAGAGCAAATAAGTGAGATTTTTTTTAGCATGTTTGGTGCTGAAAACAGCCTGTAGGGCACACCTGGGCATTCTGCGGCTCGCCGGCCACATCCGGTCCTTTGTGACTAAGAATAATTTTGTTTATAAGGTCAACGACATGCTTTTTGCCCGATCGGGAGGCGATGAACGTGCGGTCGCCATATTGCATCACCGGAGGAGTCTATTTACCGGGCGGCCGACGCAGCGTTGGCTATTGTTTGCCAACACGCTTTTCATTTCAGTGCATTCAACGGAGCTTCGCGGAGTCAGGGGTCAAGCGATGTGTGCACCGCCATAACCGCCTCCCTCCGCCAGACGCGAGCCGCGAATTAGCCTCCTAATTGGCCCGCGGAGACGGAAGGCGGCTGTGCCTCCGTAGGAATACCCTCCGCAACTCCGGGAAGGCGACAACCTATGAAACAACGTACCCTCGAGTGCAGCTCTGTCGACGCTTTAAAAAAAAAAAAGCAACATGGCGCCTGAAATGTGGATTTTAATGGCAAATTACGAGGACTGATGCCGGAATAACCCCCGACGCGGGCGTTCCGTCTCCGCACCGGCAGGGGGAAAAAAAGAGCTTTTAAAGACTTCACAAAGCCCTAGCTATTGATGCATATATGAACACTTGACTCGATGCTTACTTGGGAGAGGTAATTAGCCTCAGATCAGCAGTCGGCTTCATGTTTTTGTCACCAAACAGCTGCGAAGCAGGAAGTTGTTTTCAGGCAGGAATCGACTGGCGTGCACGGCCTTCCCTCGGAGCAGACGACGTGAAGACTCCGCACGTCTAGCAGCAAAATAGATGCATTCAAAAAGACTGTTGTGCTCACCTAAAAAGTCTTGCACGGGACGGCGGAATACGGAAAATGGGTTTTGACGTTTTTGAGATTCCACACTTCGTATCTTCACTTGCTGAACTCCAGGAGACCTCATGATTCGCAAAGATTTTAGCGAGCGCTTGGCAGACACTTCAATGCCGGCATTGATGGCTGTCTTCACGTAAAAGAGACGCGGAGCTTTTGCGTCATGTTTTTGGAAGCAAACGGCTGCGGCAGGAAGTGGTTTTGAGGCAGGGATCAGCTGATATACAAATGTCAGGTTCAAACACTGATGGCATCTATTAAACAGACGAGAAGCAAGGAATCATGCAGAGACAGAGTTAAATTTTGCTCAATTGCGGAGAGACGTGTTTTGGGCTGAACTCTAGTTACAGATCCAAACTACGTTCTAAAAGTCCAGCCCACGTGCTTCCTCTATTTATTTATTTGGGAGGTCCCTGGTTACATCACTGAAGCTGTCGCTGAGGGACGGGGGGTAATTTAAACAGCTCCAGTTAGACACAATATATGACTATTAATAAAATGCAAATGTGTTGACGCTGGTGATATCGCCCCATCTCTGCTTTGTCTGCGTCCCGGTACTGGACGTTCGCCCTTGGCAGTCACCAGGCCGAGCCCGGACACAACACTGATACGAGACGACTTGCAATCTTTGCAATTCTTTTTCTACAAGGTTAGCTTAGTTGCTATAGAGAAAGAAAATAATCGACAGTAAGAGGTCTGTAGCTCCAGGTTTTAAGGGAATCATCTATGTTTTAGTCTTCATCTAAAACACTTCCTTTTGGTTTACAGACCATCTTCTTACATGTGCCACCCAGAGTCTGACCAGCAGCGAGAAAGAAGAGAAGACCATCAAACTTCAGAATCGAGGAGATGAAAGCATCTCAATGGTTAGTTCATCAGCTTTCTCTTTCAACGCCTTTCAGTCCAAAAAGCAAGTATATCGTTTACATATGCGCTAGTTAGTATGTCTGTCTCACTATTTGAAATAGTTCCCAAAGTACTTGTTGTTGGATCCCACAAAGTCTGCATTATTAGCATTGTTGAGGATGGGGAAGGGATCTGTGGTTCCTAACTCTGACTGGCTTGCTCATTAACTCTCAAAATAGCTGGTGAGTCTCAGTGAGATTGATACTATTTGGATCATATCCATTTACTCGCAAACTTTGGAAGTCTTTTGCTGTCATAAATCAGATATACTGTATATGATAATAGCTTAAATTTAGAGGCAACCGCTCTACTGGTACTGTAAGCCAGTGGTCCCCAACCACCGGGCCGCGGCCCGGTACCGGTCCGTGGACCGATTGGTACCGGGCCACGGCCGCAAAAGAAATGTTTTTTATTTTATTTTTTTAATTTTTTAAAAATTAAATCAACATAAAAAACACAATATATACATTATATATCAATATAAATTAATACAGCCTGCAGGGATACAGTCCGTAAGCACACATGATTGTATTTCTTTATGACAAAAGAAAAAAAAAGAAAAACTTTTTTTTTTACTACCCCTCCCCCCAAATTTTCAAGCATTGACGGGTCCGCAAGTACAAAAAAGGTTGGGGACCACTGATGTAAGCAACAATGCTACATGCTGACATATTACATTTGCCAATCTGCTGTTACTGGACTTACCGTTTCATCTGTCTCCGAGATGTAATGTGGTTTTGGCTAAATCCCTCTGTATGTTGCCCTCAGACCATACTTCCCAACCTTGAGACCTCCGAATTTGGGAGATGGGAGGGGGGGTTGAGGCGGGGGGAAGGGCGTAGTTTAGCGTCCCGGAAGAGTTAGGGCTGCAAGGGGTTCTGGGTATTTGTTCTGTTGTGTTTATGTTGTGTTACAGTGCGGATGTTCTCCCGAAATGTGTTTGTCATTCTTGTTTGTTGTGGGTTCACAGTGTGGTGCATATTTGTAACAATGTCAAAGTTGTTTATACGGCTACCCTCAGAGTGACCTGTTTGGCTGTTGATCAAGTATGCCTTGAATTCACTTAAGTGTGTTTAACAGCCGCAAATCATATGTTTGTATGGAGGAAAAGCAGACGTGACGACAGGTTGTAGAGGACGCTAAAGGCAGTGCCTAACGCCCCCAATAATGTTGACCGGGTGGAAATCGGGAGAAATTTGAGAGAATCGTTGCCCCGGGAGATTTTCGGGAGGGGCACTGAAATTCGGGAGTCTCCCAGGAAAATTGGGAGGGTTGGCAAGTATGCCTCAGACCGAGGTGAGTTTCTTAGCCAGGCTCTGTGCTTTCATGAGTTAAGCAGACACTTCTTCAGATGAAGCTGGTGTAGTGACCTACGCTGGTTAATACAACCAACAACAGAGCGTTTTCAATATGCAAATAAAAATGGCGGACTCGCGCAGATGTCTCCAAGAAAACCTCTACCGTTTGGTGAGATATCCGCTGACGTCACATGTTGGTTAATGCCAAAAATGTTCATTAAAGATCTCCTTTGGTTTTTAATCCACATTTTCGGCATCAATGGGGATCCCAAGTACCGTATTTTCTGGACTATAAGGCGCACTTAATATATATATTTTTTTCTCAAAACTCTACAGTGCGCCTTATAACCCGGTGCGCCTAATATAAGGAATATGTTTGGTTGAGTTTACCTACCTTGAAGCTATTTTATTTGGTACATGGTTTAATAAGTGTGACCAGTACATGGCAGTCAAACATAAGAGATAAGTGTAGGCTGCACTATGATTGCATAATGACTCAATTAAACAACACCAACATGTTATATGTTCCATTGGAAATATAGAACATTACACACTGCACTCAAAAACCTATCAAAATCTTTTAGTACGACTTTGGTAAGCCATGAAGCCGCACCGCTTGATGGATTGTACTGTGCTTCAACATACGAGTATTGTTATGGTGTGTGTATAAGGTAAGACTTTATCTGGCGTTTTGTTTTGCAATGTTATGCAAAAGCAACTTTTCTTACCTTCTGGTACCTGGTGATCTGTATTTGGGATCTGCATGAATCCTGCATAGTCCGTGCCAACGCCGTAGTCGATAAGCTTCTTCTTTTTCTCTATCTTCTTGTTATGGGACATTCATCCTCCGCTGTTGCCATTTCTAATATAAAGTAGTGTAAAGTTCTTACTTATATCTGTCAGTAAACTCGTCATGAAGGTGCTAAAACATACCGGTGTAAGGAAGGAACTTTAGTTATTAGAGTTCCGGTCGGACGTTTTTTCACGGGACACATTTCCGGTGTTGTTTCCGGATGAGGAGAAGCTGCTCCGTTATTGATTAAAGTAAAGTCTGAATGTCATTCAAAGGGTTAGCTCCATCTTTTGACACTTCTTCCACTCCCGTCCTTGCATGCTACAACAAAGATGACGGGGAGAAGACGTTGCCGAAGGTGAGCCACGTAAATAAGACCGCCCACAAAAAGAGACTGTCAGAAAGCGGCTTGAAGATGATCCGTAAAACATAATCTATGCAACATTTTGACCAAAGAACCACCATTACATGTTATGTAGACCACAAGGAAGTGTTTTACATTTAGAAAAAAATACATATATGACTCCTTTAATGCTCCCTATAATCCGGTGCGCCTTATATATGGAAAAATATCAAAAATGCACCATTCATCTGCGGTGCGCTTTATAGTCCGGTGCGCCCTATGGTCTGGAAAGTACGGTACACAGAAACAGGTAACAGACAGGAAGAGTGTGTTTTTCCTCATTATGGCCCCCTGCAGTGTCTTGACCACGAGGAAAGCATCCTTAATGACTGAACTTCAGGAAACCTCATGATATTTTTAGCTCAAACTTCCAACTAGCGCAGACCTGGGCAAATTAAGGCCCGGGGGCCACATGCGGCCCATTAAGCTTTTCAATCTGGCCGGCCGGACATTCCAAAATATTTTTTTTAGATCTTTAAGATGGAAAGTGAATCTGCCATTATGATGTGCAGTGATGTTTTCTAATGACCGTAAGTCTTGAACTATACAAAGTATTTCAATGGTTGGAATCTGCGCTTTTGCATGATATTTTAGTGACTAGTGTTGTCCTGATACCAATATTATTTTGATACTTTTCGATACTTTTCTGAATAAAGGGGACCATAAAAAATTGCATTATTGGCTTTATTTTAACAACAATCTTAGGGTGTGGCAGACCGGTACTTTTCAGCGGCGGTATGATACCGAATATGATTCATTAGTGTCGCGGTACTATACGAATACCCGTACAACCCTACTAGTTATTATGGTAATCTACGTCACAGCAGGTCAGACGAGGCACCAAGCAGTGTGGGTGGGGAGCGTTTCCACCGAGTGTTTCCAGAGCCTGAAATGCGAGTGTCAGGGACAGATGCGGAAGGAGATTTTTATAAGAAAGTTCTAAAGCTTACTGATACATCTGATATTTCAGATTGTAGGTGTTTTTTGTTTTTTTACCCTTCATGTTCATATTTCGCTGTTTGTGTTGCATTTTTGTTGCATTTGGCTTGATTGTAAAATATGTCGATCGAGAGGGGGTGTGACGTTCATATGTTGTCAATATTCAGGGTTTTATCGTTCATAGAAAAAAAAAATTCCATTCTGTTTTTAAGGCGTTCTGTCATAACATTTTTAGCATTCAATCAGACTTCATTGTGAGGTTTTGTATTAGTTTTCCTAAAAATAGATATACCGGCCCCCAGACACATTTTTTTCTCTAAATTTGGCCCCCCGAGTCAAAATAATTGCCCAGGCCTGAACTAGCGTGTTAAAATTAGCAGGAAGCGATTCCTCTATTTTGGGAATAAACAACAGAGTGCCGTTCGTCTTCCCGGGAGACGGCGGGGGAAGGAAGACTACGAGCTCGTGACGGCACGCCATCCTCTCACGGTCGTACACGAAGCAGCCACCTGTCTTGGTAATTGCCGCGTCTCACTTCAGTCTAATGGCCGGCGACAACACGGCCATGGGGACGGCGAGCTGCTTGAGTGGAAGGATGATGCGAGTCAACAAGAGCGAGGACTTGATGGCTAAATGTTACGTTTCCGGACAAAAGGAAGCGCCACATTAAGGACAGTTGTATAAATATTGAATGATTCATGGTTTGGCTGAGTAGTAAAACATATTTTCCAAGACAAATGTTTCCATCAGCACCCCCTAAGTCACCAATCAATTATTTTCCACTCAATTATATTTGCAATTATTTTCTTCATGGCTGAACATCATAAAAGAAGAAGGGCCTCTCAATCGATGTTTTCTGACATCTCTGTCTTATTGAGTGCCGCTCGACGCATTAATGGAGTTTGTTTGCCCGGCGGCGTTTTTCATTTCGTGGCGGTGATTGTCGCACGCGAGCCGCGATGTGTTGATAGGACGGATCGGGGGCTCGATATCTCCTCGGAGGTGGAGCACCACCCCCACCGCCCAGCCCCCGTTCTAATCGCTCCGCTGTTCATGCTCAGGACTATTCATTAGTCAGCGAGCTCACGACCGCGCTAAGCGGCCGCTGAGAGGCTCGCAGTTTTATTTTCCTTCATTATGTCGACTTTTAGCATTCCGCAGCCAAGCTTGTACTGGGAAGGGTTTTACGGCGCTGACCCGGCTGACCCAGAGAGGCATTCATGAAATGTTTAAAGGAAAATACTACGCAGGCTGGTTGGAGTTTGGATTTGTTCCTGGGATGCTAATTCTGCACTACTCCAAACTTATCTGATGACTAAGAATACAAAATAACGCACATCCATACAAAGGTCAGGCATTTCTGGGCAGCGCGGCGTCATAGTGGTTAGCATGTTTGATGCAGTCATCAGATTGAATTCGAGTCTATATTTGGAGTATGCATGTTCCCCCAGTGATTGCGTAGGTTTTTCTGAAAACTCCGGCTTTCTTCCTCATTTTGATGACATTTTTAATATAGACTCTAAATTATCCATGTGTTCCCTGTGTAGGGGTCGGCGGGCTGCATGCGGCTCTTTCATGCTTTGGCTTGCATTTGAGACAAAATGTCAATAATTGATAGTTACCGTATTTTCCAGACAAAAGAGTGCACCCACTAATTTTTTTTTCCCATAATAGCTATCAGTCGCATATATCTATGGTGTGAAAGGATTCATATTCTGTAAATATTTATTTAAATACCTTGTTTTCGAACGGCAGGCAGTAAAACGGCTGATCAAACAAAACAGAAGTCATTGTCATGGACCCACAAGCTGCGGAAACGATCTCTCTCGTAGGCTAAACATACCCAATAACGCCACTGTGACATTTTGGTGTATTTACTGAGGAATATATGAAACTGAAACCATACAAACAGAATGCCATTGTAAGTTAAGGTAACACTTTAGTATGGGGAACATATTCTAAGTAACAAAGACTTAACTAAGAGTTATTTGGACACTAGGGGAACATATTCTAAGTAAAAAAAAGACTTAATTTAGAGTTATTTGGTTAGGGTTAGGGTTAGAGGGTTATGGTTGAATAATAAGGCCATGCAGAATAAGGCATTAATAAGTACTTAATAATGTCTAATTAAGAGCCAATATATTACTAATTTGCATGTTGATAAGCAACTAATTAATGGTGAATATGTTCCCCATACTACAAAGTTAATAATACTAACACACACTTGTAAAACTGTTAGCATATTAGCAAATGCTAACGAAGCGAGTTTGATTACATTACGATAGCAAGTAAAAAAAAGACTTGATTTAGAGTTATTTGGTTAGGGTTAGAGGGTTATGGTTGAATAATAAGGCCATGCAGAATAATGCATTAATAAGTATTTAATAATGACTAATTAAGAGCCAATATGTTACTAATTTGCATGTTAATAAGCAACTAATTAATTGTGAATAGGCTCCAGCGCCCCCCGCGATCCCGAAGGGAATAAGCGGTAGAAAAATGGATGGATGGATGGATGGATGGATGTTCCCCATACTACTAAGTTAATAATACTAACACACACTTGTAAAACTGTTAGCACATTAGCAAATGCTAACGAAGCGAGTGTGATTACATTACTATATCAAGTAAAAAAAAGACTTGATTTAGAGTTATTTGGTTAGGGTTAGGGTTAGAGGGTTATGGTTGAATAATAAGGCCATGCAGAATAAGGCATTAATAAGTACTTAATAATGACTAATTAAGAGCCAATATATTACTAATTTGCATGTTGATAAGCAACTAATTAATGGTGAATATGTTCCCCATACTACAAAGTTAATAATACTAACACACACTTGTAAAACTGTTAGCATATTAGCAAATGCTAACGAAGCGAGTTTGATTACATTACGATAGCAAGTAAAAAAAAGACTTGATTTAGAGTTATTTGGTTAGGGTTAGGGTTAGAGGGTTATGGTTGAATAATAAGGCCATGCAGAATAATGCATTAATAAGTATTTAATAATGACTAATTAAGAGCCAATATGTTACTAATTTGCATGTTAATAAGCAACTAATTAATTGTGAATAGGCTCCAGCGCCCCCCGCGATCCCGAAGGGAATAAGCGGTAGAAAAATGGATGGATGGATGGATGGATGTTCCCCATACTACTAAGTTAATAATACTAACACACACTTGTAAAACTGTTAGCATATTAGCAAATGCTAACGAAGCGAGTTTGATTACATTACTATATCAAGTAAAAAAAAGACTTGATTTAGAGTTATTTGGTTAGGGTTAGGGTTAGAGGGTTATGGTTGAATAATAAGGCCATGCAGAATAATGCATTAATAAGTACTTAATAATGACTAATTAAGAGCCAATATGTTACTAATTTGCATGTTAATAAGCAACTAATTAATGGTGATTATGTTCCCCATACTACTAAGTTAATAATACTAACACACACTTGTAAAACTGTTAGCATATTAGCAAATGCTAACGAAGCGAGTTTGATTACATTACGATAGCATGTGCACGTATGCATGAAATCACTCCTACAGACATCACACATGGAAGGGTTTAGTAAGTATGATTAGTTTAATTATATTGTAAAATATAAAAAGGTTGCTAGGAGAGATGAATGAAGAATCCATGCGAGTAGAACCGCTATGGATGGCTGGAAGACGAGTGGCATTAAGGTTAAAAATAAAAAAAAGGACTGCCTTTAAATGAAAGCAGAACCTGCAGTGAGCAAACTTGTCCATAGGATGGCGCCACATCACAGTCAAAACACCCGCTATATGTATTTGCTAGGTTTTTTTCCCTTTTTTACTATTTTTATTATGACTGTTAAAGCGAAGAGAAATCCATACATTAGCCGCGGGGTTCAAAGTGAAGGAAAAAAGTAGCAGCTTATAGTCTGGAATGTACGGTATTCATATTGTATTTATTTGATTTGATTTAGTGACTTTATATTAATGCAACAATGGTGTTGTTGTATTATAAAAATAGGTAAAGGTATTTTAATATTTTGTATAATGTGCGTCACAACCCCAGTGCAACATATTTTGCGACCAAGCACGTTTATTGTATTTTTAGCAATGGACAGATAAAAAAAAAAAAAAGATGACATTTAATGCTTCATGGAGAGATTCGTTTGCTTTTACTGTTGACAAGTTAGGTTCAGCAGTGTGCTTAAATGCAGGGAGGAAATAGCAAAAAACTAAATGTCAAATGTTAAAAGACTTTTCCAAAATAAACACACAGCATTCACTGAAAAATGCCAAATGGGAGATGAATGTAAAGCAGTTTCGGAACAGCTGTGGAAAGCTGATTAAAGCAAACAATACTTGGTGTGTTGTTTTCTGTCGAGTGTTTGATTTTACAGAAGGTGTAGCATAAGTGGAATGAAACTATAATTGGCATTTTTGGGATCAGTTTGCGGCTCTAGGTGGGTTTCTTTTTTGGGGAAAGGGGCTGAAGATTGCCAAATCCTGGACTATAGTGACTAGTCCGGGTCGTCACCAGAAAGTGACTACATAGGACAAGCTGTATATAAAATAGATGCATGGATCGTTCAGTATTTGTTTATTTTGAGGGAATATTCTTGTACTCTGCCATGTGCAAACTTTGTCTCATCTTGCAAGAAGACCAAAAGACGAAAATAATAAATCAATCACTTACTGTACAACGTCTGCTCTCACTCAGATGAAGACTGATGGAATGTTTTTATCTTCCCGTTTGATGAGACAAGAGGAGCGTGAGTTTGAGGTTTGGGACATGTTGTTTGCAAACAATTAGACTCGCGTCCATGGGAAACCCGAACAAAGAAACTGCTTACCCCAGCAGAAACAGAAATCTGTCCCAAATTGATTGATTGATTGATTGAAACTTTTATTAGTAGGTTGCACAGTGAAGTACATATTCCGTACAATTGACCACTAAATGGTAACACCCGTATAAGTTTTTCAACTTGTTTAAATTGATTCATGATACAGATATATACTATAAAATATATACTAACATCATAATACAGTCATCACACAAGATACTCATCAGAGTATATACATTGAATTATTTACATTATTTACAATCCGGGGTGTGGGATATGGAGGGGGAGGGGGGGGGGGTTAGGTTTGGTTGGTATCAACACTTATGTCATCAACAATTGCATCATCAGAGAAATGGACATTGGAACAGTGTAGGTCTGACTTGGTAGGATATGTACAGTAAGTAGTGGACATAGAGAGAGAGATATCAGAAAGCATAAGAAAAACATTTGATTATATACAATCCGGGGAGGGTGTTAGTTTAGGGTTGAAGTTGCCTGGAGGTGTACTTTTATTGCGGTTTTGAAGGAGGATAGAGATGCCCTTTCTTTTATACCTGTTGGGAGCGCATTCCACATTGATGTGGCATAGAAAGAGAATGAGTTAAGACCTGTGTTAGATCGGAATCTGGGTTTAACGTGGTTAGTGGAGCTCCCCCTGGTGTTGTGGTTATGGCGGTCATTTACGTTAAGAGAGTAGTTTGACATGTACTTCAGTATCAGGGAGGTGTAGCGGATTTTATAGACTAGGCTCAGTGCAAGTTGTTTTACTCTGTCCTCCACCATGAGCCACAGCCCACTTTGGAGAAGTGGGTAGGAGTGAGGTGTGATCTGGGGTGGAGGTCTAAAAGTAACCTGACTAGCTTGTTCTGGGATGTTTGGAGTTTAGATTTGAGGGTTTTGGAGGTGCTAGGGTACCAGGAGGTGCATGCGTAATCGAAAAAGAGTTGAACGAGAGTTCCCGCCAGAATCTTCATGGTTCTTTTGTTGACCAGAGAGGAAATTCTATAGAGAAATCTCGTTTGTTGGTTGACATTTTTGATTACCTTGGTTGCCATTTTATCACAGGAAAGATTAGCCTCTAGAATGGAACCTAGGTAGGTGACCTCATCTTTCCTGGCGATAACAATGTCACCCACTTTTATAGTGAAGTTATTGACTTTCTTAAGGTTGATGTGGGACCCAAATAGGATGGATTCCGTTTTACCCAAGTGTATGGATAGCTTGTTGTCAGCGAGCCAGGTGCAAATTCTACAGCTAATAACAACTTAGGTGGATCTTTAAGCAGCGTTGATGCTGGGAAAACATGTCAGACACAAACGCTAAACTTTAAAATAGTATCGGGACACAGCCCACCTACCTCCTTAGGAGATAAGTCCCGATACTTTTTGTCAACGCGTGTATTACCTTGTCCCGATAGACCAGGACTATTCAATTGGTGGCCATGATGATGACTTATGTTTTGTTTAATCAGTCGTTTTACTGCCTTGCCTAGACATCGTTTGGAAACAATTAAGGTATGTAAATAAACATATACAGAATCTTTCTTTGTAAATAACTCATTTCACAACGTATATATCTGCGGCTTATAGTCAGGTGCGGCTAATATATGGAACATGTTTTTTCCTTCTAAAATGTTGTGGGTGTGGTTTATACCCCGGTTTGCTCTATAGTCCGAAGAATTCGGTATTTCTTAAAGCAGTTAAGTTTGCAGTTGGGTACAACAACAACACTACCAATCATGTCAGATTTCACGAAAGACAACAAAGACTATTTTGAGACAAATTATGATGTTAATAAAATCTTATATTTTTGAGCCTGAACATAAGGAGGATCAGCAACAAGTTTTAGAAGCTGAATGCTAACAGATGCAGCTTTAGTGAAACACTAAGCATCGTGTAGCTGTATTGCTAAGTGCTAAACGAGATATAGAATTTACGAAAATAATAAATCAATCACTTACTGTACAACGTCTGCTCTCACTCAGATGAAGACTGATGGAATGTTTATGTCTACCCGTTTTGATGAGACAAGAGGAGGTTTGGGAAATGTTGATTGTAAACAATCATACTCAAAGAAACAAAGAATCTGCTTACTACAGCAGAAACAGAAATATGTTTAGGTGGATCTTTAAGCAGCGTTGATGCTGGGAAAACATGTCAGACACAAACGCTAAACTTTAAAATAGTATTGGTACACAGCCCACCTACCTCCTTAAGAGATAAGTCCCGATACTTTTTGAGTAGGTCCATCCATTGTCCCGATGGACCAGGACTATTCAGGTGGAAGCCATGATGATGACTTCTGTTTTGTTGAATCAGTCGTTTTACTGCCTTGTTACAGACATAGTTGGGAAACAATTAAGGTATGTAAATAAACATGTACAGAATCTTTCTTTGTAAATAACTAATTTCACAACGTATATATCTGCAGCTTAAAAATGGAAACATATTTTTTCTTTCTAAAATGTTGTGGGTGTGGCTTATATCCTGGTTTGCTCTATAGTCCGGAGAATACGGTATTTCTTAAAGCAGTTAAGTTTGCAGTTGTGGACTCTCTGAATAATAATTTGACTTTCGTTCTGACTCTCTTAGATATTTTGTTGAGTTAAAAGCAGGCCCCCCAGGGCCCTTTAGCTTTGTGGAAAAAGTGCCCCCCAGAACTATTTATTTGAATATCCCTGGTAAAGTCACTAAACAGTGGCTCCAGTTTGATTAGAGGCCTGCCGTCACAGAGTGGAAGTGGCAGCAGGGACACTGGGGCCATGTTGCCGCGCCCCAACTTGTCACGCTGTTCATAACCCCGAAAGAAACCAGAGGGCACAGTGATATGCGCCACTTCCTGTTCTGGGGGTCAACTCCATCCACAATTATTTATTTTTTGTCGTCCATACAAAGACAAGGTCGTTTCAATCCCGGGTGAGAACAGCTGGGCAACAAATAAAAATTAAAATAAAAAAAAACTGCTGCTCAAACTGTAAGCAGGAGAAAGATGGCGAGACGTCACCTGACCACAATAAACATATCAATATGATTTGACAGGTCTTGCTTCCCTAAATTATTATTTTTTTAATTCTAAACGTTGGTTGTTGTCACTTCTTAAGGTCTCGTATGCTGAATTAAAAAACAAAAAAAAATACTTTTTTTTTAGGCATAATTATTATTGAAATAATTAGTTAGTGACTTTAATGCTAATGTTTTTATTTTCAAACATCAATTAAAATGTTTCTGAACAAAAACAAAAAGTATACAATGTATTATAACAGGTCTATCATTCATTTAGAACAAGTGTCCCCAAACTACGGCCCGTGGGCTGGATCCGGCCCATCAGCGTCTAAAATCCGGCCCCGCGGGAAGTTAAAAAAAAAAAAAAAAAAGATTATATATATATATATATATATATATATATATATATATATATATATATATATATATATATATATATATATATATATATATTTTTAATCTGTCCTTTTTAATCCATTTTCTACCACTTGTTACTCTCGTTGTCTCCGAGCCCTTCGGGCAAATCATATTGTCTAAATTTTTTTGTTTTTTTTTGTTTTTTTAAATATATTTTTCATAAAGAAATACAATCATGTGTGCTTACGGACTGTATCCCTACAGACTGTATTGATCTATATTGATATATAATGTATATCTTGTGTTTTTTATGTTGATTTAATTTCTTGTGCGGCCCGGTACCAATCGTTGGGGACCACTGCTGTAAGGGACAAGCGGCAGAAAATGGATGGACCCCTGGTTTAAGTCATATGTAGTGCACTACTTGGCTGCAGCAGAGGCGCACTTGTTCAATCTCAGTTTATTGCTTAAATACATTGTATTGCATTTGCACACATTCTATCTTGTCAAAACCAAGTAATTGTTTTGATTTTTGTAAGTGCAGATAAGTAATTCCACTTTTCATCTCCCCTGCCATAATTGTATTTGTAAGCCGAGTGTGAAATGATGTTGCGTGGTTATCGGAAAATAATGACACGGCTCAGAGGTTTTTGGCACATTGCAGCGCTTTAAGTGTGCTTTTTGTAAGACGGGGGATGCTATTTTCAATGAAACGCAATACTGAATAGTCCGACTCTTCTGAGTTTTTAAGGCAGGATGTCAACAGGAGAAAACAAAGCACTTTGCTGATTGCAACAATTTGATGAGTGGCCGCACATGAAATGAGATCCCACTCAACGTGCGGCGATCATTATTATTGTTATTACATTTCATGTGTGCCGCGCATCTCTGATTGCCGCGTCAGGCCAGATGTGATTGGGATGTAAGCGATATGAGCAAATTAGCGACATGTAATCCGGATAATCAAATGACACTCCAAACTTAAGGGTGGTCTCTTTGTCGCGCTAATGCCCATCGCCATCAGTATGCTGGGTCACGCACCTCCAAGCCCCGCTTTCCACCATCTGCCCTAACATCCCTGTCTCAGGCTGGACGAGTCCTATTTGTCCTCGCAATTGGTCACTTTATTGGCGAGAGGTAGGAGGGGTAAGTGGTTCCAGGCCGGATTGTGTGTGTGTGTGTGTGTGTGTGTGTGTGTGTGTGTGTGTGTGTGTGTGTCTGCACCGGGGGTTTTAACGAGTGCAGATTGATGCATGATGGCTGTCGCTGTTATCCTAATAAACTCCAACGGACCCTTTGGTATGGTTCTCGCAATGGAGCTAATGGCTAAATGTGACAACGGCTAACTGGAACGTTCAAATTGGTCATCCCGCGGTGATGTCGGGCCAATTACCATCTTTATTGCGGTCCATCGACTTGGTTGTGGTCAAATTCCGGCCATGACGGTCTTTTTTTATGAGACATTTGGCAAACAGGAACTGAAATGTTGACAATCTGGCAGTTTTTCTGGGGCGTCGTTTGCCGACTTTGCACAGTTTGATTTATTCGTTCCGCGGCCAGTCAGATTGTTATAATTCCTGCTAAGATCGGGTCCGTTTGCTAGTCCGCTCAGTGGCCTTGTGGTTAGAGTGTCCGCCCTGAGATCGGTAGGTTGTGAGTTCAAACCCCGGCCGAGTCATACCAAAGACTATAAAAATGGGACCCACTACCTCCCTGCTTAGCACTCAGCATCAAGGGTAGGAATTGGGGGTTAAATCACCAAAATGATTCCCAAGCGTGGCCACCGCTGCTGCTCACTGCTCCCCTCACCTCGCAGGGGATGGAACAAGCGGACGGATCAAATGCAGAGGGTAATTTCACCACACCTAGTGTGTGTGTGAGACTTTCAGTGGTACTTGAACTTTAACTGTAGTATAGGGATGGGTACCTTCCACATCTAAACCAATTCAGTAGGAATCGATGTATGTTCTTGTGGCAATAAATGTTTAATCTCATAATAATAAAAACTAGACGGATAAATACTTAAAGGCCTACTGAAATGAATTGTTTTATTTAAACGGGGATAGCAGATCAATTCTATGTGTCATACTTGATCATTTCGCGATATTGCCATATTTTTGCTGAAAGGATTTAGTACAGAACATCGACGATAAAGTTCGCAACTTTTGGTCCCTGATAAAAAAAGCCTTGCCTGTACCGGAAGTAGCGTGACGTCACAGGTTGAAAGGCTCCTCACATTTCCCCATTGTTTTCAATGCAGCAAGAGGGATTCGGACCGAGAAAACGGCGATTACCCCATTAATTTGAGCCAGGAAGAAAGATTTGTGGATGAGGAACGTGAGAATGAAGGACTAGAGTGCAGTGAAGGACGTATCTTTTTTCGCTCTGACCGTAACTTAGGTACAAGGGCTCATTGGATTCCACACTCTCTCCTTTTTCTATTGTGGATCACGGATTTGTATTTTAAACCACCTCGGATACTATATCCTCTTGAAAATGAGAGTCGAGAACGCGAAATGGACATTCACAGTGACTTTTATCTCCACGACAATACATCGGCGAACACTTTAGCTACGGAGCTAACGTGATAGCATCGGGCTTAACTGCATATAGAAACAAAAGAAATAAACCCCTGACTGGAAGGATAGACAGAAAATCAACAATACTATTAAACCATGGACATGTAAATACACGGTTAATGCTTTCCAGCCTGGAAAAGCTTAACAATGCTGTTGCTAACGACGCCATTGAAGCTAACTTAGCAACGGGACCTCACAGAGCTATGCTAAAAACATTAGCTATCCACCTACGCCAGCCAGCCCTCATCTGCTCATCAACACCTGTGCTCACCTGAGTTCCAGCGATCGGACGTGCGACGAAGGACTTCACCCGATCATCTGTGCGGTCGGCGGCTAGCGTCGGATAGCGCGTCTGCTATCCAAGTCAAAGTCCTCCTGCTTCTGTTGCTGGAGCCAGCCGCTAATACACCGATCCCACCTACAGCTTTCTTCTTTGCAGTCTCCATTGTTCATTAAACAAATTGCAAAAGATTCACCAACACAGATGTCCAGAATTCTGTGGAATTTTTAGATGAAAACAGAGCTTTTTGTATTGGATTCAATGTAGTCCGAAGACTTCCGTTCCAACGATTGACATAGACGTTCTCAAATTTAAAATTGCACTTTATAAGTTAACCCGGCCGTATTGGCATGTGTTGCAATGTTAAGATTTCATCATTGATATATAAACAATCAGACTGCGTGGTCGGTAGTAGTGGCTTTCAGTAGGCCTTTAAAATGTACCACTGAGCTGATAACTCTGCTGTCCACTTGTTTTGTCTCGTTTTCTTACACTTGCAGGTCTTTCAGTTTATCCAAGGTGTGTTGACATCGTATTTGTCATACATTTTATGTTCCAGTCTTGTCTTTTGAGTCCTACAAAGTGTTTAGACTGTAAGTATTGTACCTATTACACACCAGCTGTTTGATTGTTACGTGCAGTTTTGATTACCATTTTTGGAGGTGTTAAAACCGCCATATAAAATGGCTAATGCTTCTCAGTAGCATGTCTATAGCATATCCAATTAGCGTCTAGCTTGTGCATATTAAAAAGTCAAGCCTTACTTTTGAGCGTTTTCTATCAGGCAAGGTTGCTTTGTTGGCATGGAAAATTGCAACGTTACCTAGAGTCAGTCCTCCATGATTTCTCCTGTTTGCCTGCCAAGGGCTTAATCCAGTGCTGAGTCTGGACGTGACATCATATGCCACAAAGGTACAAAACTCAAAACCGGTGAAGTTGGCACGTTGTGTAAATCGTAAATAAAAACAGAATACAATGACTTGCAAATCCTTTTCAACGTATATTCAATTGAATAGACTACAAAGACAATATATTTAATGTTCAAACTGAACTGAATTTATTTTTGCAAATAATCATTAACATGGAATTTAATTGCAGCAAAACATTGCAAAAGAGTTGGCACATGGGCATTTTTACCACTGTGTTACATGGCCTTTCCTTTTAACAACATTCAGTAAACATTTGGGAACTGAGGAGACCAATTTTTAAAGCTTTCCAGGTGGAATTATTTCCCATTCTTGCTTGATGTACAGCTTAAGTTGTTCAACAGTCCGGGGTCACCGTTGTGGTATTTTACGCTTCATAATGTGCCACACATTTTCAATGGGAGACAGGTCTGGACTACAGGCAGTCCAGTCTAGTATCCGCACTCTTTTACTACGAAGCCACGCTGTTGTGACACGTGCAGGATGTGGCTTGGCATAGTCTTGCGGAAATAAGCAGGGGCGTCCATGAAAAAGACCATATGTTGCTCCAAAACCTGTATGTACCTTTCAGCATTAATGGTGCCGTCACAGATGTGTGAGTTACCCATGTCTTGGGTACTAATACACCCGCATGCCATCACAGATGCTGGCTTTTTAACTTTGCGCCTATAACAGTCTGGATGGTTCTTTTCCTCTTTGGTCTGGACGACGTCCACAGTTTCCAAAAACAATTTGAAATGTGGACTCGTCAGACCACAGAACATTTTTCCACTTTCCATCAGTCCATCTTAGATGGCGTTTCTGGGTGTTGTTGATAAATGGCTTTCGCTTTGCACAGTAGAGTTTTAACTTGCACTTACAGATGTAGTGACAAACTGTAGTTACTGACAGTGGTTTCCTATAACAGTCTGGATGGTTCTTTTCCTCTTTGGTCTGGAGGACACGACGTCCACAGTTTCCAAAAACAATTTGAAATGTGGACTCGTCAGACCACAGAACATTTTTCCACTTTACATCAGTTCATCTTAGACGGCGTTTTTGGGTATTGTTGATAAATGGCTTTCGCTTTGCACAGTAGAGTTTTAACTTGCACTTACAGATGTAGCGACAAACTGTAGTTACTGACAGTGGTTTTCTGAAGTGTATGTATCAGAATATGGTACCCTTTAACTTTACGTGAAAGCGATGGAATTCGGTTGGTTCCTGTAAAAGCTTTGAATTCGGTATCCATCCCTAGGCAAGTATAATCTATACCATGCTCGGCCTGAAAATCTTTCTGTTACAATCCGTATCAAAGTCAATTTAGAAAACCGGAGCATGAAATCATTACTACGTTGTTCATTGTCCCTTAAAACTGTTGTGACAACATTAGCTTGTTATGCTCAGTCATGGTCAGTCCTAAGCATGGGAAGTAAACAGGGGCCTGTCCAGGTCCGTTCAGTTTTGAAAGGCTCATTCTTTTTTTTTTTGCAATTTTCAACCACACCAAAGAACTGTTTTGATTGTAAAGGATGTTCACATTAAAGGCCTATTGAAACCCACTACTACCGACCACGCAGTCTGATAGTTTATATATCAATGAGGAAATCTTAACATTGCAACACATGCCAATACGGCCGGGTTAACTTATAAAGTGCAATTTTAAATTTCCCGGGAAACTTCCGGTTGAAAACGTCTATGTATGATGACGTATGCACGTGACGTCGATGGTTGAAGCGGAAGTATTCGGACACATTGTATCGCAATACAAACAGCTCTGTTTTCATCGCAAAATTCCACAGTATTCTGGACATCTGTGTTGGTGAATCTTTTGCAATTTGTTTAATGAACAGTGGAGACTGCAAATAAGAAAGCTGTAGGTGGGATCGGTGTATTTGCGGCTGGCTGCAGCAACACAACCATGAGGACTTTGACTTGGATAGCAGACGTGCTATCCGACGCTAGCCGCCGACCGCATCGATGATCGGGTGAAGTCCTTAGTCGCGCCGCCGATCGCTGGAACGCAGGTGAGCACGGGTGTTGATGAGCAGATGAGGGCTGGCGTAGGTGGAGCGCTAATGTTTTTATCATAGCTCTGACGAGGTCCTGTAGCTAAGTTAGCTTCAATGGCGTCGTTAGCAACAGCATTGCTAGGCTTCGACAGGCGGCACAGCATTAACCGTGTGGTTACAGGTCCAGTGCTTGGTTCGGTGTCTCCTGATAGTAGTATTGTTGATCTTCTGTCTATCCTTCCAGTCAGGGGCTTATTTATTTTGTTTCTATCTGCATTTAAGCACGATGCTATCACGTTAGCTCCGTAGCTAAAGTGCTTCGGCGATGTATTGTCGTGGAGATAAAAGTCACTGTGAATGTCCATTTCGCTTTCTCGACTCTCATTTTCAAGAGGATATAGTATCCGAGGTGGTTTAAAATACAAATCCGTGATCCACAATAGAAAAAGGAGAAAGTGTGGAATCCAATGAGCCCTTTTACGTAAGTTACGGTCAGAGCGAAAAAAGATACGTCCTGCACTGCACTCTAGTCCTTCACTCTCACGTGCCTCATCCACAAATCTTTCATCCTCGCTCAAATTAATGGGGTAATCGTCGCTTTCTCGGTCTGAATCGCTCTCGCTGCTGGTGTAAACAATGGGGAAATGTGAGGAGCCTTTCAACCTGTGACGTCACGCTACTTCCGGTACAGGCAAGGCTTTTTTTATCAGCGACCAAAAGTTGCGAACTTTATTGTCGATGTTCTCTACTAAATCCTTTCAGCAAAAATATGGCAATATCGCGAAATGATCAAGTATGACACATAGAATGGATCTGCTATCCCCGTTTAAATAAAAAAAATCATTTCAGTAGGCCCAGAGAGGGGCCAATTGGCCTTTTTACCTAGAAAACCCACAAGAGGCTCATTTGACCCCTAGTCCCCCCTGTGGACACTCCTTTTGTTATGAAAATGTGGCTGTTAGTGGCACACGGCAGGGGGCCACTTGAGCCTGTGTGGGGGAGGGGACCTTACAGCTCAAGCTTTAGTTCTGAGGTAGGTTGTGTGTGTTTTTGCAAGGATCAACAGAATGAAGGGATCAACACTCTGACACTTATTGTTAAAAAAAATACAAAACAAAACATATTTACAAAGAATGAAAAAGCAACTGTTTTCCCAGTTTTGGTGTGGAGGGTTGTTGCAGAAGCAATTGTTATTTTTGTGTGCCAAAAATAGTTTAAAAAAAAAAATGTACAAAGAAAAAAGCATATTTACAAAGAATGAAAAACCATGTCCATGTAAACGTGACTGACATACATTTGAGCAGTCACTCACAATCCTGGCACTGCCATTGCTCCTTTCGGCATTTCCCACATGTATAATTTTTCTGTCTACCTAGACAAACTGCCCCTAACAGCCTCATTACCATAACAAAATGAGTGATTAGTGTATTCGGGAAAAGCGTCGGGCCAAATGACCCCTCTCTGGGTCTTCTAGGTAGACAGAAAAATGCTGGGACTTCTAGTGTTAAACGATCTAAAACCAGAGGTACTTTCAACGTAACCTGACTCTCGCCAGATCTTTGTAGTTCGCTGAGCTCCACACAAGGATCTGGGCTCAAAGGCAATGCAAACTCCTTCAAGATAGCAAAAAATAATGAACCAATCAGGATCGCCGGGCGGGATTTCATAGATGTGACGTAGCTCTGAAGAGACT
>NC_084745.1:15222244-15229744 GCF_033978785.1 Entelurus aequoreus | reverse complement strand
CCCAAGGTCAAAAAGGTTAACTCCTGATATATACTGTCAATTATTTGTAGTATTTTTGGCTGTATCATCAGAGAGCTCAACATGTGCAGCTGTGATGTTGTACTCGTTACAGAAAAATGAAACATATAATTCATTTTGTCACACGACTCTTATGGTTCGCCCTCCTTCCACACAAAATTGAGAGTCAACAATTTCCCATTAAACTGTCAAACAAAATGGCGACTCCACCAGAATGACCGGAGCCAAGAGTGAAAATAGATTGAACTCCCCACTGTTGTTCCCAAAAAGATTCCTTATTTGACATGAATGTGTTTCCTGTAGAAAGTAGACATCTTTATTTCTAGACTGACAATACAAAGTCAATGCTGTTCTTTTACTTGCAGGTTCAATTCCGTAGGGAAGAGATTCACATGAACCCCATTCATAGGTGGATTGCCTATGCGAGGAAGGGGTGGGGGGTGGGGGGGGTTAATAATTTTGCAATGCAGTCTGCTGAAAATGATGGAAAGCGCCACGCTACATAGCAACAGACGTTGTGGTCAACATTGGAATTGCCACAAATCACATTTTAAGATATTCAACACTCTACTGCTGTCTGGCGGCTAAAGTGGATAGTTTGCACCCCCCCAATTTGTCACGTTTCATGTGTCAGGTAAACTGTGACCGATGGGGCCATATGAATCCCGTTCCTACTCTGTAGTGATTCACCGAGGCATCCTTTTTACCCTTCATTACAGAAGTATTGTTCCTCTCCTGCTATATTTATTTGTGGCGTGCAGATAGATACTGAAATATTATCACCGCCGATACCGGATCTTTTTGCTCTAATATGGATTCTCAAATCACAATATCGCTATTTTTGATACTTTAGTTATTTGAGATAATGTGTATTATTAACATGAATACGGTGTAAAAAAGTAACTAAACGTTTGTCATTGTCTAATGGTTTTCTTTATAACATGTTCATTATTTTTACGTCGACATGTTCATGTAACTAAATTGTGAATACTTTTTATTCTATTAGTAGTTCTTATTAATTAATGTATGCTTTTATTAAGTTGTTTCCTTTTGCTACGGTTTGAAACACAATTTTTGTTACATTGTAAAAATGTGTCCTGTTTTTTTCTGTTGTATTAGCTTGGCTATATTGTTATTCACGACACTACCTCCATATACTTTGGTTTGAAGTAAATAAATATATACTGATAAATAAATAAAGTATATACTATAAATATAATAAATTAATAATATTCATGAATAATGTAATACATATTATATAAAATATTTATTATAATATATAACTGTAATATTTATGCTATGTTATTTGAAATACGCAAGTTTTCAACTTTTAGCAGACCCATTAGGTACATTTGCACAATGTATCGGTATCAGATCGGTATTGCCGATAACAGCTGGGATGTTACTTGGTATCGAATCGGAAAGAAAATCAGTGGTATCACACATCACTAATTATTGATTTTCTCTCACCTATGTAGGGCTCGAGAGACATGTTCATGTAATATAATTATGACTTTTTTATTTTAGTAGTAGTTCTTAACAATTCATTGTTATGCTTTTATCTTGTACCTTCCTTTAGCTCTGGTTTGAAACACCATTTGTGTTACATAGTATGATTGTGTCTTCTGTTTTATTCTGTTACATTAACTAGGCTATATATATTATTATTATTGATTTATTTTTTTATTGACATCCAGCATCAGACATTCCTATCCATTACATCATATTCACATAAATCATATATCTATTGTCTGCCCTAAATGTCAAAATATTTTTGTTTATATCCCACCCATACCAGCCCCCCCCCCCCAAAAAAAAAGTAATATCTACAAATACATCTATTAAATAAACAGAGAAAAAAAAAGAAATAATAATACATTAATAATAATAATAATCAGAAATAAAATAGAATATAAACAGGGTATAAGCTAGGCTATATTAATATTGACGCCACTGCCTCAATATACTTCAGAGTTTGAAATGGATACATGTATAATAAATAATATGTAATCAATACAATATTAAATAAACAATAAGTAATATAATACTTGATAATAAATATGAATACAAATATTATTTGAAATAGACAACTTCTTAAAATTTTAGCAGACACATAAAGTATATTTGTACAAAATATTGGATCGGTATCGCCAATACGAGCCTGAATTTTACTCTGTATTGGATCGGAAAGGATATCAGTGGTATTGCACATTATTATTATTTATGGCTGTTCTCCACCTTTTCTCTATTTTGTAGGGCTTAAGAGACTCATTCCCTTGTTTAAAGAAAACCCTAACAAATATTGGATTGCGAGCCCAAGAGAGACAAAGTTGAAGTAGTGGAACACTTGGAGCACACATAAAAAGCACAGAACTGTTCAAAAGTTGTTAGTTCACATAGGGAAAATAACACTTTTTAGTTATTTGCAAGAACAGGCAATGGTAAAAGTCAGCATAATTATTAGGGGTGTCAATAAAATCGGCGTTTCTGGGTGTTGTTGATAAATGGCTTTCACTTTACTGGAGTTGTAAATTGCACTTACAGATGTAGCGACAAACTGTAGTTACTGACAGTGGTTTTCTGAAGTGTTCCTGAGCCCATGTGGTGATATCCTTTACACACTGATGTCGCTTTTTGATGCCTGAGGCATCGAAGGTCACGGGCCATTCAATGTTGGTTTTCGGCCTTGCTGCTTACGTGCAGTGATTTTTCCAGATTCGCTGAACCTTTTGATGATATTACTGGCCGTAGATGGTAAAATCCCTAAAATCCTTGCAATAGCTGGTTGAGACATGTTGTTCTTAAACTGTTCGACAATTTGCTCACACGTTTGTTCACAAAGTGGTGACCCTCGCCCCGTCCTTGTTTGTGAATGACTGAGCATTTCATGGAAGCTGCTTTTATACCCAATCATGGCACCCACCTGTTCCCAATTAGCCTGTTCACCTGTGGGATGCTCCAAATAAGTGTTTGATGAGCATTCCTCAACTTTCTCAGTCTCTATTGCCACTTGTGTCAGCTTTTTTTATACATTCCAAATGAGCTAATATTTGCAAAAAATAACAGTTTTCCAGTTTGAACGTTAAATATCTTGTCTTTGCAGTCTATTCAATTGAATATAGTTTGAAAAGGATTTGCAAATCATTGTATTCTGTTTTTATTTACGATTTACACATCGTGCCAACTTCACTGGGATGCCGACTGGGATGCCATCAGTCGGCATCCCAGTGAGAGCAGACATTGTACAGTAAGTGTTTGTTTCATTACGTTCAGTTTGTACTTCTTGTTTAGCATTTAGCAGTAGTGCTACGCTGCAAAATAGAGCTAAAATGAAAGGGCTACATTTTAGGAACAAGTAGAATTAACTTGCTGCATGGACATATAATTGAACTCGATAAGATATCCTAAAATTAGGTGTGTATATCTACAAATTAGCAGGAGTTTTAAGATAGAAATAAATATTTTATTTTGAAAACAAACATTATTCAACTTGCAATACTTAACTTCAGCGTCCTGGCGATGTTGTAGAATCTTCAAACAAGATTGTCTATGTCGGGAAAACTAAAATATCTTATTTGAATAGTTATGCTCTCAATTTTTGTAGATTCCCATAAGAAGACCAGTTTTCTTTGAAGCAACATATAACTTTTTCACAGCAGGAGGAATGTAGTTAATTATAGAACCGGCACCCAGTGTTGTTAAAAAGTGTGGTGGAATGTCCGAATCTTAAACAGCAACAAAAGTGAATTTAGTAAAAAAGTTTTATTTACACATAATCAAATGGTACAAGGTTGGATTGAATTGCCATGCAAACAGACGTCTCCGGAGACGTTGGATGAATCGAGAATCATGCGAATCATGCTTAGACTTGGTCTACTTGGTTATTTATGTGTTTCCCTCGTGTGTCAAGGTCCAGTTGTTTTGGACCTGTTTGTTCTGCAACATCCTTGAATCCCTTAGCCATAACAAACAATCAAAACATCCAATGTCAGGACGCCCATAGGCTCAGGTGAAAAGGTCACAAATTCCACTACAAAGTCTTGATTTTAAATTCTGAATCGAATCGTTACTCCCAAGAATGGAATCCAATCATGCGGTGCCCAAAGATTCACATCCCCGGTAATCATTGACGATGCCACGTTTCCTAACTATTGACTACATTTTAGGTGTGATTTGAGTTCTCCAGTTGCAATAAAAAGCAGCCTGAAAATGATCAATACTGTTGCTGACATTTTCTCAGCATTAATGATATGTTGTAAATGGCAAAGCAAAAAAAAATAAAAAATGCTCACAGTTTTCGACGATAAAGTCCGACTGCAAGCTTGGAGAGGCGAATATTCCCGTGATGGATGCGAGGCGGTCCGGCTCTCGCTCTCCTCCTGGAGGACAGGCGAGAACACGTGTTTTTTGGCTGTTTAATTAAAAAGCCCGGGCCGCGCGTTGCATGATTAATTACCCGGCGGCCCCGCGGTTGTCCACAAACATTGACAGCGCGGCGCTTGTATGCCACGGACGCGACCGACGCCATTCATCACCCCCAACGTAAGGTCAAGCTCAAAGCTACATTGTGCTCCGTAATTACACGTCCCCGGGATTGTTCCGCCCGTGTTCCTTCATCACCTGTGATTTTGACAAATACATTTGTGTCTGTTGTTCCGTGTTTGGAGGGTTGATTAGTGTTCCCGGTACAACCGTGCCTATTCAACTGGCGGCCCGGGGGCTAAATCGGGCCTGGGCACGACACCATCGAGGCCCTCAAGTTCAGTTCAACACTCAGGAGGCAAACATTTCTGCAGCAAGTTCCTAAAACTATGAGTCCTCCTGTTCTATAGATGAACTTGGACCTCTGTAAACACATTGGCAGATCCTTGCATTGACATTTTAACTCTCCGTTTGGGGTCCAAACATCAATCAATTAATCAATCAATCAATGTTTATTTATATAGCACTAAATCACGAGTGTCTCAAAGGGCTGCACAAGGCACAACGACATCCTCGGTTCAAATCCCACATCAGGGCAAGGAAAAACTCAACCCAATGGGACGGCCGGGTTAACTTATAAAGTGACATTTAAAACTTCCCGGGAAATATCCGGCTGAAACATCGCGGTATGATGACGTATGCGCGTGACGAAGTCCGAGTAACGGAAGTTATGGTACCCCGTAGAATCCTATACAAAAAGCTCTGTTTTCATTTCATAATTCCACAGTATTTTGGACATCTTTTGCAATTTTTTTAATGAACAATGAAGGCTGCAAAGAAGACAGTTGTAGGTGGGATCAGTGTATTAGCAGCGGACTACAGCAACACAACCAGGAGGACTTTGTTGGAGTGCTAGCCGCGCTAGCCGCCGACCTCACCTTGACTTCCTACGTCTCCGGGCCGCCAAACGCATCGGGTGAAGTCCTTCGTCCTTCTGCCGATCACTGGAACGCAGGTGAGCACGGGTGTTGATGAGCAAATGAGGGCTGGCTGGCGTAGGTGGAGAGCTAATGTTTTTAGCATAGCTCTGTGCAGTTCGGTTGCTAAGTTAGCTTCAATGGCGTCGTTAGCACAGCATTGTTAACCTTCGCCAGCCTGGAAAGCATTAACCGTGTATTTACATGTCTACGGTTTAATAGTATTGTTGATTTTCTATCTATCCTTCCAGTCAGGGGTTTATTTCTTTTGTTTCTATATGCAGTTAAAGCAAGATGCTATCACGTTAGCTCGTAGCTAGAGCATTTCGCCGATGTATTGTCGTGGAGATAAAAGGCACTGAATGTCCATTTTGCGTTCTCGACTCTCATTTTCAAGAGGATATAGTATCCGAGGTGGTTTAAAATACAAATCTGTGATCTACAATAGAAAAAGGAGAGTGTGGAATCCAATGAGCCAGCTTGTACCTAAGTTACGGTCAGAGCGAAAAAAGATACGTCCATCACTGCCTCTCAAGTCATTCACTGTAACGTTCCTCATCTACGAATCTTTCATCCTCGCTCAAATTAATGGGGTAATCATCACTTTCTCGGTCCGAATCTCTCTCGCTCCATTGTAAACAACAGGGAATTGTGAGGAATCCTAGCTCCTGTGACGTCACGCTACTTCCGGTACAGGCAAGGCTTTTTTTTTATCAGCGAGCAAAAGTTGCGAACTTTATCGTCGATTTTCTCTACTAAATCCTTTCAGCAAAAATATGGCAATATCGCGAAATGATCAAGTATGACACATAGAATGGATCTGCTATTCCCGTTTAATTAAAAAAAATCATTTCAGTAGGCCTTTAAAGGAGACACATTTATGTTAAGTTTTGTTTTGTTTTATTTCTATGCACGTTTGAAATGTATAGAGAAGGCTGATTGGAGACTCATTATGACTGTTTTTACCAGGTATTGTGTGTATTTTTATCGTGTGATTAATATGTTAGTCAGTCTGCTCTTCCATGTGACGGTTTGAAATGTATAGAGAAGGCTGATTGGAGACTCATTATGACTGTTTTTACCAGAATAAACCATGTTTAAGCCGGAAGAAAGACTGGGTGTCGTATTTTGGGGAAAAACACAACGCAAAGGAGTACTACATCGCTACACAAACTGTCAAGCTTGTGGCTATGTATTGCTATTCGCAAGTATCCAATAGATAACATTAGCATTAGCATTTTGATTTGAGCATCGAAAGTCACTTGCTAGTTTAGCAGGAACAGAGCCAAGGCAGTATCGGTCTGAGAATCCTCATCTTTGAGCTCTACATGTAAGCTCAGTTTTTTTCATTGGTTGTCTCCTCGGACAAAACTTTTCGTTTCTTTGGTTGTTTTGGAGCAGTACTTGCACGTAGGTGTTCTTCTTCTGCTTTCCGTTTTTTGGCGGCATGTAAGCGTTCGCATCGGCTTCCGTCTTTTTAACGAATGGGGAAACGTGACGAATGCCGTAAAGAAAGTCAGCACTTTTGTGTTTTTTTTTTGTGTGAAAAAGATACAGACTCCCTCAGGTCACGACAGAGGCGTCGTTCAACTAGTTGTAAGTCCACATATCGTCCCAAAAGTTATGAAAATCTTTTATGAAGGTTGGAAAGTTACTTAGTGCTGCTTTAAGTTATTTTTCGTAGTACGAATGTGTTGCTGCAGCTTGTTTATTTCAGATGCAGTCCATAGTTACACTAGTGGTGTTCCTCAAGGCTCCATCTTAGGTCCTCTCTTTGTCATCATTTTGACTATACAGCTAAAACTCGTAAGACTCACATTTTTGCAGCAGATTCTTAAAAAATACCAAAGTGCTGTTATAGAGAGGATCTTTGACTACCTTTTTTTTTTTTTTGCAGAACGTCTTTAAAAACAGCTGAGCGCTCCTGTAACTCTGACAAAATAGACCATAACCAAATATCCACTGTAGAGGACACTGGTTCCCTGGACTATACAAAAAAATAATAAAAAGTCTAACCCTCTGGAAACAATGCGCCCCCCACCCCCCAAAAAAACCAAAAAAAAAACACTTGAGTTGAATATCC
>NC_084745.1:15189744-15217244 GCF_033978785.1 Entelurus aequoreus | reverse complement strand
ATCTTCCAGTCGGCAGACCTGCTCGTAAAAATAAAGCTCTTGCCTGCATGAATGTCAGCCGTGCAGCTTTGCCCTCTCGGGTGTGCGAGGCCCCGCCGTAGATAATCATTGACTGCCCGCCGCTTGGAGATGTACTTAATTAATTAATCCTTTGCTATCCGCCAACGAGCTGAGGGACAATTGTAGTCCGGGGAGGGTTTTTTTTCATTGTTTTTTTTTTTTTTTTAGCACAATTAAAGATGCCCTTCTCTCGCTGCTTCAATCAATGGCAGACGAGGACGACGAGAGGAAAGTTTGCAACGGACGGGCAAAAGTTTGGATGCACTTCACGACCTTCATGAACTTTGGACATTTTTGGACGATTACTTCCTGCTTGTGGGAAGTTTGTCATTGGAAGTCTTCAAGTGGAAATGTCCAAATACTTTTGCTCATAGAGGCACTCAGTCAAAGATGAATGAACGCAAACAGGAAGCACCATGTTGATACGTCTGAATGTGCCAACTGCACACGTTTCGCAGGCACAAAAAAGAAATTACATATTGAAAACTCAAAAGCCGCTGAAAAGCGACGCCGACTTTTCCGCGTGTTTATGGAATCATCACATCCTCTCCATGTGATGCGACGCCTCGCTTTGAACGGCTATTTCTGTGCATGAATAGCTTGTCGCACGAGTGAGGACAAAGGTCGAGGGTTTTTTTTCCTCAAATGATGCTCGAGCTGATTTGAATTAGCTCATTGCAGCTTTCATGTCATGATAGTGATCAGAACTGTGTGACGGCGGAGGTTAACTACTAGCTTTTAGTTCGCAGTGGTCCATTTTAACCAGAGGTGGGTAAAGTAATTAGGTAAAGTATACCCTATACCAGGGGTCACCAACGCGGTGCCCGCGGGCACCAGGTCGCCCGTAAGGACCAGATGAGTCGCCCGCGGGCCTGTTCTAAAAAAAAAAAAAAAAAAAAAAAAAAAAAAATTTTTTTTTTTTTTTTTTTTTTTTTTAAAATTAAATCTACATAGAAAAAACACAAGATACACTTTTAATCAGTGCATCAACCCAAACAACCTCCCCCATGCACACTCATCCACACCCACTCACACAAAAGGGGTTATTTCTTTCTGCTACCAATATTCTGGTTCCCACAACATAGACAACACATCTGCAAGGGACACAGTCCCTGCAGCACACATGATTGTATAGGCTGCTGGTCCACTAACATTTTCATTAATTACTATTTTTTATGTAATTATTTTTATATTGTTTTACTTTCTTTTTTATCCAAGAAAATGTTTTTTATTTATTTATCTTATTTTATTTTATTTTTAAAAAAAGGGCCTTATCTGCAACAGACCAGGTTGTCAATGAAATTAGATTTGTTTAAAGGGTTTTTTAAACCAGGCCCAGTCCAGATAATGTCCAAGTCGGACTCAGCAACACACACCTTCATTCATGTACACAGAAAAAAATTAGGGAACACAACAGATTGCATATAATTTATAAACAAAATTACATTTTCAAAATAAGCATTTATGTACAGTCCAGATTATGTCCAGGTCACTCAAATTAGGGAACACAACAACAGATATCATATAATCTATAAACATAATTATACTTTCAAAATAAGCCTTTGAGGACTTCTCATCTTTTTTTTAATGTTTTTTGGCATCATTATCGTTTTCAACCATGTAACTTTCTAAAGTTAGAAAATACTGAATAAATGTTTTAAAAAAAGTAATACTAAGTGAATATCTGTTTTTGGCCTTAAAAATAAACATTTTACCGAGTACTATAATTAAATTGACTAAATCATGATTGTCAATGAACTCTCCTAAAATAACAGAAACCACATTAAGCTTCATAAACAAACCAATCCTTAAACACATTTTTTTCAACTTCCACCCAAAACAAAGACACAATATGACAATACCAAAACAAATGCAGGGTGGATTCAGGCTCCTGACAACAAAATCGGCAATCATCTGACTCTGTCATATTCCATAATTTTAACATTTTCCCTGTGGGTAAGAAGTTATAAATAATTTAAATTTGAAAATAACGATTTTGCACATCGATAGTGGTTTTATAGATTAGTTTGAATATGGCATCCCATGGCAACGGGCAGTCAAAAAAGTCCTCCCATTTTCCATTTGTGTTGTATGAGGCAGCCTTCAAAGATTTCTTTATTAAATAAAAACTATATATTTTTCTATTTATTTTAGTTCCTTTTTGCCAACTAGAATTTCTTATTAGAGGTTTACAAACTAATAATTTAGTAGTTCCATAATTAATTATTTGTTTCCATCTTTTCCCAATTACTCCAGTTAGTTGATAAAATGAAAAGCTTGAGCAAGCATCACCATCATAGCTCTAAATTCATCATACTTCATAATTTTACCATTCTCATTGATAATATCATTGACAAAAATGATTCCTCTTTCAAACATATTTTTCCAAAAGAAAGGCTTTCCATCTATTACAATATTAGAGTTCATCCATATTAACTGCTGCAAAATATCGTCTCTTTTTTCTGGCACATAAAATTGAAAACACCACTATGAGTGGATTGTTTCCTTTATGAACCCTGGCATGTTTCCCAGCAGACTCTCTGGGAGGGGATCACTTGTAACAAAGGATACAATTTCTTTTGATACAGTACATGTTTTTTGTCCAACAGGACATTTGTGTGCCACTCAATGTTTAAATACATCTTTGGAACAATTGATGCTTTTAAAGACAGACACATAGCTTCAAGGTTGAGAAGTTTCAGGCCCCCATATTCATACTCTGTGTACAAAACCTTTCTTTTAATCTTTTCTGGTTTGCCGTTCCAGACAAAATCGAAGACCCTCCGCTCATAAATCTTAAAAAAGTTTTGTGATGGAGCTGGTAATGACAAAAACAAATAAATAAATTGAGGAATAATTAACGAGTTGGCAATAGACATTTTACCATACAAGGTTAGGGATTTCCCTTTCCATAATTGCATAATTTTGTCCAGCTTTCTTAGTCGATTATCATAATTTACTGAGCCTAGATCTTCCAGATTTTCTGGGACAACAACACCAAGTATGTTAACTGGTCCATCTGTCCACAAAACAGGCACTTTGCATTCCATTCGAAAGGACGTTCCCTTTAGATTTTCGATTCTTAACATTTTACATTTATCATAATTAAGCTTAAGGCCAGATTGCTGTGAAAATATGTCCAAAAGATTAAGAAGGTTCCGCAAACAATGAGGAAAAATCTTATCTTTGTGAATCAGCCTTTTCTGACATGAACTTCATCAAGAACAAACACAGAACACGCCTCACTGATGCACATCTGCAAGACTCACTCAGAGTTGCAGTGTCAAGTTACACACCAGAGTACAACACACTAGTTAACAGCATGCAATGCCAGGCTTCCCACCAACTGACAAAGAAACAGATAACAGATTTGGTGTCCAGTTCAAAGTGTGACATGATTTAAAAATTTGAGAGTTTACTTTTGTATTTTACATGAGTTATTATTTGTACAAACATGGTGCAAAGTAATTCATGATTTGTTAAAAAATGTTAGTGGCTAGCTAGTTAAAATGGGATATTGTGATTTCACAAGACTGTCTTAGAAGTGATCATTTGAAAATGTTCAATTTGAAAAATGTGCACTTAGAGAAAATATAACAATAAAGTGTTGCATATTGATATTTATCTGTTTCTATATATATTTATTGTGAGAAATCATTAAGATGATCAGTGTTTCCACAAAGATAAATATCATTAATTATTAATAATAACAGAGTTAAAGGTAAATTGAGCAAATTGGCTATTTCTGGCAATTTATTTAAGTGTGTATCAAACTGGTAGCCCTTCGCATTAATCAGTACCCAAGAAGTAGCCCTTGGTTTCAAAAAGGTTGGTGACCCCTGCCCTATACAATTTTCTTATATGATTGGGGAGCTAGCATGTGTTTGTATTTGGTCACAGAATCCTTTAGAGCGGTGCTTTTCAACCACAGTCTGGTGTGCCGTGGGAGATTATGTAATTTTACCTATTTGGGTTAAAAATATTTTTTGCAAACCAGTAATTATAGTCTGCAAATAATGTGCCATTGTTGAGTGTCTGTACTGTCTGGAGATCAGATAATCTTCCATATCAGTAGGTGGCAGTAGGGAGCTAATTGCTTTGTAGATGTCGGAAACAGCGGGAGAGAGGGTGCAGGTAAAAAGGTATCTAATGCTTAAACCAAAAATAAGAAAAGTAATTGAAGCTTAGGGAAGGCTATGCAGAACGAAACTAAAACTAAACTGGCTACAAAGTAAACAAAAACAGAATGCTGGACGACAGCAAAGACTTACTGTGGAGCAAAGACGGCGTCCACATAGTACATCCGAACATGACATGACAATCAACAATGTCCCCACAAAGAAGGATCAAAACAACTGAAAT
Organism: Entelurus aequoreus; assembly: GCF_033978785.1. Lineage (NCBI taxonomy): Eukaryota > Metazoa > Chordata > Actinopteri > Syngnathiformes > Syngnathidae > Entelurus > Entelurus aequoreus. The sequence goes on along the minus strand of NC_084745.1, from coordinate 15,212,822 downwards.
ATTCTTGATTGCTAAAACAAAGCAGGTGTGGGGAATAGCGGTCAAGGAAGACATGAAACTGCTACAGGAAAATACCAAAAAAAGAGAAAAAGCCACCAAAATAGGAGCGCAAGACAAGAACTAAAACACTACACACAGGAAAACAGCAAACAACTCCAAATAAGTGAGGGGGTGATGTGACAGGTGGTGACAGTACACCTACTTTGAGACAAGAGCTATATTGATGCATGCTTGGTTATGGTTTAAAGTCATATCCAACAATTGCGACAACGACTTTTTACTGTCAACTGAGTTTCGTTTTTCAATGATTTTTTGCTGGTGGTGAAAAATGAAAAAAATGTGCCTTGGCTCAAAAAAGGTTGAAAAACACTGTTTTAGAAGATTATTCTACTGAGGTCAAAAATGTACATGTCCATCACAAGCACTCCAGAGAGTGGTGGCTCTTGCCCCTGGGAAATTGGGATCCGACAGGAATGCAAGTTTGGAGTTTAGGAGGAAGTGTAGAGACGTTAGCAACATCTGGTAGGAAGCCCCCACAAATAGGAGTAGAGCAGCCCTGGGCAAATGAAGGCCCGTTGAGCTTTTCAATCTGGCCTGCCGGACATTCCCCCAAATTTTTTTTAGATCTTTACGATCGAAACTGTAGCTGCCATTATGATGTGAAGTGATGTTTTCAAATGACCGTAAGTCTTGAACTATACAAAATATTTCAATGGCTGGAATCTGCGCTTTTGCATGATGTATTAGTTACTATGGTAATCCAAGTCACAGCAGCTCAGACGAGGTACCGAGCACTGTGGGTGGGGAGCGTTTCCACAGCGTGTTTCCAGAGCGGCCAGCCTGAAATGCGGGTGTCAGGGACAGATGCGGAAGGAGATTTTTACAACAAAGTTCTAAAGCTTAGTGATGTATCAGATGTATCAGATTGTAGGTGTTTTGTTTTTTTTACCCTTCGTGTTCATATTTGGCTGTGTTTGTTGCATTTTTGTTGCGTTTCGCTTGATGGTAAAATATGTTGATCGAGAGGGGGTGTGACATTCATATTTTGTCAATATTCAGTGTTTTATCGGTCGTAGTTAATATTGTAAATCCCACATTCTTTATTTTCATGTACATTCTGGGTGGCTCATTCAGTAAAAAATTAAAATTCCATTCCATTTTTTAAGGCAGTCTGTCATAACGTTTTTAGCATTTAATCAGACATTATTGTGAGGTTTTGTGTTAGTGTTCCTAAAAATCAGATATCAGACACATTTTTTCTCTAAATTTGGCCCCCCCGAGTCAAAATATTTGCCCAGGCCTGGAGTAGAGGATAAGTGTCGGAGGTCGTGCGACTCAAACCGATTACAGGAAATGGATTAACCGGCCAAACAACAAGTTGGGCTTTTGTCCAGACTGACCAGCTCCAAGGCTTGAGTTACGAAGAGTGGGGGTCTTTGGGTAAAAGGTATTTAAGGACAGGTGTCCGAGAGGATATCAGAAGAGTGATTAGGGCCATACTCATTCTCCTGGAAGCTGCAGGTTCCAGTCTAAGGCTCGCTGAAACAAATAAAGCTTTTTGTTCGACGATCCCTCGTTGGCGTCTTCTTGGCTCATCACTCATCCTACAGTCATGCTGTCCTGGGAGAGTGGCATGACCAACTGATACACAAAAGTAGTCAATAACTATAATAGCAGCTGTTATTTTAGAGCAGTTCTTCTCAAATAGTTGTTTTTACCCCTTTTTTATGTTTTATCAGTATCATGCAGTATCATACTTCAAACCCCGTTTTGAAAAGCTGTGTACTCCAAAATGTGCTCATTGTATCCAATAATCCTGAATTCCTCATTTTGACTAAAAATTTAAAAATACAATAAAATAATTTTAAAAAAAATCAACACAAACTAATGCGTTTATTTTGGTTGCAGTGTTTTATATATTGTGTTTATGAGTTAAAGGCCTACTGAAACCCACTACTACCGACCACACAGTCTGATAGTTTATATATCAATGATGAAATCTTAACATTATAACACATGCCAATACGGCCGGGTTAACTTATAAAGTGACATTTTAAATTTGCCGCTAAACTTCCGGTTCGAAACGCCTCTGAGGATGACGTATGCGCGTGACGTAGCCCGGGGAACACGGGTATGCCTTCCACATTGAAGCCAATACGAAAAAGCTCTGTTTTCATTTCATAATTCCACAGTATTCTGGACATCTGTGTTCGTGAATCTGTTGCAATCATGTTCATTGCATTATGGAGAAGGAAGCTGAGCAAGCAAAGAAGAAAGTTGTCGGTGCGAAATGGACGTATTTTTCGAACGTAGTCAGCAACAACAGTACACAGCCGGCGCTTCTTTGTTTACATTCCCGAAAGATGCAGTCAAGATGGAAGAACTCGGATAACAGAGACTCTAACCAGGAGGACTTTTGACTTCGTAACATAGACGCCTGTAGAGAACTGGGACAACACAGACTCTTACCAGGATTACTTTGATTTGGATGACAAAGACGCAGACGTGCTACTGTGAGTATGCAGCTTTGGCTTCTAAACATTTGATCGCTTGACCGTATGTGCGCAACTTTTTTTTGCGTATGTACGTAACTTTTTAAAAATATATAAGCTTTATGAACCTTGGGTTAGGTGAACGGTCTTTTGGGCTGAGTGATTGTGTGTGTTGATCAGGTGTTTGAATTGTATTGGCGTGTTCTATGGAGCTAGGAGCTAGCATAGGAGCTAGGAGCTAGCATAACAAACACGCAGGTGTTTTTATGCAGGATTAATTTGTGGCATATTAAATATAAGCCTGGTTGTGTTGTGGCTAATAGAGTAAATATATGTCTTGTGTTTATTTACTGTTGTAGTCATTCCCAGCTGAATACCAGGTACCGTGAGTATGCAGCCTTGGCTGCTAAACATTTGATAGCTTGACCGTATGTGCGCGTTACGTACGTAACTTTTTAAAAATATATAAGCTTTATGAACCTTGGGTTAGGTGAACGGTCTTTTGGGCTGAGTGATTGTGTGTGTTGATCAGGTGTTTGAATTGTATTGGCGTGTTCTATGGAGCTAGGAGCTAGCAGAGGAGCTAGGAGCTAGCATAACAAACACGCAGGTGTTTTTATGCAGGATTAATTTGTGGCATATTAAATATAAGCCTGGTTGTGTTGTGGCTAATAGAGTATATATATGTCTTGTGTTTATTTACTGTTGTAGTCATTCCCAGCTGAATATCAGGTCACCCCCGGCTCTCACAGCATCTTCCCTATCTGAATAGCTTCAACTCCCCACTAGTCCTTCACTTGCACTTTACTCATCCACAAATCTTTCATCCTCGCTCAAATTAATGGGGGAATTGTCGCTTTCTCTGTCCGAATCTCTCTCACTTCATGCGGCCATCATTGTAAACAATAGGGAACTTTGCGTATATGTTCAACTGACTACGTCACGCTACTTCCGGTAGGGGCAAGCCTTTTTTTTTATCAGATACCAAAAGTTGCAATCTTTATCGTCGTTGTTCTATACTAAATCATTTCAGCAAAAATATGGCAATATCGCGAAATGATCAAGTATGACACATAGAATAGATCTGCTATCCCCGTTTAAATAAAAAAAAATCATTTCAGTAGGCCTTTAAAGCAAGCCTGGTTTGCCCCAGAAAGAGGGCCAGTTATCAATAAACGTTAGTCCCTGCTGCCTACAGTAGCTAGCCAACCACTTGTTAAGCGAGACTAATCTGCTATATCTCTCATCATTGCCTCTCGCAGGCAGGGGGCCAGAGACAATTACTCGATGCCTGGACATCTTTCTGGCGAGATCACAAGTCCTGGCTATGTTTCTCTTTGTAATCTCTGACTGTCTCATTCTAGTGTCATTGGAGCCAACGTGTACAACTATATTCGCATAATTAGTGGTGCGATTAGCCTGTCGTACGTGTTTACTAGGCCTGTTGCGAGTTAGCTCCCTAAGATTAGATTCAATGTCAGGTGCTCTGGCCCCGGGGATACACTTTATTGTGGCTGGTTTGCTAAGCTTTATGTTTCGGGTGATGGAGTCCCCTATAACTAAGGTGTGGTGCCCGGTAGACTGGGGTGTAGGACTAGCTAAAGAGCTAAATCTATTATGCGTCTCAACCGGTACACCGTAGCTTGTAGGCCGCTTAGGACTGCTACAAGCTGGGCTAGTTAGCTCGCTACAGGTAACGCTAGCAGATGTGTCCGCAACATCTAAAGTTACGACATTACTCTGCTCTAACTGGCGGACACGGCCCTCTAGCAGAGCCAACCTCTCCGTGAGTATGGTGCAAGACGCGCAGGAAGCCATTACTCACAGTGTTTTCTGTCACCGAGTGAAGTTCCTGCTGTCCTCAGGGAAGTGGTCGCGGTCTGTAGGAGTAGCTTCTTACTGACCGGCGCTGCCTTTCTCCGCGCTAGCTTAGCAGTTAGCTAGCTGAGGAAAGGGTGGTGGGACAGAGATCGGGTGATTTGCAAGTTAAATAGTACCACTAAAAATGTTTGAGAAGTGATAAAGAAAGCTGTAGAACAATTAAAAGCACACAGATAGAGCGCTACTTAGCTTTTTCGCAACAGCGAACAGACGGCGAGCAGTCACGCACGGTGAACCGGAACCGGAAGCATGAGAATGAATTGTAAGTGTTTGGATGAGTTCACTGCTCTTTCACATAAACTAACTAAACACACCAGAAGACAAAACACAGCACAATAGGTGGTGCACGATTAATTCTGACCGGGCAACACAGGTGGCCTACTTTAGTTTAGTGGTTCCGGATTATAAGGCGCATTAAAGGAGTCATATTTAGATTTTTTTCTAAATGTAAAACACTTCCTTGTGGTCTACATAACATGTAATGGTGGTTCTTTGGTCAAAATGTTGCATAGATTATGTTTTACAGACCATCTTCAAACCGCTTCAGGATGCGCCGTTTTGTGGGCGGTCTTATTTACGTGGCTCACCTTAGGCGGCGTCTTCTCCCCGTCATCTTTGTTGTAGCGGTGTAGCGTGCAAGGACGGGAGTGGAAGAAGTGTCAAGAGATGGAGCTAACTGTTTTAATGACATTCAGACTTTACTTCAATCAATAACGGAGCATCTTCTCATCCGTGGCTCACTAGTGCAACAACAATGCCGGAAATGTGTCCCGTGAAAAACCGTCCGACCGGAACTCTCTAATAACTAAAGTTCTGTGGGTGAATAATGTAAACTCACTACACCGGTAGTTTTTAGCGCTTTCATTGCGAGTTTACTGACAGATATAATTTAGAACTTTACACTACTTTATATTAGAAATGGCAACAGCGGAGGATGAATGTCCCATAACAAGAAGATAGAGAAAAAGAAGAAGCTTATCGACTACAGTGGTGGACGTGTGCAAATTTTCAGGACTTATGCAGATCCCAAATACAGATCAGCAGGTACCAGAATGTAAGAAAAGTTGGTTTTGCATAATATTGTGAAACAAAATGCCATATAATGTCTGCTAATGGGTACCATTTTGCGGTCCTTATACGCACACCTTAGTAATACTTGTATCTCTGACTATGGTCGCCGTAATGGGCTGACAATCCATCAAGTGGTGCGGCTTCAAAGTCGTACTACATTTTGACGGATTTTTGAGTACCGTGTGTAATGTTATTTATTTTAAAAGGAACATTTAAAGTTGTGGTGATGTTTACTGGCGTCATATTGCAGTCTACATGTATATCTTATGTTTGACTGCCATCTACCGGTCACACTTGTACCAAATACAATTGCTTCGAGGTCAGTAAGCACAACCAGAATTATTCCGTGCATTAGGCGCACCGGGTTATACAGTTAAAGTTAAAGTGCCAATGATTGTCACACACACACTAGGTGTGGCAAAATTACTCTGTGCATTTGACCCATCACCCTTGATCACCCCCTGGGAGGTGAGGGGAGTAGTGAGCAGCAGCGGTGGCCGCGCCCGGGAATCATTTTTGGTGATTTAACCCCCAATTCCAACCCTTGATGCTGAGTGCCAAGCAGGGAGGTAATGGGTCCCATTTTTATAGTCTTTGGTATGACCCGGCCGGGGTTTGAACTCACAACCTAGACAAGGCGCACTGTCGAGTTTTGAGAAAATGAAAAGATTTTAAGTGCGCCTCATAGTCCGAAAAATACGGTGCGTTAAACATTTTTAATGGTTCTTGCACCACAACAGAGCAACATTTGGCTCATGCGCGGATTTAAAAAAACAAATATCAATCAATCATTAAATGTTTATTTATATAGCCCTAAATCACAAGAGTCTCAAAGGGCTGCACAAGCCACAACGGCATCCTCGGTTCAGAGCCCACATAAGGGCAAGGAAAAACTCACAACCCAGTGGGACGTCGATGTGAATGACTATAAGAAACCTTGGAGAGGAACGCAGATGTGGGTGACCCCCCCCTATAGGGGAAACCGGATGCAATGAAAGTCGAGTGGGTCTAGTATAATATTGTGAAAGTCCAGTCCATAGTGGATCTAACACAGGAGTCACCAACCTTTTTGAAACCAAGAGCTACTTCTTGGGTACTGATTAATGCGAAGGGCTACCAGTTTGATACACACTTAAATAAATTGCCAGAAATAGCCAATTTGCTCAATTTACCTTTAACTCTATGTTATTATTAATAATTAATGATATTTATCTTTGTGGAAACACTGATCATCTTAATGATTTCTCACAATAAATATATATAGAAACAGATAAATATCAATATGCAACACTTTATTTTTATATTTATATTTATTTTTATAAGTGCACATTTTTCAAATTGAACATTTTCAAATGATCACTTCTAAGACAGTCTTGTGAAATCTCAATATCCCATTTTAACTAGCTAGCCACAAACATTTTTTAACAAATCATGAATTACTTTGCACCATGTTTGTACAAATAACTCATGTAAAATATAAAAGTCAACTCTCAAATTTTTAAATAAATCATGTCACACTTTGAACTGGACACCAAATCTGTTATCTGTTTCTTTGTCAGTTAGTGAAGACCAAGTCTTTAAAATATTTTTCTTGGATTTTCAAATTCTATTTGAGTTTTGTCTCTCTTAGAATTAAAAATGTCGAGCAAAGCGAGACCAGCTTGCTAGTAAATAAATACAATTTAAAAAATAGAGGCAGCTCACTGGTAAGTGCTGCTATTTGAGCTATTTTTAGAACAGGCCAGCGGGCTACTCATCTGGTCCTTACGAGCTACCTGGTGCCCGCGGGCACCGCGTTGGTGACCCCTGATCTAACATAATAGTGAGAGTCCAGTCCATAGTGGGGCCAGCAGGAGACCATCCCGAGCGGAGACAGGTCAGCAGCGCAGAGATGTCCCCAACCGATACACAGGCGAGCGGTCCACCCCAGGTCGCGACTCTGGACAGCCAGCACTTCAACCATGGCCACCGGACCTGTGCCCCCCTTCCACAAGGGAGAGGGGGGCAGAGGAGAAAAGAAAAGAAACGGGGGATCAACTGGTCTAAAAAGGGGGGTCTATTTAAAAGCTACAGTATACAAATGAGTTTTAAGATGGGACTTAAATGCTTCGACTGAGGTAGCATCTCTAACTGTTACCGGGAGGGCATTCCATAGTACTAGAGCCCGAATAGAAAACGCTCTATAGCCTGCATACTTTTTTTGGGCTCTGGGAATCACTAATAAGCCGGAGTTCTTTGAACGCAGATATCTTGCCGGGACATATGGTACAATACAATCGGCAAGATAGGCTGGAGCTAGACCGTGTAGTATTTTATACGTAAGTAGTAAAACCTTAAAGTCACATCTTAAGTGCACATCTACATCAAGTTACATGTTTTGGATGGTTGGAAGTGGAATTATTGCAGGTTGAAAGGGGAACATTTCTACTATGTTGACCACGTTATTAAATAGTTGAGCGAAGGTACGTCGTCTGTTAGTTATTTTTTGCATGCGGGGGAGGTGCATGAGAGATGTCAAATATGACACTTTCCCCACTCGGTGTCATGTGTGGCTCAGCGAGGAGTGGGTACCAGGCTGCACAGTCTGCACAACGAGCACACTTTTTTTGCAGAGTTCTTCCACCAAGATTAAAATAGAAAAAAAAATAAATAAACAGCATCTATTCGCCAATAAGTACTCCAAACACGAGTCCGCATTTTAACACCCCTGGTTCGGCAAGCCTCTATGTAAACAAGTTCTGCCGGCGGTTGATTGGCGCGGCATTAAGTAGCCGCTCACGTCGAGGACAAATTAAAGTAGCCGATCATCTGGGTTAGCGGCAGGGATCACCTTCAAATAAACAGCTAATTAATTGTGATCACGAGCGATGATAATGTGCGCCGCGCCGCACGCTGCATGCTCATGCGAGGAGTGAGCATTGCTAGTTCGGGGCCAGGTTGGTGACAATTCTAGTAAAATGCAAAGACCATGAGAAAGTCATCAATAATAAGTTCTGCGTGACATTTCGGAATGCATGAGAACGTGGGAAGGAACACAACCAATGTTGTAAGGAGCAAACTGCTGAGCCAGCATTAATAGTGCTTAGACCAGACCTGGGCATTCTGCGGCCCTTTGTGCGTCCCTGTCCGGCCCGCGTGAGGCCAATTATAAATTACAAAATACATTTTAAAAAGTATCTATGTCGAGTGTGCAATACAACGGTGCTGCTTTTGTTTTGAAAATCGTTATTTGTATTACTTCCGTGTGGACGTATGCGTGTGCGTGGTTGTGAGTGAATGTGAACAGCTGCAATTACAAAATAAAGTTGAAAAAACATCTATGTCCTGCGCGCAATACAACTGTGCTGCTTTTATTTTGAAAAGTATTATTTAAGGGTGTGTGTCCGTGTGTAACCTGCGAGTGAAGGTGCACATGCAGCGACAAGTGATGCACGGTTTACACCCGAGACGCTAAAAAGAGAAAAGTTGATGAAGAATGGCGTGTTTCCAACAAGACATGGACTGCCAAGCAACGTTCCCTCTAAGGTGCGTGCCTGCGCAATTGCGCACTGCTCAAGCGTCTGCTGCGCGCAGCAAATATATGCCGCGCACCAAATCAAATCCCATCTGAATTCTAAACAAAATAAACATATTTATTCTATGTAATTTTGCAATGCAACTTTGAGTGACAGTGACAACAAGCGGCCCTAACGGTGTTCGTCAACACCGTTCAATTGAACATCGTTCAATTATTGTAACGTCTATCGAGATGCTTCGAGGACAGTAATTATATCGATCACTTTATTGAGCAAAACTGTTTATATTCGGCCATAACCACACCAAAAACATAAGTAAAACACTTCTATCTGGAAAAACTAGTCATTTTCTGCCGTACAAACCAGGCCAAAACCAACTTGTCATCTGTCACCAACACGCATAGCACTAAACCACTGGTGCGTTTATGGCCACACAAAAAGTCGGACAACTCAAACATCACACAAAGTTACACTATGACTCCTCAGTCATACGTGTGCTTATTTTACTGTCATTTATTATTAATGTTAATTTATTTATATTAGTCATGGAATGCTGTTACATACACTATGTTGAAGTATTACTATTATTATTAATTATTATTATTATTTATCTTACGGTATACATCAAAAATAATATTGAGCAAAATTTAATTGAAATATTGTCGATGTGGCCCTCCAGCAGTGCTCGGGTTGCTCATGCGGCCCCCGGTAAAAATTAATTGCCCACCCCTGGCTTAGACTGACCATACGTCCTCTTTTCCCCGGACATGTCCTCTTTTGCAGGGCTGTCCGGGCGGAGTTTCTTAAATGCCTCAATTGTCCGGCATTTTGAGTTAGGGTTGCGTGTATTTTCAATGTACGTCCAGGGTTAAGAAGGGCTTAAAAACAAAACAAATTGTGAAGGTGTCCGCACGCAGCATTCGTGAGGGAGGGGCAGAGACAGAGAGAGCGAGAGATTTATGATAAACGCGCACGCGTTGCCAGGCTCTGCTTTTTATCCATCGATTTATCAGATTTAATTTTTTATTATCTATAGCAGGGGTGTCAAAAGTGTGCCCCGGAGGCCATTTGCGGCCCACAGCTGATGTTTTAAAGGACCGCGGCACATTCTAAAAATACTACTAAAATAAACAAAAACATAAGAAAAGTGAAATAAAAAAGCTTACAGGTGAAATGTAATTTAGAAAAAGTTGCAATGTTGAAAAAGCTGTTTTTTTTTTCTTCTTTCAAACTGTCATTGCTCAAAATATAATATTGAATCAAAATCAGTGTTTAGTAGAATTTCTGACCTTTGAGCTATATTTCGTGTCTATCAAGAATGTCTGCTTGTTTCATTTATCTTCTATTCTATACCATTGAAGGACCAGATGTAGGACAAAGTTGAATATGGAGTCGCTCTGACCATTCTACAAAATGTTTTGATTGTCTAAGCATGACTAAGGGATTCAAAGATGTTGCAAAACAAACATGTCAAAAACAACGGGACCTTGGGGCATGGGGAAACGGATACAATGGCCAGGAGACCAGGGGCCGTACTTATCAAGCTTCTTAGAGTGCCATTTTACACTTAAGTCCTGAGAATTTGCAAAATTTAGTCCTACTCTCAAACTTAAGAATAAAAGCTTTTTATCAACGTTCTTAAGTCTAAGAATCACTCCTACTCTCCACGATATTTAAGAGACCTTCAGAGGTGTCTTAAGTGGTTAGGAGTTGCCAGCAGGGGATGGCACTGAGGCGAGAGAGACGTGCGCGAACGTTCAGGGAACGGAACAATGTTTTTTTTTTTTTTTATGACGAGCAGCTGATCAAACGGTATCGTTTAGACAGAGCGGATATTATTTTTGTCACTGATTTAATACTTTTCGATTCCTTGTTGATTTCTGCATGTGTCTGCAGTGGGCTAGTATATATAGAGCCACCCACACCAGTTTCAAATTAGTTGCCTAATTAATGAATTAGAAAGAAAATGTTATGACAGTAGCGTATGTGTGTGGCCGTGAGGTGAGTGACGTCAGTGAGTGTGTGGGCGATAGAAGAGAGGGAGCGGTAGCGTGAGTGCCGGCGGGGACTAGTTTGTTTTGTATTATTTTGTAGTTTATTGTCAAAATATACACTCCCATTGTCCACTTAAATATTTCCAAGATATTTCTTTATTCTTAGACAACGGATTCCCTTCCGTGATTGGTCATTTGCATATTTTGTGTGTTTTCCATTGAAAACATAGTTTTGTTTGACAAAAAAGGGCGGAAAACAAACAAACAAACAAAAAAACAACATAAAAAAAACTAAAACATTTTGAAATGAGGAATGGATCTGAAGTTGATGTAGACTCCAGAGATTTAAGCGTTAAATATAAAATGTATGTATGCCCTGGCACACCATTATCATCATATCTTCTATTCTATACCATTGAAGGACCAGATGTAGGACAAAGTTGAATATGGAGTCGCTCTGACCATTCTACAAAATGTTTTGATTGTCTAAGCATGATTAAGGGATTCAAAGATGTTGCAAAACAAACATGTCAAAAACAACGGGACCTTGGGGCATGGGGAAACAGATAAAATGGCCAGGAGACCAGGACTCTGGAAGATTGCTTGATTCTTTTGTCCTCCGGAGGACGTTTGTTTGTCTGCATGGGTAGCTTAATCCAACTTTGCACTTTTGACTATGGATAAATAAACTTTTTGTACTAAACTCACTTTTGTTGCTGTTTAGGCTTCGGACAATCCACTACAAATGTTATTATGAATTATTGACCTATCCAAGATTCCGATTACTTCACATCAAATACTCCACTTTGAAAAATATTTTTGGTGGAAGATGTTGCATATTTTGTGTGTTTTCCATTGAAAACATAGTTTTGTTTGACAAAAAAGGGCGGAAAACAAACAAACAGACAAAAAAACAACATAAAAAAAACTAAAACATTTTGAAATGAGGAATGGATCTGAAGTTGATGTAGACTCCAGAGATTTAAGCGTTAAATATAAAGTGTATGTATGCCCTGGCACACCATTATCATCATATCTTCTATTCTATACCATTGAAGGACCAGATGTAGGACAAAGTTGAATATGGAGTCGCTCTGACCATTCTACAAAATGTTTTGATTGTCTAAGCATGACTAAGGGATTCAAAGATGTTGCAAAACAAACATGTCAAAAACAACGGGACCTTGGGGCATGGGGAAACAGATAAAATGGCCAGGAGACCAGGACTCTGGAAGATTGCTTGATTCTTTTGTCCTCCGGAGGACGTTTGTTTGTCTGCATGGGTAGCTTAATCCAACTTTGCACTTTTGACTATGGATAAATAAACTTTTTGTACTAAACTCACTTTTGTTGCTGTTTAGGCTTCGGACAATCCACTACAAATGTTATTATGAATTATTGGCCTATCCAAGATTCCGATTACTTCACATCAAATACTCCACTTTGAAAAATATTTTTGGTGGAAGATGTTGCATGTTTTGTGTGTTTTCCATTGAAAACATAGTTTTGTTTGACAAAAAAGGGCGGAAAACAAACAAACAGACAAAAAAACAACATAAAAAAAACTAAAACATTTTGAAATGAGGAATGGATCTGAAGTTGATGTAGACTCCAGAGATTTAAGCGTTAAATATAAAATGTATGTATGCCCTGGCACACCATTATCATCATATCTTCTATTCTATACCATTGAAGGACCAGATGTAGGACAAAGTTGAATATGGAGTCGCTCTGACCATTCTACAAAATGTTTTGATTGTCTAAGCATGACTAAGGGATTCAAAGATGTTGCAAAACAAACATGTCAAAAACAACGGGACCTTGGGGCATGGGGAAACAGATAAAATGGCCAGGAGACCAGGACTCTGGAAGATTGCTTGATTCTTTTGTCCTCCAGAGGACGTTTGTTTGTCTGCATGGGTAGCTTAATCCAACTTTGCACTTTTGACTATGGATAAATAAACTTTTTGTACTAAACTCACTTTTGTTGCTGTTTAGGCTTCGGACAATCCACTACAAATGTTATTATGAATTATTGACCTATCCAAGATTCCGATTACTTCACATCAAATACTCCACTTTGAAAAATATTTTTGGTGGAAGATGTTGCATATTTTGTGTGTTTTCCATTGAAAACATAGTTTTGTTTGACAAAAAAGGGCGGAAAACAAACAAACAAACAAAAAAACAACATAAAAAAAACTAAAACATTTTGAAATGAGGAATGGATCTGAAGTTGATGTAGACTCCAGAGATTTAAGCGTTAAATATAAAATGTATGTATGCCCTGGCACACCATTATCATCATTTCATGACCCAAGCAAAACACTTTTTACACGTTTATACTGAAATAAATACACCTCCAACTTATTAAATAAAAACATGGAAAAAACTACCAGCAGTGGTAAAGTTTAGATCCATGAAGGAAAGAAGAAAGTGAATGAATACATGTATAAAAATTAGTTTTCCTTTTTTATTATTTTTTTAATGAATTAACGTTTATGACAACCTTTTTCCAAAACACAATATAGAATGTGAGATATAACAGGATAATGCATATGTTTATCATTTGTTTTCAAAACGCTTACAAAAAATTGGGACCCCAAAAATTTACTGTGGGACACCATTTTTATGACGTGATGGGGTCCCTGGGACCCCAGTTTGAAAATTCCTAGCGCCAACACTGCTGTCAACAGAGGAGAAAAAATGCTTTATTTAAATAAATATATTATTTATAAAGCAAGTTCAAGTGTCATTGGCAAATGTTCACCTAGTCCCGGCCTTGGCGTGCTGCCCACATTGGCACGCATATATGTGTCCTTTCAGAATATGGTCAGCCTTATAGTGCTGATGACATCATTGTTAATAACAGTGAAAAAGCACGCATGGGTTTCACAGCAACAAGCTGAATAACATTTTATAGCGCATGTAGAGGTAGATAAAGCAGCTGCGTGTTAATCACTCATACACTTTTCATGCAGACGTGTGTTCACACTAGTGTTGTCCCGATATTTTGGTACCGGTACCAAAATTATTGTGATACTTTTCTGTACTTTTCTAAATAAAGGGGACCACAAAAAATGGCGTTATTGGCTTTATTTGAACAACAAATCTTAGGGTGCATTAAACATATGTTTCTTATTGCAAGTTTGTCTTTCAATAAAATAGTGAACATACAAGACAACTTGTCTTTTATTAGTAAGTAAACAAACAGAGGCTCCTAATTTAGTCTGCTGACATATGTAGTAACATATTGTGTCGTTTTCCATTCTATTATTTTGTCAACATTATTAAGGGCAAGTGGTAGAAAATGAATTATTAAGCCAGCATTAATAGTGCTGATGACATCATTGTTAATAACAGTGAAAAAGCACGCATCGGTTTCACAGCAACAAGCTGAATAACATTTTATATCGCGTGTAGAGGTAGATAAAGCAGCTGCATGTTAATCACTCATAAGTTGTTTTAATTTGCACACTTCTCTGCTTTGACTTTTTTAAATAATCATTAACTTAGAATTTAATGGCAGCAACACATTGCAAAAAAGTTGGCAAAGGGGCATTTTTACCACTGTGTTACATGGCCTTTCCTTTTAACAACACTCAGTAAACGTTTAGAACTGAGGAGACCAATTTTTGAAGCTTTTCAGGTGGAATTATTTCCAGTCCTTGCTTGATGTACAGCTTAAGTTATTCAACAGTCTCTGCTGTGGTATTTTAGGCTTCATAATGCGCCACACATTTTCAAAGGGACACAGGTCTGGACTACAGGCAGGCCAGTCTAGTACCTGCACTCTTTTGCTATGAAGCCACGCTGTTGTAACACGTAGCTTGGCATTTTCTTGCTGAAATAAGCAGGGGCGTCCATGATAACGTTGCTTGGATGGCAACGTATGTTGCTCCAAAACCTGTATGTACCTTTCAGCAAAAATGGTGCCTTCACAGATGTGTAAGTTACCCATCCCTTGGGCACTAATACACCCCCATACCATCACAGATGCTAGCTTTTGAACTTTGCGCCTATAACAATTTGGACGGTTCATTTCCTCTTTGTTCCGGAGGACACAACGTCCACAGTTTCCAAAAACAATTTAAATGTGAACTCGTCAGACCACAGAACACTTTTTCACTTTGTATCAGTCCATCCTACATGAGCTCAGGCCCAGCGAAGCCGACAGCGTTTCTGGGTGTTGTTGATAAACGGTTCTGGCCTTGCATAGAAGAGTTTTAACTTGCACTTACAGATGTAGCGACCAACTGTAGTTACTGACAGTGGTTTTTTGAACTGTTCCTGAGCCCATGTGGTGATATCCTTTACACACTGATGTCTTTTTTTGATGCAGTACCGCCTGAGGGCTCGAAAGTCACGGGCATTTAATGTTACACGCAGTGATTTCTGCAGATTCTCTAAACCTTTTGATGATATTACAGACCGTAGATGGTGAAATCCCTAAATTCCTTGCAATAGTTCATTGAGAAATGTTGTTCTTAAACTGTTCGACAATTTGCTCACGCATTTGTTGACAAAGTGGTGACCCTCGCCCCATCCTTGTTTGTGAATGACTGAGCATTTCATGGAAGCTGCTTTTATACCCAATCATGGCACCCACCTGTTCCCAATTAGCCCGTTCACCTGTGGGATGTTCCAAATAAGTGTTTGATGAGCATTCCTCAACGTTCTCAGTCTTTTTTTGCCATTTGTGCCAGCTTCTTTGAAACATGTTGCAGGCATCAAATTCCAAATTAGCTAATATTTGCAACAACAAAAAAAGGGTTCTAGTTCGAACGTTAAGTATTTTGTCTTTGCAGTCTATTCATTTGAATATAAGTTGAAAAGGATTAGCAAATCATTGTATTCTGTTTTTATTTACCATTTACACAACGTGCCAACTTCACTGGTTTCGGGCTTTGTAGTATACCTATTGAAGTATTTTATTTGAAACACAGCCTTTTTACTTTAAATTCCGCGACTGCACTTCTGTGGTGTTTATTTTAAAAATGGAGGTTGCCTACAGCCACAGATGTCAATATGTCTTTAACTTAAATAAAAACCCTGATGGTTATTTGCTTTTGTAGAGAGAGGCCAAGGTGACGATAGTGTTTTGAGTTGAATCAGAAGCATTAATAATAGGTCCACCTTTAAAATTACATTTGCAAGCTGTCAAGTGCATGGTGAAGCAGCAGGTGGTGCTATAACCTGTAAGCCTGCACTTCAACCAATCAGAAGCTGTTGTGTAAAAGTTAATGAAAGACCAAAGGATGTCATAAAACATGCATGTTGTAATGTTAATAAACATGCTTCCTGTAGTTTGTTTGTTTAACATGGACTTTTTCGTCCAAAAACTCTCTTATTTGTGCAGCCGTAGACCTGGAGCATGCAGCAGCAGAACTTTAAGATGAATATTTTAATATTTGTGATCGTTATTTTAATGAGTTGGAACACCATGTTGACTTTCTAAGGATCTTAATGAGCTCATTTTCATATGTTCCTTCTCGCGGAAAACAACATCAGGGCAGCCATTATGGTATTTATTAACGTATAATTGCATCCCCTAGCACGTCTTTAAATAAGGGTCCACCACATTTCCATACGGGAGTGCCAGCCCGGAGATTGTGTCCCGGTGTTGAGTCATCACACGTCAAAGTCTTAACGGCTCGCACATTGAAATGAGTTTAATCCCCAGCGCTTTTCCAAATGGAAATTCAGTGGTGAAAAAAACAAACAAAAAAAAAAAAACGGTGCGGTCGTCCGCACTTTAGCGTCTTCGCTCATTGACATGTTGACCATAAAGGGTCAGCCGGCGGCCTCGTAAAGCAAACACATAAAGGGACCCACGCGCCTTTACTAGCCCCTTTGGGCCGGCCATCAAATAAACATGGCGTGATCCCGGGAGCGCACGTGCATATGCATGCGTGCACGCGTGCAAGTGACTTTAATTATTACAGAAAGTTGTGACCAGGACGCTCCCGGAGGAACCTTATCTCCCAGTGATAACGTTATTACACGTCATTAACGAGGACGTGTGCGTGTTAACATGCGATATGTGGATGTAATTGTCTGCACGAGTCTCAGCGCACATTCAGTTTGCAGCATTACGGTGCAGAAAGGTCTAAATGCATCACTTGATTAATGAAGAATGCGGTAGAATACACAATAATGCACAGATTACACCCTCAAACCTCCTGCAGAAACAAGTTACTGGTTCTATCCGATCCAACACATAAATGTGCAATACCCAGCAATATGTTTTGGAGGAGAAAAGATGAGGCATTTAATCCCAGGAACACAAGCCCTACCGTCAAGCATGGTGGTGGTAGTATTATGCCCTGGGCCTGTTTTGCTGCCAATGGAACTGGTGCTTTAAATGGGACAATGAAAAAGGAGGATGCCCTCCAAATTCTTTAGGACAACCTAAAATCATCAGCCCGGAGGTTGGGTCTTGGGCACAGTTGGGTGTTCCAACAGGAAAATGACCCCAAACTCGAGATGTCCGATAATGGCTTTTTTGCCGATATCTGATATTCCGATATTGTCAAAACTGGGTTCTTGAGTTTTGCTTCTCCGGAAGGCAAAGGAAAATTGGCCCGTGCAAGGCGTGAATTTAAATACATGTTTATTTAACAATAAAAAAGGAATAAACAAAAGGCGCTCACAGTGGAGGTAGAAAACTTGACTATACAAAACAAAAGACTTGCACGAGGGCGGAAATACAAAACTTGGATAGAAACACAAAACTTGCACAAAGGCAGAAACTATGAACAATAAAACAAAAACACTAACTGTGGCATAAATGAACAAAACTTACTTGGCAAAGAACTGTGACATGACATGAAGTGGAGGGATCAAAAAGTGCGAGGACGCCAGGACGAACAACAGAAACAGACAGATTTAAATAGTGACATGATCAGTGAAAACAGGTGCGTGACAAGACAGGTGAGTGACATGACAGGTGAAAACTAATGGGTGACCATGGAAACCAAACCAAACAAGGAAGTGCAACCAGGAACTAAAAAGAGCCCAAAACCCAAGCAAAACAAAAACATGATTAACACAGACATGACAGATATTGTCCAACTCTTAATTACCGATTCCGATATAAACCGATACCGATATATACAGTCGTGGAATTAACACATTATTATGCCTAATTTTGTTGTGATGCCCCGCTGGATGCATTAAACAATGTAACAAGGTTTTCCAAAATAAATCAACTCAAGTTATGGAAAAAAATGCCAACATGGCACTGCCATATTTATTATTGAAGTCACAAAGTGCTTTTTTTTTTTTTAACATGCCTCAAAACAGCAGCTTGGAATTTGGGACATGCTCTCCCTGAGAGAGCATGAGGAGGTTGAGGTAGGCGGGGTTGGGGGGGTGGGGGGGGGGGGTAGCGGGGGTGTATATTGTGGAGTCCTGGAAGAGTTAGTGCTGCAAGGGGTATTTGTTCTGTTGTGTTTATGTTGTGTTACGGTGCGGATGTTCTCCCGAAATGTGTTTGTCATTCTTGTTTGGTGTGGGTTCACAGTGTGGCGCATATTTGTAACCGTGTTAAAGTTGTTTATACGGCCACCCTCAGTGGGACCTGTATGGCTGTTGACCAAGTATGCCTTGCATTCACTTATGTGTGTAAAAAAAACGTAGATATTATGTGCCCGGGTCGGCACGCTAAGGCAGTGCCTTTAAGGTTTATTGGCGCTCTTTACTTCTCCCTACGTCCGTGTACCACTCCGTACAGCGAAGTCATAAATTTTACTTTTTGAAACCGATAATTTCCGATATTACATTTTAAAGCATTTATCGGCCGATAATATCGGCAGTCCATCTCTAATAGTAACGTTTTTGATTCACTAGTACTGCGGTACTTCGTTATTATCGGTTTACCGTACAACACTACCGTCGACTAACTTTTAGTTTGACGTACAGTATCTTGTTTAACATTTAAGTGTGACGAGGGGAAGGACAAATTAGGCGTTATGTTCATCGACAGTTTGCCGAGTCACTGATTGAATTATTTCGGTCCAATCACTGGCGAGCACTATGCTTTGGCGAGACGTGTGAAGTCATCAATAAAGAGACGGATAAGGTCATCAGAAGCTGACAACAGCTATGTGCTTCCCTGTGACACTCCACCAACTCACTACAGTATAAAAGCTGACCGAATCTGACTATTGAAAGTCTTGCCCACACACGAGCCAGCGAACGTTGTGTTGATGCAAATACATGTGACAGATTGAATATTGAGAAAGTGTGAGTGACACATTTTGTTCTCCCTCTGATCATAACTAACAGGAGGCGAGTGGACCGAGGGCGGGGTTAAAGGAATATGTCGCCTAGAAAAATGATGAAAAATAATAGCACAGTAGTTAAAGGCCTACTGAAATTATTTTTATTTATTTAAACGGGAATAGCAGATCCATTCTATGTCATACTTGATCATTTTGCGATATTGCCATATTTTTGCTGAAAGGATTTAGTAGAGAAAATCGACGATAAAGTTCGCAACTTTTGCTCGCTGATAAAAAAAGCCTTGCCTGTACCGGAAGTAGCGTGACGTCACAGGAGCTAGTATTCCTCACAATTCCCCATTGTTTACAATGGAGCGAGAGAGATTCGGACCGAGAAAGTGACGATTACCCCATTAATTTGAGCGAGGATGAAAGATTCGTAGATGAGGAACGTTACAGTGAAGGACTTGAGAGGCAGTGATTGACGTATCTTTTTTCGCTCTGACCGTAACTTAGGTACAAGCTGGCTCATTGGATTCCACACTCTCTCCTTTTCCTATTGTAGATCACAGATTTGTATTTTAAACCACCTCGGATACTATATCCTCTTGAAAATGAGAGTCGAGCACGCGAAATGGACATTTAAAGTGACTTTTATCTCCAAGACAATACATCGGCGACACACTTAGCTACTGAGCTAACGTGCTAGCATCGTTCTCAAATGAAGATAGAAACAAAATAAATAAACCCCTGACTGGAAGGATAGACAGAAGAGCAAAAATACTATTAAACCATGTACATGTAACTACACGGTTAAAAATTCTCAGCCTGGTAAGGCTTAACAATGCTGTTGCTAACGACACTAAGGCTAATTTAGCAACTTAGCAACCGGAACTCACAGAACTATGTACTCTCTCCTTTTTCTATTGTGTATCACAGATTTGTATTTTAAACCACCTCAGATACTATATCCTCTTGAAAATGAGAGTCGAGCACGCGAAATGGACATTTAAAGTGACTTTTATCTCCAAGACAATACAGCAACCGGAACTCACAGAACTATGATAAAACATTAGCGCTCCACCTACGCCAGCCAGCCCTCATCTTCTCATCAACAGCCGTGCTCACTTGCGTTCCAGCGATCAACGGCGCGACGAAGGACTTCATCCGTGGGTTTGGCGGCAAGCATCAGCTAGGCGTCTTCTATCAGGGTAAGTAGTCCTTGTTGTATTGCTGTAAGTGTTGTACTTAGCCGCTAAGACACCGATCGATCCCACCTACAACGTTCTTCTTTGCAGCCTTCATTGTTCATTAAACAAATTGCAAAAGATTCACCAACACAGATGTCCAGAATACTGTGGAATTTTGTCGAAGAAAACAGAGCTTTGTGTATTGTGTCCAATAGGGCCCAAACACTTCCGTGCATTTTATGACGTCACGCGCATAAATCATATCCAAAGGAGATTTTCAACCGGAAGTGTGGCGGGAATTTTAAAATTGCAAAAGATTCACCAACACAGATGTCCAGAATACTGTGGAATTTTGAGATGAAAACAGAGCTTTTTGTATTGGATTCAATGGCGTCCGAATACTTCCGTTTCAACGATTGACGCCACGCGCACACGTCATCATACATAGACGTTTTCAACCGGAAGTTTAGCAGGAAATTTAAAATTGCACTTTATAAGTTAACCCGGCCGTATTGGCATGTGTTTCAATGTTAAGATTTCATCATTGATATATAAACTATCAGACTGCGTGGTCGGTAGTAGTGGCTTTCAGTAGGCCTTTAACGTCAACACTGCTTTGCTGACTAAATAATGACAATGGCTGTGCTGCCGGGCACAAAATGGCTGCATTGCTAGGCACACATTGGGTGGATGAAAGGTTGGTACACTGATGCAAGGTCTGCACAACAAATCATATTTTCATTCAATCTGTGGTTTGTAAATCAATAAATGAAAATCCAAACAAATGATGAATGATATACATTCAAAGTGGAAAAGTGTTCTGTGGTCTGCCGAGTCCACATTTCAAATTGTTTTTGGAAACTGTGGAAGTCTTGTTGTCCAGAACAAAGAGGAAAAGAACCATCCGGGTTGTTATAAGCGCAAAGTTCAAAAGCCAGCATTTGTGACAGTATGGGGGTGTATTAGTGCCCAAGGCATGAGTAACTTACACATCTGTGAAGGCGCCATTAATGCTGAAAGGTACATACAGGTTTTGGAGCAACATATGTTGCCATCCAAGCAACGTTATCATGGACGCCCCTGCTTATTTCAGTAGGACAATGCCCAGCCACGTGTTACATCAACGTGGCTTCATAGTAAAAGAGTGCGGGGTACTAGACTGGCCTGCCTGTAGTCAAGACCTGTCTCCCATTGAAAATGTGTGGCGCATTATGAAGTCTAAATTACCACAGCGGAGATCCCGAACTGTTAAACAACTTAAACTGTACATCAAGCAAGAATGGGAAAGAATTCCACCTGAAAAGCTTAAAAAAATGGTCTCCTCATTTTCCAAACGTTTACTGAGTGTTGTTAAAAGGAAAGGCCATGTAACACAGTGGTAAAAATGCCCCTGTGCCAACTTTTTTGCAACGTGTTGCTGCCATTAAATTCTAAGTTAATGATTATTTGCAAAAAAAAAAAAAAGTTTCTTAGTTTATACATTAAATATCTTGTCTTTGCAGTCTATTCAATTGAATATAAGTTGACAAGGATTTGCAAATTATTGTATTTTGTTTTTATTTACAAATTACACGACATGCCAACTTCACTGGTTTTGGGTTTTGTAGATTAAGACTACTTTTACCTTTTGTTGAAGTCGGAGAAGTCTGCGATGAGCGTAGAGACAATAGGAGGTAAGAACCAAGCGGACGCAACTTAAGTACTTTGTTCTTTCTTTCTTAAAGCAATAGTGTTTCTTGCATTCTTGATCAAAGTGCCCGCACTCGCAACTTTCTTTGGCCCCATGGTAGATTATTTGGCAAAAAAAAAGGACGGAGACCGAGTAACCAATGCTTGAGATTCTTAGTCCGGGTCCTCGATTCCATCGAAGTTTGTTACATGCGACATTTTCAATGAAAAAGATAATTATGCAAAAAAGTGTGGCAAACAAACAGCGAGGTGTAACTGTGGTAGTGTGGTGACACGTCAGGCTTTGTTGTGGAGGCCAGTAATTCAATATAAGGCAGTGCTGCGTGATTGACGAGTAACCCTTTTCTCCTTGATAGCGTGGCCTAATTAATGGCAGACATAATTAACCCATTTCATCGGACACAAAGTGCAATACAGCAGCTCCATTACGTCGATGATAACTCAAGTGTCCTTCCTTTCATCTGCGCCCTTAATGCCGTAAAATAGCACCGCTGATTGTCCAATTTACAAGAGTGCTCTTGGACCTCGGGGGGGGGGGGGGGGGGGGGGGGGGGGGGGGGTGACGACACAATCAGCGGAAACTTCACTTTTTGGCAGCAGAGTTAAGGCGTTCGGATGGCGGATCCATGATATCTGATCACACTTCACGGGGGGGAAAATGGACTTCCTGCAGTGGCGAATGAGATTGTTCCGTAGGTCGATATCAAGTCATTCAAACTGGAGTCAGGATTGCGTAACCAAATCCTATACAATGTGGATAACACTGAGATTTGATTGACAGCTACAATTTGAAGGACAGTTGTGTTCTCTCCCTGAGAGGCGAGCCCAAGGGGGTCCAAACCTTTTGAGTTGGGCGGCCTCATTCGGCTAAAAAAAATTTTTTCCGGGGTTTGAAAGCCAACTGCATGTACTCTAAAATAATTATTTATATATATATATATATATATTTATATATATATCCATATATATATATATGCACACACACACACACACACACAAACACATATATATACTGTAAATA
>NC_084745.1:15091326-15189724 GCF_033978785.1 Entelurus aequoreus | reverse complement strand
AATTTAGAACTTTACACTACTTTATGTTAGAAATGGCAACAGCGGAGGATGAATGTCCCATAACAAGAAGATAGAGAAAAAGAAGAAGCTTATCGACTACAGTGGTGGACGTGTGCAAATTTTCAGGACTTATGCAGATCCCAAATACAGATCAGCAGGTACCAGAATGTAAGAAAAGTTGGTTTTGCATAATATTGTGAAACAAAATGCCATATAATGTCTGCTAATGGGTACCATTTTGCGGTCCTTATATACACACCTTAGTAATACTTGTATCTCTGACTATGGTCGCCGTAATGGGCTGACAATCCATCAAGTGGTGCGGCTTCAAAGTCGTACTACATTTTGACGGATTTTTGAGTACCGTGTGTAATGTTATTTATTTTAAAAGGAACATTTAAAGTTGTGGTGGTGTTTACTGGCGTCATATTGCAGTCTACATGTATATATTATGTTTGACTGCCATCTACCGGTCACACTTGTACCAAATAAAATTGCTTCGAGGTCGGTAAGCACAACCAGAATTATTCCGTGCATTAGGCGCACCGGGTTATACAGTTAAAGTTAAAGTGCCAATGATTGTCACACACACACTAGTTGTGGCAAAATGACTCTGTGCATTTGACCCATCACCCTTGATCACCCCCAGGGAGGTGAGGGGAGTGGTGAGCAGCAGCGGTGGCCGTGCCTGGGAATCATTTTTGGTGATTTAACCCCCAATTCCAACCCTTGATGCTGAGTGCCAAGCAGGGAGGTAATGGGTCCCATTTTTATAGTCTTTGGTATGACCCGGCCGGGGTTTGAACTCACAACCTAGACAAGGCGCACTTTCGAGTTTTGAGAAAATGAAAAGATTTTAAGTGCGCCTCATAGTCCGAAAAATACGGTGCGTTAAACATTTTTAATGGTTCTTGCACCACAACAGAGCAAAATTTGGCTTATGCGCGGATTTAAAAAAACAAATATCAATCAATCATTAAGTGTTTATTTATATAGCCCTAAATCACAAGAGTCTCAAAGGGCTGCACAAGCCACAACGACATCCTCGGTTCAGAGCCCACATAAGGGCAAGGAAAAACTCACAACCCAGTGGGACGTCGATGTGAATGACTATAAGAAACCTTGGAGAGGAACGCAGATGTGGGTGACCCCCCCTATAGGGGAAACCGGATGCAATGAAAGTCGAGTGGGTCTAGTATAATATTGTGAAAGTCCAGTCCATAGTGGATCTAACACAGGGGTCACCAACCTTTTTGAAACCAAGAGCTACTTCTTGGGTACTGATTAATGCGAAGGGCTACCAGTTTGATACACACTTAAATAAATTGCCAGAAATAGCCAATTTGCTCAATTTACCTTTAACTCTATGTTATTATTAATAATTAATGATATTTATCTTTGTGGAAACACTGATCATCTTAATGATTTCTCACAATAAATATATATAGAAACAGATAAATATCAATATGCAAGACTTTATTTTTATATTTATATTTATTTTTATAAGTGCACATTTTTCAAATTGAACATTTTCAAATGATCACTTCTAAGACAGTCTTGTGAAATCTCAATATCCCATTTTAACTAGCTAGCCACAAACATTTTTTAACAAATCATGAATTACTTTGCACCATGTTTGTACAAATAACTCATGTAAAATATAAAAGTCAACTCTCAAATTTTTAAATAAATCATGTCACACTTTGAACTGGACACCAAATCTGTTATCTGTTTCTTTGTCAGTTAGTGAAGACCAAGTCTTTAAAATATTTTTCTTGGATTTTCAAATTCTATTTGAGTTTTGTCTCTCTTAGAATTAAAAATGTTGAGCAAAGCGAGACCAGCTTGCTAGTAAATAAATAAAATTTAAAAAATAGAGGCAGCTCACTGGTAAGTGCTGCTATTTGAGCTATTTTTAGAACAGGCCAGCGGGCTACTCATCTGGTCTTTACGGGCTACCTGGTGCCCGCGGGCACCACGTTGGTGGCCCCTGATCTAACATAATAGTGAGAGTCCAGTCCATAGTGGGGCCAGCAGGAGACCATCCCGAGCGGAGACAGGTCAGCAGCGCAGAGATGTCCCCAACCGATACACAGGCGAGCGGTCCACCCCAGGTCCCAACTCTGGACAGCCAGCACTTCAACCATGGCCACCGGACCTGTGCCCCCCTTCCACAAGGGAGAGGGGGGCAGAGGAGAAAAGAAAAGAAACGGGGGATCAACTGGTCTAAAAAGGGAGTCTATTTAAAAGCTACAGTATACAAATGAGTTTTAAGATGGGACTTAAATGCTTCGACTGAGGTAGCATCTCTAACTGTTACCGGGAGGGCATTCCATAGTACTGGAGCCCGAATAGAAAACGCTCTATAGCCTGCATACTTTTTTTGGGCTCTGGGAATCACTAATAAGCCGGAGTTCTTTGAACGCAGATATCTTGCCGGGACATATGGTACAATACAATCGGCAAGATAGGCTGGAGCTAGACCGTGTAGTATTTTATACGTAAGTAGTAAAACCTTAAAGTCACATCTTAAGTGCACATCTACATCAAGTTACATGTTTTGGATGGTTGGAAGTGGAATTATTGCAGGTTGAAAGGGGAACATTTCAACTATGTTGACCACGTTATTAAATAGTTGAGCGAAGGTACGTCGTCTGTTAGTTATTTTTTGCATGCGGGGGAGGTGCATGAGAGATGTCAAATATGACACTTTCCCCACTCGGTGTCATGTGAAGCTCAGCGAGGAGTGGGTACCAGGCTGCACAGTCTGCACAACGAGCACACTTTTTTTGCAGAGTTCTTCCACCAAGATTAAAATAGAAAAAAAATAAATAAACAGCATCTATTCGCCAATAAGTACTCCAAACACGAGTCCGCATTTTAACACCCCTGGTTCGGCAAGCCTCTATGTCACATATGTCAGAGTCAAGGCCCGCGGGCCATATCCGGCCCGCGAGAAGGTTTTTTACGGCCCTTGGGATGATCTTGATTTATTATTAGAACCGGCCCGCAGACCGCAGATCTTTTTTTTTTTTTTTTTTTTTTTTTTTTTAGACCGCAGATCTTTTACACGCACCAAGCGGATGCCGGTCCAAGGTTCCGAAAGGGGGCGAGCGGCCCGCCGGGACGCGCCTGTCGGCCGAAGGGCTGCAGCCCGGCCGTCAGTCGCGGAGCCCGCCGTGCCACGCGCGCCAAGGGGGCGGGCCGAAACCCGGCCCCGAGGCCCTGAGACTTCTGCTTTGTTTCCCCAAACCGCGCGTCACCGCCGGGCCCGCACCACCGTCGGGCTGCAGCCCGAGCGTCGGTGGCGGAACCCGTCATGTGCCGCGCGCGCCAAGCGGAGCGGGGGGGTCAAGCGGGCCGAAACCCGCAGGCCACCCCCTCACCACGAGGCCCTGAGACTTCTGCGTTTGACCCCTACGCGCGGCCCGTCGGGACGCGCCCGCCGTCAAGCCACGAGGGCCAGCCGTCGGGTCGCGGAGCCCGCCGTGCCACGCGCGCCAAGGGGCGGGCCGAAACCAGCGGGGGGTTTCGGGCACCCAACTCGCCTCCCTCCCACGGAGGGAGGAGGGGGGTTTAATGTGAACATTACTGTGCAATCACATATTTAGAGTTTTTACTCAATTCAAGTTTAAAAGTTAAAGTTTAATATTTGTTTTCACTGCATGTTACTTCTCCTTAAACAAAGTGTTGTTTTTGATTTATAGATTTTTGCACTTTATTTTATTGTATTTCAATTTAATTATATTTTTAAAATATTTCAGTTGAGTGGATGATAGAAAATTGCTATTATTGTTTTTTTCTTTGAAGTAAATTTAGCCCACTTTTGCTAAAATAGAAAATATAGGCTACTGATGGTGCCTTGAATACCGGTTTCTTTCATTTAATGTTCATGTTATGGGGATTTTTATATAAAGGAAATTTGTCTTTTGTGTCTGTTGAAAATTAAAGATTACTGACAGAGCCATAAGAAAATATTGCTTTATTTATCTGATCATATTGGAATATATTTGTTAGGTTTTCAGTAGGTTCAATTAGGTTCACTAGACTATATGCGTCATT
Organism: Entelurus aequoreus; assembly: GCF_033978785.1. Classification (NCBI taxonomy): domain Eukaryota; kingdom Metazoa; phylum Chordata; class Actinopteri; order Syngnathiformes; family Syngnathidae; genus Entelurus; species Entelurus aequoreus. The sequence goes on along the minus strand of NC_084745.1, from coordinate 15,185,662 downwards.
TAAAAATTTTTCAATGAACATTCGAACAGTCCGGCCCTCGGCTTGTAGCTAAATTTTTTATTTGGCCCTCCGTCCATTGGACTTTGACACCCCTGCTCTATGTAAACAAGTTCTGCCGGCGGTTGATTGGCGCGGCATTAAGTAGCCGCTCACGTCGAGGACAAATTAAAGTAGCCGATCATCTGGGTTAGCGGCAGGGATCACCTTCAAATAAACAGCTAATTAATTGTGATCACGAGCGATGATAATGTGCGCCGCGCCGCACGCTGCATGCTCATGCGAGGAGTGAGCATTGGTAGTTCGGGGCCAGGTTGGTGACAATTCTAGTAAAATGCAAAGACCATGAGAAAGTCATCAATAATACGTTCTGTGTGACATTTCGGAATGCATGAGAACGTGGGAAGGAACACAACCAATGTTGTAAGGAGCAAACTGCTGAGCCAGCATTAATAGTGCTTAGACTGACCATACGTCCTCTTTTCCCCGGACATGTCCTCTTTTGCAGGGCTGTCCGGGCGGAGTTTCTTAAATGCCTCAATTGTCCGGCATTTTGAGTTAGGGTTGCGTGTATTTTCAATGTACGTCCAGGGTTAAGAAGGGCTTAAAAACAAAACAAATTGTGAAGGTGTCCGCACGCAGCATTCGTGAGGGAGGGGCAGAGACAGAGAGAGCGAGAGAGTTATGATAAACGCGCATGCGTTGCCAGGCTCTGCTTTTTATCCATCGATTTATCAGATTTAATTTTTTATTATCTATAGCAGGGGTGTCAAAAGTGTGCCCCGGAGGCCATTTGCGGCCCACAGCTGATGTTTTAAAGGACCGCGGCGCATTCTAAAAATACTACTAAAATAAACAAAAACATAAGAAAAGTGAAATAAAAAAGCTTACAGGTGAAAAGTAATTTAGAAAAAGTTGCAATGTTGAAAAAGCTGGGTTTTTTTCTTCTTTCAAACTGTCATTGCTCAAAACATAATATTGAATCAAAATCAGTGTTTAGTAGAATTTCTGACCTTTGAGCTATATTTCGTGTCTATCAAGAATTTCTGCTTGTTTCATTTATCTTCTATTCTATACCATTGAAGGACCAGATGTAGGACAAAGTTGAATATGGAGTCGCTCTGACCATTCTACAAAATGTTTTGATTGTCTAAGCATGACTAAGGGATTCAAAGATGTTGCAAAACAAACATGTCAAAAACAACGGGACCTTGGGGCATGGGGAAACAGATACAATGGCCAGGAGACCAGGGGCCGTACTTATCAAGCTTCTTAGAGTGCCATTTTACACTTAAGTCCTGAGAATTTGCGAAATTTAGTCCTACTCTCAAACTTAAGAATAAAAGCTTTTTATCAACGTTCTTAAGTCTAAGAATCACTCCTACTCTCCACGATATTTAAGAGACCTTCAGAGGTGTCTTAAGTGGTTAGGAGTTGCCAGCAGGGGATGGCACTGAGGCGAGAGAGACGTGCGCGAACGTTCAGGGAACGGAACAATGTTTTTTTTTTTTTTTATGACGAGCAGCTGATCAAACGGTATCGTTTAGACAGAGCGGATATTATTTTTGTCACTGATTTAATACTTTTCGATTCCTTGTTGATTTCTGCATGTGTCTGCAGTGGGCTAGTATATATAGAGCCACCCACACCAGTTTCAAATTAGTTGCCTAATTAATGAATTGGAAAGAAAATGTTATGACAGTAGCGTATGTGTGTGGCCGTGAGGTGAGTGACGTCAGTGAGTGTGTGGGCGATAGAAGAGAGGGAGCGGTAGCGTGAGTGCCGGCGGGGACTAGTTTGTTTTGTATTATTTTGTAGTTTATTGTCAAAATATACACTCCCATTGTCCACTTAAATATTTCCAAGATATTTCTTTATTCTTAGACAACGGATTCCCTTCCGTGATTGGTCATTTCTATGGACATAGAAATGACGTCACCTAAAATTCCGTTTACGGCACATAGTAATGTCGTAATTCAGCTCTGAGTGTGACACTTAAGATTCAGTCCAACACTTCGCTGAAAGTGTGAGTAAGACGCTTGATAACTAACTTTTAAGTGCAGCTTTCAGCGAAGAATTTATTTACTCTTAAGTCAACTCTTAGCAGACTTCTTAGGAGTAATTCTAAGAAGCTTGATAAGTACGGCCCCAGGACTCTGGAAGATTGCTTGATTCTTTTGTCCTCCGGAGGACGTTTGTTTGTCTGCATGGGTAGCTTAATCCAACTTTGCACTTTTGACTATGGATAAATAAACTTTTTGTACTAAACTCACTTTTGTTGCTGTTTAGGCTTCGGACAATCCACTACAAATGTTATTATGAATTATTGACCTATCCAAGGTTCCGATTACATCACATCAAATACTCCACTTTGAAAAATATTTTTGGTGGAAGATGTTGCATATTTTGTGTGTTTGCCATTAAAAACATAGTTTTGTTTGACAAAAAAGGGCGGAAAACAAACAAACAAACAAAAAAACAACATAAAAAAAACTAAAACATTTTGAAATGAGGAATGGATCTGAAATTGATGTAGACTCCAGAGATTTAAGCGTTAAATATAAAATGTATGTATGCCCTGGCACACCATTATCATCATATCTTCTATTCTATACCATTGAAGGACCAGATGTAGGACAAAGTTGAATATGGAGTCGCTCTGACCATTCTACAAAATGTTTTGATTGTCTAAGCATGACTAAGGGATTCAAAGATGTTGCAAAACAAGCATGTCAAAAACAACGGGACCTTGGGGCATGGGGAAACAGATAAAATGGCCAGGAGACCAGGACTCTGGAAGATTGCTTGATTCTTTTGTCCTCCGGAGGACGTTTGTTTGTCTGCATGGGTAGCTTAATCCAACTTTGCACTTTTGACTATGGATAAATAAACTTTTTGTACTAAACTCACTTTTGTTGCTGTTTAGGCTTCGAACAATCCACTACAAATGTTATTATGAATTATTGGCCTATCCAAGATTCCGATTACTTCACATCAAATACTCCACTTTGAAAAATATTTTTGGTGGAAGATGTTGCATATTTTGTGTGTTTTCCATTGAAAACATAGTTTTGTTTGACAAAAAAGGGCGGAAAACAAACAAACAAACAAAAAAACAACATAAAAAAAACTAAAACATTTTGAAATGAGGAATGGATCTGAAGTTGATGTAGACTCCAGAGATTTAAGCGTTAAATATAAAATGTATGTATGCCCTGGCACACCATTATCATCATATCTTCTATTCTATACCATAGAAGGACCAGATGTAGGACAAAGTTGAATATGGAGTCGCTCTGACCATTCTACAAAATGTTTTGATTGTCTAAGCATGACTAAGGGATTCAAAGATGTTGCAAAACAAACATGTCAAAAACAACGGGACCTTGGGGCATGGGGAAACAGATAAAATGGCCAGGAGACCAGGACTCTGGAAGATTGCTTGATTATTTTGTCCTCCGGAGGACGTTTGTTTGTCTGCATGGGTAGCTTAATCCAACTTTGCACTTTTGACTATGGATAAATAAATTTTTTGTACTAAACTCACTTTTGTTGCTGTTTAGGCTTCGGACAATCCACTACAAATGTTATTATGAATTATTGACCTATCCAAGATTCCGATTACTTCACATCAAATACTCCACTTTGAAAAATATTTTTGGTGGAAGATGTTGCATGTTTTGTGTGTTTTCCATTGAAAACATAGTTTTGTTTGACAAAAAAGGGCGGAAAACAAACAAACAAACAAAAAAACAACATAAAAAAAACTAAAACATTTTGAAATGAGGGATACATGTGAAGTTGATGTAGACTCCAGAGATTTAAGCGTTAAATATAAAAGGTATGTATGCCCTGGCACACCATTATCATCATTTCATGACCCAAGCAAAACACTTTTTACACGTTTATACTGAAATAAATACACCTCCAACTTATTAAATAAAAACATGGAAAAAACTACCAGCAGTGGTAAAGTTTAGATCCATGAAGGAAAGAAGAAAGTGAATGAATACATGTATAAAAATTAGTTTTCCATCCATCCATCCATCCATCTTCAACCGCTTATCCGGAATCGGGTCGCGGGGACAGCAGCTCCAGCAGAGACCCCCAGACTTCCCTCTCCAGAGCAACATTTGCGACTTCCTCCTGGGGAATCCCGAAGCGTTCCCAGGCCAGAGAGGAGATGTAATCCCCCCATCTGGTCCTTGGCCTGCCGCGGGGCCTCCTCCCAGTGGGACGTGCAACGAGGACCTCCCTAGGGAGACGCTCGTGAGGCATCCGCACGAGATGCCCGAACCACCTAAGCTGGCTCCTTTCCAAGCGAAGGAGCAGCGGCTCTACTCCGAGTCTCTCTCGGGTGACTGCACTCCTCACCCTATCTCTAAGGGAGATGCCAGCCACCCTTCTGAGGAAACTCATTTCGGCCGCTTGTATCCGCGATCTTATTCTTTCGGTCATTACCCACACTTCATGACCATAGGTGAGAGTAGGAATGTAGATAGCTCGGTAGACCGAGAGCTTTGCCTTCTGGCTCAGCTCCCGTTTCGTCACAACAGTGCGGCAGAGAGACTGCAATACTGCCCCAGCTCCTCCGATTCTCCGGCTGATTTCCTTCTCCATCTTTCCCTCACTCGTGAACAAGACCCCGAGATACTTAAACTCCTCCACCTGGGACAGAGTCCTGTCCCCTACCCGGACTGTACAAACCATCGGTTTCCTGCTGAGAACCATGGCCTCAGATTTGGAGATGCTGATCCTCATTCCAGCCGCTGAACACTCGGCTGCGAACCGATCCAGTGAGAGCTGAAGGTCATGAACCGAAGGTGCCATCAGGACCACATCATCTGCAAACAGCAGTGACGCAACCTTTAGCCCCCCGAGACGTATACCCTCTCCGCCATGGCCACGACTCCGCCTAGAAATCCTGTCCATGAAAATCACAAACAGGATAGGTGACAGAGCGCAGCCCTGGCGGAGACCAACCCCCACTGGAAACGGATCCGACTTACATCCAAGCACCCGGACACAACTCTCGCTTTGGTTGTACAGAGATTGGATGGCCCTCAACAGGGTTCCCCTCACTCCGTACTCCCTCAGCACCTCCCACAAGATCTCCCGAGGGACGCGGTCATACGCCTTCTCCAAATCCACAAAACACATGTAGACTGGATAGGCATACTCCCATGCCCTCTCCAGGATTCCCGCAAGCGTAAAGAGTTGGTCAGTTGTTCCACGACCAGGACGGAATCCACATTGCTCCTCTTGAATCTGAGGTTCGACTATCGGCCGGACCCTCCTTTCCAGTACCTTGGCGTAAACTTTCCCAGGGAGGCTGAGTAGTGTGATACCCCTGTAATTAGCACACACCCTCTGGTCCCCCTTTTTGAAAAGGGGAACCACCACCCCAGTCTGCCACTCCCTCGGCACTGTCCCAGACTTCCACGCAATGTTGAAAAGGCGTATCAACCAAGACAGCCCATCAACACCCAGAGCCTTCAGCATTTCTGGACGGATCTCGTCAACCCCCGGAGCTTTGCCACTGTGGAGTTGTCTAACTACCTCAGTGACTTCACTCCGAGAGATCGACGTCGATCCCCCATCATCCTCAGGCCCTGCTCCTATCAGGGAGGGTGTGTCTGATGTATTTGGGTTCAGGAGTTCCTCAAAGTGCTCTTTCCAACGCCCCACGACTTCCTCACTTGAAGTCAGCAAAGTCCCATCCCTGCCGTACACAGCTTGGATGGTTCCCTGCTTCCCCCTCCTGAGGTGCCGTATGGTCTTCCAGAACAGCTTTGGTGCCGCCCGATAGTCCTTCTCCATGGATTCCCCGAACTGCTCCCACACCCTCTGCTTAGCCTCGTCCACAGCCACGGCCGCTGCCCTTCGGGCCCGTCGGTACCTTGCAACTGCCTCCGGAGTCCCCTGGGATAACATACCCCGGTAGGACTCCTTCTTCAGTCGGACGGCTTCCCTGACCACCACTGTCCACCAGGGTGTTCGAGGGTTACCGCCCCTTGAGGCACCTAAGACCTTCTGGCCACAGCTCGCATCTGCAGCTTTAGCAATAGAGGCTTTGAACATTGCCCATTCCTGTTCAATGTCCCCAACCTCCACAGGGATGGCAGAGAAGTCCCGCCGGAGGTGGGAGTTGAAGTCCTTCCGGACAGAGGACTCCTCCAAACGTTCCCAGTTCACCCGCACTACACGCTTGGGTTTGCCAGGTCTGTCCAGAGGTTTCCCCCGCCATCTAACCCAACTCACCACCAGATGGTGATCAGTTGACAGTTCAGCCCCTCTCTTCACCCGAGTGTCCAAAACATACGGCCTCAGATCAGCTGATACGATTACAAAATCGATCATTGATCTTTGGCCTAGGGTGCTCTGGTACCAGGTACACCTATGAGCATCCTTATGCTTGAACATGGTGTTTGTTATCGCAAGTCCGTGACTAGCACAGAAGTCCAATAACAATCCACCACTCAGGTTCAGATCAGGGAGACCGTTCCTCCCAATCACGCCAGTCCAAGTATCACTGTCATTGCCCACGTGCGCGTTGAAGTCCCCCAGCAAGACTATGGAATCCCCTGCCGGCGCCCCATACAGGACCCCATGCAAGGTATCCAAGAAGGCTGAATACTCTGAACTCCTGTTTGGTGCGTATGCACAAACAACAGTCAGAGTTTTCCCCCCTCCAACCCTAAGGCGAAGGGAGGCGACCCTCTTGTCCACTGGGGTGAACTCCAACGTACAGGCACTCAGCCGGGGACTCGTGAGTATTCCCACACCCGCCTGTGCCCTCACACCCTGAGCAACTCCAGAAGTGAACAAGGTCCATCCCTTGTCCAGGAGTGTGGTTTCAGAGCCCTTGCTATGCGTAGAGGTAAGCCCCACCAGATCCAACCGGTAGCGCTCCACCTCTCGCACCAGCTCAGGCTCCTTCCCCACCAGCGTAGAGACGTTCCACGTCCCGAAAGTCAGCCTCTGCTGCCCCGAATTGGTCCGTCCGGAGCCTCCACTTTCACCGCCATCCACTTGGCAGCGCACCCGACCCCACTGGTTCCGACCGCGGGTGGTGGGCCCACGTGGCAGAGAAGATGGTGTGTCCACGTAGCTTCTTCGGGCTGTGCCCGGCCGGGCTCCGTGGCAAGCCCGGCCACCAGGCGCTCGCTGACGAGCCCTACCTCCGGGCCTAGCTCCGAAATTAGTTTTCCTTTTTTATTTATTTTTTTAATGAATTAATGTTTATGACAACAACTTTTTTCCAAAACACAATATAGAATGTGAGATATAACAGGATAATGCATACGTTTATCATTTGTTTTCAAAACGCTTACAAAAAAGTGGGACCCCAAAAATTTACTGTGGGACACCATTTTTATGACGTGATGGGGTCCCTGGGACCCCAGTTTGAAAATTCCTAGCGCCAACACTGCTGTCAACAGAGGAGAAAAAATGCTTTATTTAAATAAATATATTATTTATAAAGCAAGTTCAAGTGTCATTGGCAAATGTTCACCTAGTCCCGGCCTTGGCGTGCTGCCCACATTGGCACGCATATATGTGTCCTCTTTTTGGGATTTCAGAATATGGTCAGCCTTATAGTGCTGATGACATCATTGTTAATAACAGTGAAAAAACATGCATGGGTTTCACAGCAACAAGCTGAATAACATTTTATAGCGCATGTAGAGGTAGATAAAGCAGCTGCGTGTTAATCACTCATACACTTTTCATGCAGACGTGTGTTCACACTAGTGTTGTCCCGATATTTTGGTACCGGTACCAAAATTATTGTATTATACTTTTCTGTACTTTTCTAAATAAAGGGGACCACAAAAAATGGCGTTATTGGCTTTATTTGAACAACAAATCTTAGGGTGCATTAAACATATGTTTCTTATTGCAAGTTTGTCTTTCAATAAAATAGTGAACATACAAGACAACTTGTCTTTTATTAGTAAGTAAACAAACAGAGGCTCCTAATTTAGTCTGCTGACATATAGTAACATATTGTGTCGTTTTCCATTCTATTATTTTGTCAACATTATTAAGGGCAAGTGGTAGAAAATGAATTATTAAGCCAGCATTAATAGTGCTGATGACATCATTGTTAATAACAGTGAAAAAGCACGCATGGGTTTCACAGCAACAAGCTGAATAACATTTTATATCGTGTGTAGAGGTAGATAAAGCAGCTGCGTGTTAATCACTCATAAGTTGTTTTAATTTGCACACTTCTCTGCTTTGACTTTTTTAAATAATCATTAACTTAGAATTTAATGGCAGCAACACATTGCAAAAAAGTTGGCAAAGGGGCATTTTTACCACTGTGTTACATGGCCTTTCCTTTTAACAACACTCAGTAAACATTTAGAACTGAGGAGACCAATTTTTGAAGCTTTTCAGGTGGAATTCTTTCCAGTCCTTGCTTGATGTACAGCTTAAGTTATTCAACAGTCTCTGTTGTGGTATTTTAGGCTTCATAATGCGCCACACATTTTCAAAGGGACACAGGTCTGGACTACAGGCAGGCCAGTCTAGTACCTGCACTCTTTTGCTATGAAGCCACGCTGTTGTAACACGTAGCTTGGCATTTTCTTGCTGAAATAAGCAGGGGCGTCCATGATAACGTTGCTTGGATGGCAACGTATGTTGCTCCAAAACCTGTATGTACCTTTCAGCAAAAATGGTGCCTTCACAGATGTGTAAGTTACCCATCCCTTGGGCACTAATACACCCCCATACCATCACAGATGCTAGCTTTTGAACTTTGCGCCTATAACAATTTGGACGGTTCATTTCCTCTTTGTTCCGGAGGACACGACGTCCACAGTTTCCAAAAACAATTTAAATGTGAACTCGTCAGACCACAGAACACTTTTTCACTTTGTATCAGTCCATCTTAGATGAGCTCAGGCCCAGCGAAGCCGACAGCGTTTCTGGGTGTTGTTGATAAACGGTTCTCGCCTTGCATAGAAGAGTTTTAACTTGCACTTACAGATGTAGCGACCAACTGTAGTTACTGACAGTGTTTTTTTGAAGTGTTCCTGAGCCCATGTGGTGATATCCTTTACACACTGATGTCTTTTTTTGATGCAGTACCGCCTGAGGGCTCGAAAGTCACGGGCATTTAACACGCAAAGTCCCAGAGAAGGGTCAATTGACATTTTTACCTAGAAAACACACAAGAGGGTCATTTGACCCCTAGTCCCCCCTGTGGACACTCCTTTTGTTATGAAAATGTGGCTGTTAGTGGCACACGGCAGGGGGCCACTTGAGCCTGTGTGGGGGAGGGGACCTTACAGCTCAAGCTTTAGTTCTGAGGTAGGTTGTGTGTGTTTTTGCAAGGATCAACAGAATGAAGGGATCAACACTCTGACATTTATTGTTAAAAAAAATACAAAACAAAACATATTTACAAAGAATGAAAAAGCAACTGTTTTCCCAGTTTTGGTGTGGAGGGTTGTTGCAGAAGCAATTGTTATTTTTGTGTGCCAAAAATAGTTTAAAAAAAAAATTTACAAAGAAAAAAGCATATTTACAAAGAATGAAAAACCATGTCCATGTAAACGTGACTGACATACATTTGAGCAGTCACTCACAATCCTGGCACTGCCATTGCTCCTTTCGGCATTTCCCACATGTATAATTTTTCTGTCTACCTAGACAAACTGCCCCTAACAGCCTCATTACCATAACAAAATGAGTGATTAGTGTATTCGGGAAAAGCGTCGGGCCAAATGACCCCTCTCTGGGTCTTCTAGGTAGACAGAAAAATGCTGGGACTTCTAGTGTTAATGTTACACGCAGTGATTTCTGCAGATTCTCTAAACCTTTTGATGATATTACAGACCGTAGATGGTGACATCCCTAAATTCCTTGCAATAGTTCATTGAGAAATGTTGTTATTAAACTGTTCGACAATTTGCTCACGCGTTTGTTGACAAAGTGGTGACCCTCGCCCCATCCTTGTTTGTGAATAACTGAGCATTTCATGGAAGCTGCTTTTATACCCAATCATGGCACCCACCTGTTCCCAATTAGCTCGTTCACCTGTGGGATGTTCCAAATAAGTGTTTGATGAGCATTCCTCAACGTTCTCAGTCTTTTTTTGCCATTTGTGCCAGCTTCTTTGAAACATGTTGCAGGCATCAAATTCCAAATTAGCTAATATTTGCAACAACAAAAAAAGGGTTCTAGTTCGAACGTTAAGTATTTTGTCTTTGCAGTCTATTCATTTGAATATAAGTTGAAAAGGATTAGCAAATCATTGTATTCTGTTTTTATTTACCATTTACACAGCGTGCCAACTTCACTGGTTTCGGGCTTTGTAGTATACCTATTGAAGTATTTTATTTGAAACACAGCCTTTTTACTTTAAATTCCGCGACTGCACTTCTGTGGTGTTTATTTTAAAAATGGAGGTTGCCTACAGCCACAGATGTCAATATTTCTTTAACTTAAATAAAAACCCTGATGGTTATTTGCTTTTGTAGAGAGAGGCCAAGGTGACGATAGAGTGTTTTGAGTTGAATCAGAAGCATTAATAATAGGTCCACCTTTAAAATTACATTTGCAAGCTGTCAAGTGCATGGTGAAGCAGCAGGTGGTGCTATAACCTGTAAGCCTGCACTTCAACCAATCAGAAGCTGTTGTGTAAAAGTTAATGAAAGACTAAAGGATGTCATAAAACATGCATGTTGTAATGTTAATAAACATGCTTCCTGTAGTTTGTTTGTTTAACATGGACTTTTTCGTCCAAAAACTCTCTTATTTGTGCAGCCGTAGACCTGGAGCATGCAGCAGCAGAACTTTAAGATGAATATTTTAATATTTGTGATCGTTATTTTAATGAGTTGGAACACCATGTTGACTTTCTAAGGATCTTAATGAGCTCATTTTCATATTTTCCTTCTCGCGGAAAACAACATCAGGGCAGCCATTATGGTATTTATTAACGTATAATTGCATCCCCTAGCACGTCTTTAAATAAGGGTCCACCACATTTCCATACGGGAGTGCCAGCCCGGAGATTGTGTCCCGGTGTTGAGTCATCACACGTCAAAGTCTTAACGGCTCGCACATTGAAATGAGTTTAATCCCCAGTGCTTTTCCAAATGGAAATTCGGTGGTGAAAAAAACAAACAAAAAAAAAAACGGTGCGGTCATCCGCACTTTAGCGTCTTCGCTCATTGACATGTTGACCATAAAGGGTCAGCCGGCGGCCTCGTAAAGCAAACACATAAAGGGACCCACGCGCCTTTACTAGCCCCTTTGGGCCGGCCATCTAATAAACATGGCGTGATCCCGGGAGCGCACGTGCATATGCATGCGTGCACGCGTGCAAGTGACTTTAATTATTACAGAAAGTTGTGACCAGGACGCTCCCGGAGGAACCTTATCTCCCAGTGATAACGTTATTACACGTCATTAACGAGGACGTGTGCGTGTTAACATGCGATATGTGGATGTAATTGTCTGCACGAGTCTCAGCGCACATTCAGTTTGCAGCATTACGCTGCAGAAAGGTCTAAATGCATCACTTGATTAATGAAGAATGCGGTAGAATACACAATAATGCACAGATTACACCCTCAAACCTCCTGCAGAAACAAGTTACTGGTTCTATCCGATCCAACACATAAATGTGCAATACCCAGCAATATGTTTTGGAAGGAGAAAAGATGAGGCATTTAATCCCAGGAACACAAGACCTACCGTCAAGCATGGTGGTGGTAGTATTGTAGTTTTGCTGCCAATGGAACTGGTGCTTTAAATGGGACAATGAAAAAGGAGGATGGCCTCCAAATTCTTCAGGACAACCTAAAATCATCAGCCCGGAGGTTGGGTCTTGGGCACAGTTGGGTGTTCCAACAGGAAAATGACCCCAAACTCGAGATGTCCGATAATGGCTTTTTTGCCGATATCTGATATTCCGATATTGTCAAAACTGGGTTCTTGGGTTTTGCTTCTCCGGAAGGCAAAGGAAAATTGGCCCGTGCGAGGCGTGAATTTAAATACATGTTTATTTAACAATAAAAAAGGAATAAACAAAAGGCGCTCACAGTGGAGGTAGAAAACTTGACTATACAAAACAAAAGACTTGCACGAGGGCGGAAATACAAAACTTGGATAGAAACACAAAACTTGCACAAAGGCAGAAACTATGAACAATAAAACAAAAACACTAACTGTGGCATAAATGAACAAAACTTACTTGGCAAAGAACTGTGACATGACATGAAGTGGAGGGATCAAAAAGTGCGAGGACGCCAGGACGAACAACAGAAACAGACAGATTTAAATAGTGACATGATCAGTGAAAACAGGTGCGTGACAAGACAGGTGAGTGACATGACAGGTGAAAACTAATGGGTGACCATGGAAACCAAACCAAACAAGGAAGTGCAACCAGGAACTAAAAAGAGCCCAAAACCCAAGCAAAACAAAAACATGATTAACACAGACATGACAGATATTGTCCAACTCTTAATTACCGATTCCGATATAAACCGATACCGATATATACAGTCGTGGAATTAACACATTATTATGCCTAATTTTGTTGTGATGCCCCGCTGGATGCATTAAACAATGTAACAAGGTTTTCCAAAATAAATCAACTGAAGTTATGGAAAAAAATGCCAACATGGCACTGCCATATTTATTATTGAAGTCACAAAGTGCTTTTTTTTTTTTTTAACATGCCTCAAAACAGCAGCTTGGAATTTGGGACATGCTCTCCCTGAGAGAGCATGAGGAGGTTAAGGTGGGCGGTGTTGGCGGGGGGGTGTTCTGGGTATTTGTTCTGTTGTGTTTATGTTGTGTTACGGTGCGGATGTTCTCCCGAAATGTGTTTGTCATTCTTGTTTGGTGTGGGTTCACAGTGTGGCGCATATTTGTAACCGTGTTAAAGTTGTTTATACGTCCACCCTCAGTGGGACCTGTATGGCTGTTGACCAAGTGTGCCTTGCATTCACTTATGTGTGTAAAAAAAACGTAGATATTATGTGCCCGGGTCGGCACGCTAAGGCAGTGCCTTTAAGGTTTATTGGCGCTCTTTACTTCTCCCTGCGTCCGTGTACCACTCCGTACAGCGAAGTCATGAATTTTACTTTTTGAAACCGATAATTTCCGATATTACATTTTAAAGCATTTATCGGCCGATAATATCGGCAGTCCATCTCTAATAGTAACGTTTTTGATTCACTAGTACTGCGGTACTTCGTTATTATCGGTTTACCGTACAACACTACCGTCGACTAACTTTTAGTTTGACGTACAGTATCTTGTTTAACATTTAAGTGTGACGAGGGGAAGGACAAATTAGGCGTTATGTTCATCGACAGTTTGCCGAGTCACTGATTGAATTATTTCGGTCCAATCACTGGCGAGCACTATGCTTTGGCGAGACGTGTGAAGTCATCAATAAAGAGACGGATAAGGTCATCAGAAGCTGACAACAGCTATGTGCTTCCCTGTGACACTCCACCAACTCACTACAGTATAAAAGCTGACCGAATCTGACTATTGAAAGTCTTGCCCACACACGAGCCAGCGAACGTTGTGTTGATGCAAATAAATGTGACAGATTGAATATTGAGAAAGTGTGAGTGACACATGTTGTTCTCCCTCTGATCATAACTAACAGGAGGCGAGTGGACCGAGGGCGGGGTTAAAGGAATATGTCGCCTAGAAAAATGATGAGAAAGAATAGCACAGTAGTTAAAGGCCTACTGAAATTATTTTTTTTTATTCAAACGGGAATAGCAGATCCATTCTATGTCATACTTGATCATTTCGCGATATTGCCATATTTTTGCTGAAAGGATTTAGTAGAGAAAATCGACGATAAAGTTCGCAACTTTTGCTCGCTGATAAAAAAAAGCCTTGCCTGTACCGGAAGTAGCGTGACGTCACAGGAGCTAGTATTCCTCACAATTCCCCATTGTTTACAATGGAGCGAGAGAGATTCGGACCGAGAAAGTGACGATTACCCCATTAATTTGAGCGAGGATGAAAGATTCGTAGATGAGGAACGTTACAGTGAATGACTTGAGAGGCAGTGATGGATGTATCTTTTTTCGCTCTGACCGTAACTTAGGTACAAGCTGGCTCATTGGATTCCACACTCTCCTTTTTCTATTGTGGATCACGGATTTGTATTTTAAACCACCTCGGATACTATATCCTCTTGAAAATGAGAGTCGAGCACGCAAAATGGACATTTAAAGTGACTTTTATCTCCAAGACAATACATCGGTGACACACTTAGCTACTGAGCTAACGTGCTAGCATCGTTCTCAAATGAAGATAGAAACAAAATAAATAAACCCCTGACTGGAAGGATAGACAGAAGACCAACAATACTATTAAACCATGTACATGTAACTACGCGGTTAAAAATTCTCAGCCTGGTAAGGCTTAACAATGCTGTTGCTAACGACACTAAGGCTAATTTAGCAACTTAGCAACCGGAACTCACAGAACTATGTACTCTCTCCTTTTTCTATTGTGTATCACAGATTTGTATTTTAAACCACCTCAGATACTATATCCTCTTGAAAATGAGAGTCGAGCACGCGAAATGGACATTTAAAGTGACTTTTATCTCCAAGACAATACATCGGTGACACACTTAGCTACTGAGCTAACGTGCTAGCATCGTTCTCAAATGAAGATAGAAACAAAATAAATAAACCCCTGACTGGAAGGATAGACAGAAGAGCAAAAATACTATTAAACCATGTACATGTAACTACACGGTTAAAAATTCTCAGCCTGGTAAGGCTTAACAATGCTGTTGCTAACGACACTAAGGCTAATTTAGCAACTTAGCAACCGGAACTCACAGAACTATCATCCAAGATGGCTGCGCTTCAGAGCAGCGGCTTCGTGCGAGCGCTCCTGGAAGTGAGGGCAAAAATACCCCTCAATTCAGTCAATTTCATGGCTGGCTCACAGCGTGTTCACTCCGTGATCACTTACGACCGACTTACAATTCTGGATGTGGAGAGATCGGGCCATTTTGGGCTGAAAGATGCGTGTACGATGGACCTGCTCGCTAGCTTGGGAATTCTTCGCGAGCTACATCCAGCAGTGGCCTTTGAAGCAGCGGCGTCGACTACCAGCGGAGACGGTCAGCGAAAGAGACGTAAGCGGTGCGCTCGGAAGCAGAAGCGGGGGTGTCGGGCGGGGCTAACAACAAAGCTAAATGCTTTGTTGTTAGCGGGGCTAACGAAAAAGCTAAATGCTAATCCACAAAGAAGCGCTAATAAGGAGTCTGTTAAGGTAGAACTAGCCAGCGCCAGGCTGGATAATCCCTGCACACATAGCAATTCTTCTAGAATAATATACAACTCACATAATGTTTTTTCTGCGTCAGAGGTGGACATGCATTTTACTGAGGTGGCAAACAATCTAAAAATTCCTGTCATATCAATTCCTAGATATGGTCGAAATTATTTAAAGTGCACTATGCATAATAAACGTAACATTATTAATATTGCTACTACGGATACTTTCAACAAAAACTCCTCAAAACAGCCCACTACCTATAATATGGGCTTTTTAAACATAAGGTCATTGTCTTCCAAAACGTTATTAGTTAATGAAGTCATCAGAGACAACAATCTTGATGTCGTTGGTTTAGCCGAGACCTGGCTCAAACCAGACGAATTTTTTGCGCTGGGTGAGGCGTCTCCTCCTGGCTATGCGGGAACGCATATTGCCCGCCCCATTAAAAGGGGTGGGGGTGTTGCACTAATATACAACAAAAACTTTAGCCTTACCTCGGACCTAAATAATAAATATAACTCGTTTGAGGTGCTCACTATGAGGTTTGTCACACCGCTGCCTCTCCACCTGGCTGTCATCTACCGCCCCCCTGGGCCCTATTCGGACTTTATCAATGAATTTTCAGAGTTCGTTGCTGATCTAGTGACGCACGCCGACAATATAATCATAATGGGAGACTTTAACATCCATATGAATACCCCATCGGACCCTCCATGCGTGGCGCTCCAGACTATAATTGATAGCTGTGGTCTTACACAAATAATAAATGAACCCACGCATCGCAACGGTAATACGATAGATCTAGTGCTTGTCAGGGGTGTCACCACCTCTAAAGTTACGATACTCCCGTACACTAAAGTAATGTCCGATCATTACCTTATAAAATTCGAAGTTCGGACTCATTGTCAACAAACTAATAATAATAATAATAACTACTATAGCAGCCGCAACATTAATACTGCCACAACGACGACTCTTACTGACCTACTGCCTTCAGTAATGGCACCTTTCCCAAATTATGTGGGCTCTATTGATAACCTCACTAACAACTTTAACGACGCCCTGCGCGACACCATTGATATTGTAGCACCGCTAAGGCTAAAAAGGGCCCCTAAAAGGCGTACCCCATGGTTTACAGAAGAAACTAAAGCCCAGAAATTATCATGTAGAAAGCTGGAACGCAAATGGCGTGCGACTAAACTTGAGGTTTTCCATCAAGCATGGAGTGATAGTTTAATAACTTATAAACGCATGCTTACCTCAGCTAAAGCTAAATATTACTCAAATCTCATCCACCTCAACAAAAATGA
Source organism: Entelurus aequoreus (assembly GCF_033978785.1). Lineage (NCBI taxonomy): Eukaryota > Metazoa > Chordata > Actinopteri > Syngnathiformes > Syngnathidae > Entelurus > Entelurus aequoreus. The sequence goes on along the minus strand of NC_084745.1, from coordinate 15,169,058 downwards.
TCCTAAATTTTTGTTTAGTACAGTAGCATCGCTAACCCAACAAGGGACTCCTCCCAGTAGCTCCACCCACTCAGCAGATGACTTTATGAATTTCTTTAATAAGAAAATTGAAGTCATCAGAAAAGAGATTAAAGACAATGCATCCCAGCCACAACTGGGTTCTATTAACACAAATATGACTGTATATACGACGGACATTGCCCTCCAAAATAGTTTCTCTCTCTTTGATGAAATAACATTGGAGGAATTGTTAAAATGTGTAAATGGGACAAAACAAACAACATGTTTACTTGACCCAATTCCTGGGAAACTTATCAAGGAGCTTTTTGTTTTATTAGGTCCATCAGTGTTAAATATTATAAACCTATCACTTTCCTCTGGTACTGTTCCTCTAGCATTCAAAAAAGCGGTTATTCATCCTCTACTCAAAAGACCTAACCTCGATCCTGACCTCATGGTGAACTACCGGCCGGTGTCCCACCTACCGTTTATCTCGAAAATTCTCGAAAAAATTGTCGCACAGCAGCTAAATGAACACTTAGTGACTAACAATCTCTGTGAACCTTTTCAATCCGGTTTCAGGGCAAATCACTCTACGGAGACAGCCCTCGCAAAAATGACTAATGATCTATTGCTGACGATGGATTCTGATGCTTCATCTATGTTGCTGCTTCTTGATCTTAGCGCCGCTTTCGATACTGTTGATCATAATATTTTATTAGAGCGTATCAAAACGCGTATTGGGATGTCAGACTTAGCCTTGTCTTGGTTTAACTCTTATCTTACTGACAGGATGCAGTGTGTCTCCCATAACAATGTGACCTCGGACTATGTTAAGGTAACGTGCGGAGTTCCCCAGGGTTCAGTTCTTGGCCCTGCACTCTTTAGTATTTACATGCTGCCGCTAGGTGACATTATACGCAAATACGGTGTTAGCTTTCACTGTTATGCTGATGACACCCAACTCTACATGCCCCTAAAGCTGACCAACACGCCGGATTGTAGTCAGCTGGAGGCGTGTCTTAATGAAATTAAACAATGGATGTCCGCTAACTTTTTGCAACTCAACGCTAAGAAAACGGAAATGCTGATTATCGGTCCTGCTCAACACCAACATCTATTTAATAATACCACCTTAACATTTGACAACCAAACAATTAAACAAGGCGACTCGGTAAAGAATCTGGGTATTATCTTCGACCCAACTCTCTCGTTTGAGTCACACATTAAGAGTGTTACTAAAACGGCCTTCTTTCATCTCCGTAATATCGCTAAAATTCGTTCCATTTTGTCCACAAGCGATGCTGAGATCATTATCCATGCGTTCGTTACATCTCGTCTCGATTACTGTAACGTATTATTTTCGGGCCTCCCTATGTCTAGCATTAAAAGATTACAGATGGTACAAAATGCGGCTGCTAGACTTTTGACAAAAACAAGAAAGTTTGATCATATTACGCCTATACTGGCTCACTTGCACTGGCTTCCTGTGCACCTAAGATGCGACTTTAAGGTTTTACTACTTACGTATAAAATACTACACGGTCAAGCTCCTGCCTATCTTGACGATTGTATTGTACCATATGTCCCGGCAAGAAATCTGCGTTCAAAGAACTCCGGCTTATTAGTGATTCCCAGAGCCCAAAAAAAGTCTGCGGGCTATAGAGCGTTTTCTATTCGGGCTCCAATACTATGGAATGCCCTCCCGGTAAAAGTTAGAGATGCTACCTCAGTAGAAGCATTTAAGTCTCATCTTAAAACTCATTTGTATACTCTAGCCTTTAAATAGACTCCCTTTTTAGACCAGTTGATCTGCCGTTTCTTTTCTTTTCTTTTCTACTCTGCTCCGGGGTGGACCGCTAGCCTGTCCATCAGATGGGGACATCTCTACGCTGCTGACCCGTCTCCACTCGGGATGGTTCCCGCTGGCCCCACCATGGACTGGACTTTCGCTGATGTGTTGGACTTTCACAATATTATATCAGACCCACTCGACACCGAGGATGTCGTTGTGGCTTGTACAGCCCTTTGAGACACTAGTGATTTAGGGCTATATAAATAAACATTGATTGATTGATTGATTGATTGAACTATGTATTCTCTCCTTTTTCTATTGTGTATCACAGATTTGTATTTTAAACCACCTCAGATACTATATCCTCTTGAAAATGAGAGTCGAGCATGCGAAATGGACATTTAAAGTGACTTTTATCTCCAAGACAATACATCGGTGACACACTTAGCTACTGAGCTAACGTGCTAGCATCGTTCTCAAATGAAGATAGAAACAAAATAAATAAACCCCTGACTGGAAGGATAGACAGAAGAGCAAAAATACTATTAAACCATGTATTTCTCAGCCTGGTAAGGCTTAACAATGCTGTTGCTAACGACACTAAGGCTAATTTAGCAACTTAGCAACCGGAACTCACAGAACTATGTACTCTCTCCTTTTTCTATTGTGTATCACAGATTTGTATTTTAAACCACCTCAGATACTATATCCTCTTGAAAATGAGAGTCGAGCACGCGAAATGGACATTTAAAGTGACTTTTATCTCCAAGACAATACAGCAACCGGAACTCACAGAACTATGATAAAACATTAGCGCTCCACCTACGCCAGCCAGCCCTCATCTTCTCATCAACAGCCGTGCTCACTTGCGTTCCAGCGATCAACGGCGCGACGAAGGACTTCATCCGTGGGTTTGGCGGCAAGCATCAGCTAGGCGTCTTCTATCAGGGTAAGTAGTCCTTGTTGTGTTGCTGTAAGTGTTGTACTTAGCCGCTAAGACACCGATCGATCCCACCTACAACGTTCTTCTTTGCAGCCTCCATTGTTCATTAAACAAATTGCAAAAGATTCGCCAACACGGATGTCCAGAATACTGTGGAATTTTGTCGAAGAAAACAGAGCTTTGTGTATTGTGTCCAATAGGGCCCAAACACTTCCGTGCATTTTATGACGTCACGCGCATAAATCATATCCAAAGGAGATTTTCAACCGGAAGTGTGGCGGGAATTTTAAAATTGCAAAAGATTCACCAACACAGATGTCCAGAATACTGTGGAATTTTGAGATGAAAACAGAGCTTTTTGTATTGGATTCAATGGCGTCCGAATACTTCCGTTTCAACGATTGACGCCACGCGCACACGTCATCATACATAGACGTTTTCAACCGGAAGTTTAGCGGGAAATTTAAAATTGCACTTTATAAGTTAACCCGGCCGTATTGGCATGTGTTGCAATGTTAAGATTTCATCATTGATATATAAACTATCAGACTGTGTGGTCGGTAGTAGTGGGTTTCAGTAGGCCTTTAACGTCAACACTGCTTTGCTGACTAAATAATGACAATGGCTGTGCTGCCGGGCACAAAATGGCTGCATTGCTAGGCACACATTGGGTGGATGAAAGGTTGGTACACTGATGCAAGGTCTGCACAACAAATCATATTTTCATTCAATCTGTGGTTTGTAAATCAATAAATGAAAATCCAAACAAATGATGAATGATATACATTCAAAGTGGAAAAGTGTTCTGTGGTCTGCCGAGTCCACATTTCAAATTGTTTTTGGAAACTGTGGAAGTCTTGTTGTCCAGAACAAAGAGGAAAAGAACCATCCGGGTTGTTATAAGCGCAAAGTTCAAAAGCCAGCATTTGTGACAGTATGGGGGTGTATTAGTGCCCAAGGCATGAGTAACTTACACATCTGTGAAGGCGTCATTAATGCTGAAAGGTACATACAGGTTTTGGAGCAACATATGTTGCCATCCAAGCAACGTTATCATGGACGCCCCTCCTTATTTCAGTAGGACAATGCCCAGCCACGTGTTACATCAACGTGGCTTCATAGTAAAAGAGTGCGGGTACTAGACTGGCCTGCCTGTAGTCCAGACCTGTCTCCCATTGAAAATGTGTGGCGCATTATGAAGTCTAAATTACCACAGCGGAGATCCCGAACTGTTAAACAACTTAAACTGTACATCAAGCAAGAATGGGAAAGAATTCCTCCTGAAAAGCTTAAAAAATGGTCTCCTCATTTTCCAAATGTTTACTGAGTGTTGTTAAAAGAAAAGGCCATGTAACACAGTGGTAAAAATGCCCCTGTGCCAACTTTTTTGCAACGTGTTGCTGCCATTAAATTCTAAGTTAATGATTATTTGCAAAAAAAAAAATAAGTTTCTCAGTTTGAACATTATATATCTTGTCTTTGCAGTCTATTCAATTGAATATAAGTTGAAAAGGATTTGCAAATTATTGTATTTTGTTTTTATTTACAAATTACACAACATGCCAACTTCACTGGTTTTGGGTTTTGTAGATTAAGACTACTTTTACCTTTTGTTGAAGTCGGAGAAGTCTGCGATAAGCGTAGAGACAATAGGAGGTAAGAACCATGCGGACGCAACTTAAGTACTTCGTTCTTTCTTTCTTAAAGCAATAGTGTTTCTTGCATTCTTGATCAAAGTGCCCGCACTCGCAACTTTCTTTGGCCCCATGGTAGATTATTTAGCAAATAAAAAGTACGGAGACCGAGTAACCAATGCTTGAGATTCTTAGTCCGGGTCCTCGATTCCATCGAAGTTTGTTACATGCGACGTTTTCAATGAAAAAGATAATTATGCAAAAAAGTGTGGCAAACAAACAGCGAGGTGTAACTGTGGTAGTGTGGTGACACGTCAGGCTTTGTTGTGGAGGCCAGTAATTCAATATAAGGCAGTGCTGCGTGATTGACGAGTAACCCTTTTCTCCTTGATAGCGTGGCCTAATTAATGGCAGACATAATTAACCCATTTCATCGGACACAAAGTGCAATACAGCAGCTCCATTACGTCGATGATAACTCAAGTGTCCTTCCTTTCATCTGCGCCCTTAATGCCGTAAAATAGCACCGCTGATTGTCCAATTTACAAGAGTGCTCTTGGACCTCGGGGGGGGGGGGGGGGGGGGGGGGTGACGACACAATCAGCGGAAACTTCACTTTTCGGCAGCAGAGTTAAGGCGTTCGGATGGCGGATCCATGATATCTGATCACACTTCACGGGGGGAAAATGGACTTCCTGCAGTGGCGAATGAGATTGTTCCGTAGGTCGATATCAAGTCATTCAAACTGGAGTCAGGATTGCGTAACCAAATCCTATACAATGTGGATAACACTGAGATTTGATTGACAGCTACAATTTGAAGGACAGTTGTGTTCTCTCCCTGAGAGGCGAGCCCAAGGGGGTCCAAACCTTTTGAGTTGGGCGGCCTCATTCGGCTAAAAAAAAAAAAAATTCCGGGGTTTGAAAGCCAACTGCATGTACTCTAAAGTAATTATTTATATATATATATATATATATATATATATATATATATATATATATATATATATATATATATATATATATATATATATATATATATATATGTATACATATGTATATATATGTATGTATATACATATATTTAGGTATATATATATATATATATATATATATATATATATATATATATATATATATATATATATATATGTATATACATACATATATATACATATGTATACATATATATATATATATATATATATATATATATATATATAAACACACATATATATATATATATATATATATATATATATTTTATGTGCATATATATGTGTGTGTGTGTGTGTATATATATATATATATATATATACATACATTTATATATACATACATTTATGTATATATATATATATATATATATATATATATATATATATATATATATATATATATATATATATACACATTTATGTGTATATACATACATTTATGTGTATATATATGTGTGTGTGTGTGTTTATATGTGTGTATATGTATATATATGTGTGTGTATATATAAATGATAAATGGGTTATACTTGTATTGCGCTTTTCTACCTTCAAGGTACTCAAAGCGCTTTGACAGTATTTCCACATTTACCCATTCACACACACATTCACACACTGATGGCGGGAGCTGCCATGCAAGGCGCTAACCAGCAGCCATCAGAGGCAAAGGGTGAAGTGTCTTGCCCAAGGACACAACGGATGTGACTAGGAAGGTAGAAGGTGGGAATTTAACCCCAGTAACCAGCAACACTCCGATTGCTGGCACAGCCACTCTACCAACTTCGCCACGCCGTCCCTATATATGTATATATATATATATATATATATATATATATATATATATATATATATATATATATATATATATATATATATATATATATGTGTGTACATTTATATATATATTTATATATTTGTGTATATATGTGTGTGTGTTATATATGTGTACATGTTTGTATATGTGTGTGTATATATATACATATATATATATGTGTATATTTATATATACATTTATATATTTATGTGTATATATGTGTGTGTGTTATATATGTGTACATGTTTGTATATGTGTGTGTATATATATATACATATATATATATATATATATATATATATATATATATATATATATATATATGTATATGTGTATATATATATATATATATGTATATATATATATAAATATATATATATGTATATGTATATATATATGTATATGTATATATATATATGTGTGTGTGTTTTTATATATATGCATATATGTTATATATATATGCATGTGTGTTTGTTTGTGTGTGTGTTTGTGTTTTGAATTAATATGATGGATATATAATTAATATAAGGATATGGATATTAAGAGTATGTAAGTTCGACTCCTACCTTGTTTATTTTTGTGACGACTTACTTAAAGTTTTGTAATTAACCAGAAATATCAAGCAGCCAAAATGTACCAAACATGGATAAGTGTGGAGTGTTTCACATTTTACCATCTTGCACATTTAAATGGGTTGCATTTGGAATTTGTGTATGGTGTTTGGACGTTTTTCATAATATCCACAATGTTCAGTGAGCAGGTTGTGTTGACCTTTTTATAAGCATTTTGGTCTTGCATCATGACTAGGGAAGGTTGTTTGGATTGTATCGTCTGCTATTATTTGTAAGTACTTTCAAGGGTCATTGATCAGATTCACTCATATTGTCCACAAGATGGCAGCAAATATGTAGTATTTAGAATTTGCCTTGGATTGTAGGATTATTTTGAAAGTCTTTCACATTGCAACGCTTTTTTGAACTCATGACGTCTCTCGGGCCAAATTGGAGTTTGGCGAAACTGCACTTGACCTAGTTTTGGAAATCCGAGTTTAAATTAAAGTTTCCTCAACTTATCCTGCCGGCCAACTTTTTAGCCATTTTATAAGGTGACTAACCCGCCGCCACGTTCGCCGTGGTAATTTGTAATAAATGAGAGGATGGCAAACACCTCTGGCGTTAATGAAACAGCTACATCCCGCATATTCCGCATGGATTACGAGGATACGACGCAGCTGCCGCGAAGGTAGCGCTAGCCCAAGCAGATGTTGTTGTTTTTTACTGCTCGCACCTTCCTGCTGAATCACACTGCTTCTGTTCTCCGGCCTTTTTTAAAAAAAAATGTATTTTTTCTTTGCAAAGCAATTTGTCCCATTGTGTGATTTATTGACTCTTGTCTTTAATTATTCAAGCAGCAGCAGCAGCAGCAGCAGCAGCTCCTGTGAAGGCGGCCAAGGAGCAAACACAAACTATTTCCCCCACATATTTGTCTTTCTGCAGCCGGTCGTTAAAACGGGCAAAAGCAGCCCGTTGTGTTTGTGTGCGCACGCTGGCTGTTAAAATGAAGATGTTATTAATCTGACACGCTGCCAGAGAGCAGAGCGAGAGATCATTAGCATGCTCGCTCCGTCTCGACGTGTCACCTGGCCTCAAAAATGAGTCCGGCTTGGGGGACGTCTCTTCTCCGTGAATACAAAGGTGACTATGTCGGAGGGGATGTCCTCCAGCTCTCACATGGCGACGCCACATGCAACTTGAAGGGCAACTGGACTTTTTTTTTTTTTTTTTTTTTTTTGATTCTTGCCTATCATTCACAATCCTTATGTAGGACAAGAACACACATGTAATTGTTTATGCAAGTCGTAAAATACGGCAAGTACGAAGCAACTAACGGGAGTATTTTATTCCGCCCATAAAGCCCTCTAAAAAAAAAAGTCTAAAAATACTCCATTTACAAAACCAAAACCAGTGAAGTTGGCACGTTGTGTAATTCGTAAATAAAAACCGAATACCATGATTTGCAATTCCTTTTCAATTTATATTCAATTGAATAGACTGCAAAGACAATATATTTAATGTTCGAACTGAGAAACTTCCTTTTATTTTTGCAAATAATCATTAACTTAGAATTTACCACTGTGTTACATGGCCTTTCCTTTTAACAACACTCAGTGAACGTTTGGGAACTGAGGAGAGCAATTTTTGAAGCTCTTCAGGTGGAATTCGTTCCCATTCTTGCTTGATGTACAGCTTAAGTTGTTCAACAGTCCGGGGTCTCCGTTGTGGTATTTTAGGTTTCATATTGCGCCACACATTTTCAATGGGAGACAGGTCTGGACTACAGGCAGGCCAGTCTAGTACCCACACTCTTTTACTATGGAGCCACGCTGTTGTAACACGTGGCTTGGCATTGTCTTGCTGAAATAAGCAGGGGCGTCCATGATAACGTTGCTTGGATGGCAACATATGTTGCTCCAAAACCTGTATGTACCTTTCAGCATTAATGGTGCCTTCACAGATGTGTAAGTTACCCATGCCTTGGGCACTAATACACCCCCATACCATCACAGATGCTGGCTTTTCAACTTTGCGCCTATAACAATGCGGACAGTTATTTTCCTCTTTATTCTGGAGGACACGACGTCCACAGTTTCCAAAAGCAATTTGAAATGTGGACTCCTCAGACCACAGAACACTTTTCCACTTTGCATCAGTCCATCTTAGATGAGCTCGGGCCCAGCGAAGCCAGCTGCGTTTCTGGGTGTTGTTGATGAATGGCTTTCGCTTTGTATAGTAGAGTTTTAACTTGCACTTACAGATGTAGCCACAAACTGTAGTTACTGACAGTGGTTTTCTGAAGTGTTCCTTAGCCCATGTTGTGATATCCTTCACACACTGATGTCACTTTTTGATGCAGTATCGCCCAAGGGATCCATAATATCATCGCTTACGTGCAGGTATTTCTCCAGATTCTCTGAACCTTTAGATGATATTATGGACCGTAGATGGTGAAATCCCGAAATTCCTTGCTAGTTGAGAAATGTTGTTCTTAAACTGTTCGACAATTTGCTTACACATTTGTTCACAAAGTGGTGACCCTCGCCCCATCCTTGTTTGTGAATGACTGAGCATTTCATGGAAGCTGCTTTCATACCCAATCATGGCACCCACCTGTTCCCAATGAGCCTGTTCACCTGTGGGATGTTCCAAATAACTATTGGATGAGCATTGCTCAACTTTCTCAGTCTTTTTTGCCACTTGTGCCAGCTTTTTTGAAACATATTGCAGGCATCAAATTCCAAATCAGCTCATATTTGCAAAAAATAACATGGTTTTCCAGTTCGAACGTTAAGTATCTTGTCTTTGCAGTCTATTCAATTGAATATAGGTCGAAAAGGATTTGCAAATCATTGTATTCTGTTTTTATTTACCATTTACACTACGTACCAACTTCACTGGTTTTGGGTTTTGTGAACGCCCCATCAGTCGGCATCCCAGTGAGAGCAGACGTTGTACAGTGTTTGTTTCATTACGTTCAGTTTGTATTTCTTGTTTAGCATTTAGCAGTAGTGCTACACTGCAAAATAGAGTTAAAATGAAAGGGCTACATTTTAGGAAAAATACTACAAACTAGTGGAATTAACTTGCTGTATGGACAAATACGTGTACGATATCCTACAATTAGGTCTGTATATCTACAAATTAGCATGAGTTTTAGGATAGATATAAATATTTGATTTTGAAAACAAACATTATTCAACTTGCAATGCTTAATTTCAGCATCCTGGTGATGTTGTGGAATCTTCAAACAAGATTTTCTATGAAGGGAAAACCAAAAATATTGTATTTTAATAGTTATGTTTTCAATTAAAAACATTTTAAACTACTATAGGAAAATATGCTAAAATTAACATTAGTGAATGACTAAAGATAAGTAAGTAGCGCTTTAAACTAGGAACATTTAAAAAGATAAAACATTAAATCTTTTCTGTATCTAATTTTCACTCAGCTCTTTGTGGATCATCCTCCTTACATTTAGGCTCAAAAATATAAGGCTATCGATCATCATTTGTCCCAAAGTAGTCGTTGTTGCCTCTCAAGAAGTCTGCTATAATTAGTAGTGTTGTTGAAGGAAATGGCGAACATTGTGATGCGCCGCCGTATGCTTAAAATGATCAAACTACGTAAATATTACATGTTACTATGAATGTGTCTGTTACTGCATCACAGATATACTTACAGCATGTATATTAAAGGCCTACTGAAATTATTATTTTTTATTTAAACAGGGATAGCAGATCCATTCTATGTGTCATACTTGATCATTTCGCGATATTGCCATATTTTTGCTGAAAAGATTTAGTAGAGAACATCGACGATAAAGTTAGAACTTTTGGTCGCTGATAAAAAAAAGCCTTGCCTGTACCGGAAGTAGCGTGACGTCAAAGGTTGAAAGACTCCTCACATTTCCCCATTGTTTTCAATGCAGCGAGAGCGATTCGGACCGAGAAAGCGACGATTATCCCATTAATTTGAGCCAGGATGAAAGATTCGTGGATGAGGAACGTGAGAGTGAAGGACTAGAGTGCAGTGCAGGACGTATCTTTTTTCGCTCTGACCGTAACTTAGGTACGAGCTGGCTCATTGGGTTTCACACTCTCTCCTTTTTCTATTGTGGATCACGGATTTGTATTTTAAACCACCTCGGATACTATATCCTCTTGAAAATGACAGTCGAGAACGCGAAATGGACATTCACAGTGAGTTTTATCTCCAAGACAATACTTCGGCGAAACACTTTAGCTACGGAGCTAATGTGATAGCATCGGGCTTAACTGCATATAGAAACAAAAGAAATAAGCCCCTGACTGGAAGGATAGACAGAAAATCAACAATACTATTAAACCATGGACATGTAACTACACGGTTAATGCTTTCCAGCCTGGCGAAGGTTAACAATGCTGTTGCTAACGACGCCATTGAAGCTAACTTAGCAACGGGACCTCACAGAGCTATGCTAAAAACAGTAGCTATCCACCTATGCCAGCCAGCCCTCATCTGCTCATCAACACCCGTGCTCACCTGCGTTCCAGCGATCGACGGTGCGACGAAGGACTTCACCCGATCACCGATACGGTCGGCGGCTAGCGTCGGATAGCGCGTCTGCTATCCACCTCAAAGTCCTCCTGGTTGTGTTGCTGCAGCCAGCCGCTAATACATCGATTCCACCTACAACTTTCTTCTTTGCAGTCTTCATTGTTCATTAAACAAATTGCAAAAGATTCACCAACACAGATGTCCAGAATACTGTGGGATTTTGAGATTAAAACAGAGCTTTTTGTATTGGATTCAATGGCGTCCGAATACTTCCGTTTCAACGATTGACGCCACGCGCATACGTCATCATACATAGACGTTTTCAACCGGAAGTTTAGCGGGAAATTTAAAATTGCACTTTATAAGTCAACCCGGGCGTATTGGCATGTGTTGCAATGTTAAGATTTCATCATTGATATATAAACTATCAGACTGCGTGGTCGGTAGTAGTGGGTTTCAGTAGGCCTTTAAATGTTTTTTTAGAGCACTTTATAGGCAGAATAAAGGGGCTGTCATTGACTTCATCGTTAGCTGACTTTTTCTAACATTGATTGATTGATTGAGACTTTCATTAGTAGGTTGCACAGTGAAGTACATATTCCGTACAATTGACCACTAAATGGTAACACCCGAATAAGTTTTTCAACTTGTTTATGTCGGGGTCCACTTAAATTGATTCATGATACAGATATATACTATCATCTATCATCATAATACAGTCATCACACAAGATAATCACATTGAATTATTTACATTATTTACAATCAGGGGTGTGGGGGGGGGTAGGATATGGACATCAAGTAGTGGATAGAGAGAGAGAGAGAGAGAGAGAGAGAGAGAGAGAGAGAGAGAGAGAGAGAGAGAGAGAGAGAGAGAGAGAGAGAGAGAGAGATCAGAAGGCATAAGAAAAAGTATCTGCATTTGATTGTTTACATTTGATTATTAGCAATCTGGGGAGGGTGTTAGTTTAGGGTTGTAGCTGCCTGGAGGTGAACTTTTATTGCGGTTTTGAAGGAGGATAGAGATGCCCTTTCTTTTATACCTGTTGGGAGCGTATTCCACATTGATGTGGCATAGAAAGAGAATGAGTTAAGACCTTTATTAGTTCGGAATCTGGGTTTAACGTGGTTAGTGGAGCTCCCCCTGGTGTTGTGGTTATGGCGGTCATTTACGTTAAGGAAGTAGTTTGACATGTACTTCGGTATCAGGGAGGTGTAGTGGATTTTATAGACTAGGCTCAGTGCAAGTTGTTTAACTCTGTCCTCCACCTTGAGCCAGCCCACTTTAGAGAAGTGGGTAGGAGTGAGGTGGGATCTGGGGTGGAGGTCTAGAAGTAACCTGACTAGCTTGTTCTGAGATGTTTGGAGTTTAGATTTGAGGGTTTTGGAGGTGCTGGGGTACCAGGAGGTGCATGCGTAATCAAAAAAGGGTTGAACGAGAGTTCCCGCCAGAATCCTCAAGGTGCTTTTGTTGACCAGAGAGGAAATTCTGTAGAGAAATCTCGTTCGTTGGTTAACCTTTTTGATTACCTTACCTTACATCTATTTACTAGTGAAAAATTAATACTAAAAAGGGAAAAACATTGCTGGTCTTACATAAGGATTGTGAACAAGGGGCACAATTCCAAAAAAAAAGAGTGCAGTTCCCCCTTAATTACTGAAGGATACTTTGCTATACCGCAGCCTTTGTATGGCCCAATTTCCCTATGGTTCGGTGTCTGACGAAAATGTCCGCCAAAATTTTGCCCTGTTTTTTTGTACGGCCAAACACTGCGCATGATGAAAATGTGTGTTTGCTTGTGTATCACTCCGCCCAGACAAAGAATGCCATGTGTTGGATTATTGCCGATTATTTTCTTCTGATGCCGATCACAAACGCTGACACTGTATTTATTTTTGGATCCCCCTGGCTAACGAGCGGCTCGCAGCTAACTGCATCACGCTCCAATTGGAACATTCCTAGCTAGTTTTTGACTAAGTCGCAGTCGGGTTGTAACTCCGACTGCCCTTTGAGACATCTGTGATTAAGGGTTATATGTATAACGTATAACTTTGACTGATTGATTGATCTGACGTAACTGTTTCTGAATTTTTTTTATTTTTAATCAAATGAACTTGACTTTCTACTAGGGTTGTACGGTATACTAGTATAATATTGTGCTACTAATGAATCAAAAATGGTACCGTACTCTGTTTGAAAAGTACCGGTTTTTAATGGGCATGACTGCTCACCGTCACGTCATGACGGGTTTACGAGCAGAGGAGCATGTTCGGCAGCGCACAATCACGGAGTACTTACAAGCAGACACGGTGTATAGACGGAAAAGGGAGAACGGGCGCAGTTTGTCCTAAAAACTAAAGATAAAGGTGAAGTAATAACACTGAAACGCCCTCAGGAAGAGGTGCTTTAAGACATGGCCAGTTAGTTAGCAGAAAAATCACTAATCCTCGCCTCCATGGTGACAAATAAAGTGAGTTTCTTCGAGGAATAGCTAAACATGCTTCACTACACACCGTAGGAGGATACAATAGCTCACCGGCGTCACTGCTAACAAAAGCTAGCGTGCCTGAATGTAAACAAACACCATTGGTGGATCTACACCTGACATCCACTGTAATGATACCAAGTACAATAGCGTATTGAGTCGATACTACTATAATTACATCTTAAAAAAAGTGTATTTCCTTTTTAAAAAATTCATATTATGTTTATAAAATCAAGAAATATGTCTCTGGACACATGAGGACTTTGAATATGACCAATGTATGATCCTGTAACGGGTTGATACCTAAATTCGTGGTATCATCCAAAACTGATATAAAGTATCCAAACAACAGAAGAATAAGTGATTATTACATTTTAACAGAAGTGTAGATAGAACAGGTTGAAACGAAAATCAAGCAGATATTAACAGTAAATGAACAAGTAGATTAATTTTCAATTTTTACAGTTTGTCCTTTATAATTTTGACAAAATAGAATGGAAAATAACACAATATGTTACTGCATATGTCAGCAGACAAATAAGGAGCCTTTGTTTGCTTACTTACTACTAAAAGACAAGTTGTCTTGTATGTTCACTATTTTATTTAAGGCAGTGGTTCTTAACCTGGGTTCGGTGAGTCGGGCTCAGGGGTTCGGTGGAGGTCAAAACACACCCGACTCATCGTGTAAATAAAAACTTCTCCCTGTGGGCGTATTACGGATACAGCAACAGCAGAAGTCACACTGATTTGCAGGTATGTAATTTGTGTTGGTTTTGTTGTTTGAACAAGGTGATGTTCATGCATGGTTCATGTTGTGCACCAGTAAAAAAACATGGTAACACTTTAGTAAGGGGAACATATTCACCATTAATTAGTTGCTTATTAACATGCAAATTAGTAACATATTGGCTCTTAACTAGTCATTATTAAGTACTTATTAAAGGCCTACTGAAATGAATTTTTTTTATTCAAACGGGGATAGCAGATCTATTCTATGTGTCATACTTGATCATTTCGCGATATTGCCATATTTTTGCTGAAAGGATTTAGTATAGAACAACGACGATAAAGATTGCAACTTTTGGTATCTGATAAAAAAAAGGCTTGCCCCTACCGGAAGTAGCGTGACGTAGTCAATTGAACATATATGCAAAGTTCCCTATTGTTTACAATGATGGCCGCATGAAGTGAGAGAGATTCGGACAGAGAAAGCGACAATTTCCCCATTAATTTGAGCGAGGCTGAAAGATTTGTGGATGAGTAAAGTGCAAGTGAAGGACTAGTGGGGAGTTGAAGCTATTCAGATAGGGAAGATGCTGTGAGAGCCGGGGGTGACCTGATATTCAGCTGGGAATGACTACAACAGTAAATAAACACAAGACATATATATACTCTATTAGCCACAACACAACCAGGCTTATATTTAATATGCCACAAATTAATCCTGCATAAAAACACCTGCGTGTTTGTTACGCTAGCTCCTAGCTCCTCTGCTAGCTCCTAGCTCCATAGAACACGCCAATACAATTCAAACACCTGATCAACACACACAATCACTCAGCCCAAAAGACCGTTCACCTAACCCAAGGTTCATAAAGCTTATATATTTTTAAAGAGTTACGTACATACGCAAAAAAAAGTTGCGCACATACGGTCAAGCGATCAAATGTTTAGAAGCCAAAGCTGCATACTCACAGTAGCACGTCTGCGTCTTTGTCATCCAAATCAAAGTAATCCTGGTAAGAGTCTGTGTTGTCCCAGTTCTCTACAGGCGTCTGTGTATCAAAGTCAAAAGTCCTCCTGGTTAGAGTCTCTGTTATCCGAGTTCTTCCATCTTGACTGCATCTTCCGGGAATGTAAACAAAGAAGCGCCGGCTGTGTACTGTTGTTGCTGACTACGTTCGAAAAATACGTCCATTTCGCACAACGTTCTTCTTTGCTTGCTCAGCTTCCTTCTCCATAATGCAATGAACATGATTGCAACAGATTCACGAACACAGATGTCCAGAATACTGTGGAATTATGAAATGAAAACAGAGCTTTTTCGTATTGGCTTCAATGTGGAAGGCATACCCGTGTTCCCCGGTCTACGTCACGCGCATACGTCATCCTCAGAGGCGTTTCGAACCGGAAGTTTAGCGGCAAATTTAAAATGTCACTTTATAAGTTAACCCGGCCGTATTGGCATGTGTTATAATGTTAAGATTTCATTATTGATATATAAACTATCAGACTGCGTGGTCGGTAGTAGTGGGTTTCAGTAGGCCTTTAATGCCTTATTCGGCATGGCCTTGTTATAACCCTAACCCTCTAACCCTGGCCCTAACCCTCTAACCCTAACCAAATAACTGTAAATTAAGTCTTTGTTACTTAAAATATGTTCTCCATACTAAAGTGTTACCAAAAACATAACTTTGTCTTGAATTTGAAAAAAAACTTTTTATTTTTAACTAAAGAAGGGTTCGGTGAATGCGCATATCAAACTGGTGGGGTTCGGTACATCCAACAAGGTTAAGAACCACTGATTTAAGGACTAAATTGCAATAAGAAACATAAGACCTTTTGTTAAAATAAAGCAAATTATGTCATTTTTTTGTCGTCCCCTTTTTTTTTTAGGAAAGTATCAAAGTGTCAAATACATTTTGGTACCGGTACCAAAATATTGGTATCGGGACAAACCTACTTTGTACTATATATTGGTGGAGGAATTTCATTCTCGATCTGAGCAAGACATTTTGAAAAACTATGTGCATCCAACTTTGTGGGAAACCGTTCAGGGTAGGTCCTTGTCCGTTAACACCAAAGTCTCAAAAGGATTTTGTGGACGCCAGCCGAGCATCTCGGGGATGAACGACAATGGAGGTGACAGCAGGGTTAGCGTCAGTGACCTGTGACCTCACAAAAAGGTCCCCCAGACTCCGTTCCCCACGCATACAGCGAGGGATCATTGGCATTCATGCTCTGTCTCACCGTGTCACCTGACCTTAAGACCGGTCCGTGAATACAAAGGCGACGGCGTCGTTTGCCGTCCGATTCCGCCGGGAGATAACGTGCACATCCTAAAACTCCGCCAAGGTCGCGCTTTAAATACCCGGCCCTTCTAAACGGCCCCGCTCTCCCAGATAAATGCGACATGATGTAGAGCAGGGGTCACCAACGCGGTGCCCGCGGGCACCAGGTAGCCCGTAAGGACCAGATGAGTAGCCCGCAGGCCTGTTCTAAAAATAGCTCAAATAGCAGCACTTACCAGTGAGCTGCCTCTATTTTTTAAATTGTATTTATTTACTAGCAAGCTGGTCTCGCTTTGCCCGACATTTTTAATTCTAAGAGAGACAAAACTCAAATAGAATTTGAAAATCCAAGAAAATATTTTAAAGACTTGGTCTTCACTTGTTTAAATAAATTCATTAATTTTTTTACTTTGCTTCTTATAACTTTCAGAAAGACAATTTTAGAGAAAAAAATACAACCTTAAGAATGATTTTAGGATTTTTAAACACATATACCTTTTTACCTTTTAAATTCCTTCCTCTTCTTTCCTGACAATTTAAATCAATGTTCAAGTAAATTTATTTTTTTTATTGTAAAGAATAATAAATCAATTTTAATTTAATTCCTCATTTTAGCTTCTGTTTTTTCGACAAAGAATATTTGTGAAATATTTCTTCAAACTTATTATGATTAAAAAATGTTTTAAAAATTCTGGCAAATCTAGAAAATCTGTAGAATCAAATTTAAATCTTATTTTAAAGTCTTTTGAATTTCTTTTAAAAATTTTGTTCTGGAAAAATCTACAAGAAATAATGATTTGTCTTTTTTAGAAATATAGCTTGGTCCAATTTGTTATATAGTCCAACAAAGTGTAGATTGGATTTTAACCTATTTAAAACATGTCATCAAAATTCTAAAATTAATCTTAATCAGGAAAAATTACTAATGATATTCCATAAATTATTTTTTTAATTTTTTCAAAAAGATTCAAATTAGCTAGTTTTTCTCTTCTTTTTTTCGGTTGAATATTGAATTTTAAAGAGTCGAAATTGAAGATAAACTGTTTCAAAATTTAATTGTCATTTTTTTCATGTTTTCTCCTCTTTTAAACCGTTCAATTAAGTGTAAATATCATTAATTATTAATAATAACATAGAGTTAAAGGTAAATTGAGCAAATTGGCTATTTCCGGCAATTTATTTAAGTGTGTATCAAACTGGTAGCCCTTCGCATTAATCAGTACCCAAGAAGTAGCTCTTGGTGTAAAAAAGGTTGGTGACCCCTGATGTAGAGCGTGCGGCGGACTGCGGCACCTCAATAAATCTTGTATTGACACGTCCTTATCATGTCCCAGCACTGACGGTCTTCTTGAAACAGCATCACAGCTTGTAAGCGGGCCAGGTGGGGAGGCTCTGCGTCTCCAAAGTGCTGATCCAGATGTTCTATCGACAGGCACTGACCCAGACCGGGTCTCGGGGTCTGACACGCTAAGGTCATGTGGCTGTGGCTGGGCTAAACATAGAGCTCAACACGCTCGCCATTAAACATTCATGACGCTTTAATGTTAAACAAAGGACAAAGGGATGCGATCAGGTTCGGTTCAATCGGTGGACATGTTTATTGAAAGGACCCGATGGACTCTATCATGGCGTCGAGCTGAGACCTGGTTTGAAGGTGGACATTGGCTCATTGAAGTCCAATAGAGCGATCGTCTCTGCAACATAAATAATGCATCACAGACTCTTAGGGTAAAAAGGAGGAAGCCGTTATGAATGTGAAATTTTATTGACAAGGTGCAGCCATGCTGGCACCTGTCAGCTGCGGACCAGCGTCCACGGAATACAACGTCCTCCCGGCCTGGAGGTCACACGGTGCAAGCAGATGCATCCTAATTATCTGGTTCATACACGCACACGTTTACTGTACGTTTTCCCGGTCTTGACTGTGAGATTCATGCGTGCAAACCAAAACAACTCTGAGCTTTTCTTCCAGTCACTCTCACACATATACAGTCGTGGTCAAATGTTTACATACACTTGTAAAGAACATAATGTCTGTCTTGAGTTTCCAATAATTTCATAGATAATATCTAATTTTGGTTTCATCTGACCACAGAACCTTCCTCCAGAAGGTTTTATCTTTGTCCACGTGATGTCAGATGAAACAACAATTTAGCTATTTGGCCATAATACCCAGCAAAAGGTTATTTAATCTCATGAGCACCACTCCTACCGTCAAGCATGGTGGTGGTAGTATTATGCTCTGGGCCTGTTTTGCTGCCAATGGAACTGGTGCTTTACAGAGAGTAAATGGGACAATGAAAAAGGAGGATTACCTCCAAATTCTTCAGGACAACCTAAAATCATCAGTCCGGAGGTTGGGTCTTGGGCGCAGTTGGGTGTTCCAACAGGACAATGACCCCCAAACACACGTCAAAAGTGGTAAAGGAATGGCTAGAATGAAGGTTTTAGAATGGCCTTCCCAAAGTCCTGACTTAAACGTGCGGACAATGCTGAAGAAACAAGTCCATGTCAGAAAACCCACACATTTAGCTGAACTGCACCAATTTTGTCAAGAGGAGTGGTCAAAAATTCAACCAGAAGCTTGTGGATGGCTACCAAAAGCGCCTTATTGCAGTGAAACTTGCCAAGGGACATGTAACCAAATAATAACATTGCTGTATGGAGTCAGCAGTGTTGTAACTACTCCAAAATCACAAATCCTTGTCTCCATGGATACATACCAAGTACATTTACTTCAAATATCATCCCTGTAGGATGGGTGATGGCTATGCATGCTTCACTACACGGAATCACGTCAATGGATGTGTTAAAAACAGTCTACTGTTAACAAAGTCTAACCAAGACTTCATTATGCCCGATCATGAACCATCAAATCGATAATCTTGATTTTGAACACACTACAAACAAGTGAATGAAGGTCCTACTTACTCAACAGCCATACATGTCACACTAAGGGTGGCCGTATGAACAACGCCAACACTGTCATAAATATGTGCCATATAGTGAAACCACACTAAACAGCAATGACAAACACATTTTGGGAGAATATTTGCACCGCAACACAACATAAACACTACAGAACAAATTCCCAGATTTTCCTGCAGCACAGACTCTTCCAGGACGCTACAATATAAACAAACGCCTTTGGTGGATCTACACTTAACATCCACTGTAATAATACCAAGTACAGGAGTGTATCTAGTTGATACTACTATGATTACATCGATATTTTTTAGCATCACAAAATCTTCTTTCGATTTTTTATTTATTTACGTTTATAAACTCTGGAAATATGTCCCTGGACACATGAGGACTTTGAATATGACCAATGTATGATCCTGTAACTACTTGGTATCGGATTGATACCCAACTTTGTGGCATCATCCAAAACTAATGTAAAGTATCAAACAACAGAAGAATAAGTGATTATTACATGTTAACAGAAGTGTAGATAGAACATGCTGAAACAGAAAATAAGCAGATATTAACAGTAAATGAACAAGTAGATTCATAATTATTTTTTTTTACCACTCGTCCTTAATAATTTTGACAAAATAATAGAATGATAAATGACACAATATGTTACTGCATATGTCAGCAGACTAATTAGGAGCCTTTGTTTGTTTACTTACTAATAAAAGACAAGTTGTCTTGTATATTCACTATTTTATTTAAGGACAAACTTGCAATAAGAAACATGTTTAATGTACCCTGAGAATTTTTGTTAAAATAAAGCCAATAATGAAATGTTTTGTGGTCCCCTTTATTTATAAAAAAAATACCAAAAAGTACCAAAATACTTTTGGTACCGGTACCAAAATATTGGTATCTGGACAACACTACTTCAGACTGTCCAAAATGCGGCTGCCAGACTTTGTACCCACATTGTATCCAGTCTTCATTGACTTCCAGTTAAATTCCGCAATGAGTTTAAAATTGTAGTCCTGACATTCCATGCGTTGCATGGTGGGGCCCCTCAGTACATCACTGACTTGCTATGCCCCTACTCTTCAGGGCGCAGCCTCAGGTCTTCAGACCAGGGTCTTCTAAACATCCCAAAAACTTGTTTTAAAACCCGTGGAGACCTGGCATTCCAGGCTCCCAGACTCTGGAACAATTTGCACCAGGCCCTCCGTAAACTTGACTGTGTTGAAACTTTTAGGAAACATTTGAAAACTTCTCTTTTTAGTAAAGCTTTTAGTTAATGCACCTTTTAACTATCAATTTTAATCCATTTTGTATCCTTTTTATGATTGTGCCCCTGTTGTTTTAATTGAATTGTTGTTTTACTTCACCTATGTTTTGTACAGCGCTTTGTGATTTTATCTGTGAAAAGCGCTTTATGAATAAAATGTACTTACTTACTTACTAGGACAGGACAGGAAATACTTTATTTATCCCACAACGGGGTAATTACGTGGTTGCGGTGCAGATACCAAAAGTCCACAAAAAATAAGATAAAATCACATCAAAACAAAAAAAGGAACAATTAAAGTGGCCCTATCATGCATAACCAAAAAAATTTTTTTTTACCTATTGGTACCTGATAATGTGTATTTGGGATCTGCATAAGTCATGTAAATTGTAAATCAATCATTGCAGTGGTATTTATAAAACAATCTTGCCTTTGTTAAAGTGTGACGCCAGCAGATTATCCATATATGGTAAACATTTACCCAGACATCCTTGCGCGAGTCAGCCTATTCATATTGATTTAAATCCGGCTGTGCCGCAACATCATCTCCTCAATGAAACCCATTGAAGGAAAATGCTGTGTTCTTTTTGTTTTGACTAGCACAAGCCACTACTTAAACTTTCATCCGTATCTGAAGTAAAAAGTGCCTTACTTTGAACTTTTATGGTTCGTGGCAATGTACCTTCTTCCACTGTGAGGAAGTCTCTCCGAGTCGGTGCAAGTATTAGTCTTGCTTCAAACACCAATCTTCACAAAATGGCATCACTTCACTTTTAATGGCATCTATCTACTATCTACTATATACTATCTATAGAAATGGAGAAGACAATGAAACGGTAAGTACTAAGAGTAGTTTAGAAATGCCTGATTTGTTGTGTAGCTAGCTTAGCCTACTAATGTAAGAGAATGGCATCACCATCCAACCAAAAAAAAACAAAAAAACTTGTCATTATCATCCATTATCATGTTATGCTTGTTCTGAAATGTTCATGTATCCATCAAATCTGCTGTTGAAACTTGGACTATATGACCAACATGTATAACCAGCATATAAATTGATTGTAAATTAGGGGCGGGACATGGATAAGCATTCTTGCTCAGTGTTTCCCATAAACTGCCAAGATACCTGTGGCGGTGGGGGCGTGGCTATGGGCGTGGTCACCATGACATCATCGATACATTTGCATAATTTACTACAATGATATGATTTTCTCTAAAAAGGCTCAAAAAATGTATACATACTAATTAATAATAACAGTTTTGTTTTAAACGTCCATCCATCCATTTTACAATATAATTACAACACTTTATGTACATATTTATATACAGATTTGAACAATAAGTTATTAACTGAAATATATCTATTAATTGTAGTTCTTACAAAAAATATATCTTATAAAATATAAAAGCTAAAATGTCTCTTAAAGCTCTGCCCCTTTAATTAGTGCATACTAAATAATTAAACTTTAGCCTACTACTACGACCATATTATTTACCAGCAACATAAAGTGAAACAGAGGCAGAGGTGTCCTGCCACAGTCAGTAACAAATAAACAGAAAACAGTAGTGGTCAAATACAAATAAGGCAACAAGAGAAGTATCCTACACTTCTCTTTTGTAAAGTAAATCTGAACAGCCTATATGGGTATCTACATCAACTATATGATTTGCCTGAGAAGCTGGACAAAAAAAAAAAATATATGTATATATTTTTTATTTTTATTTGTGGCGGACGTAATTATTTCGTGGCGGGCCGCCACAAATAAATGAATGTGTGGGAAACACTGTTGCTTATTACCCGTATCCCTTTTCCGTGGGTGCCATTGCATGTCTGTCAAATTACAAAGAGTGATGAAGTGTTGCTGTATATGTCTCTAAATAAATAAATTAATTCATTCATTCATGCAGCCCTTTGAGACACTTGTGATTTTGGGCTATATAAATAAACGATTGATTGATTGATTGATCCTCCGGCAAAATAAAGGATGACTTTCCAAAAAAAACTACTTTTAATTGGATCAGTGCCTACTGTGTTTGGCAATGGCCAGTTAGTATTATAATCCGCTGGTACATTCTCGAGCCTCACGACCAATTATGTAGCTGGTACCATAGCCAACTGTATGGCCGGCTTGGGCCATTATTGTTTACAAGATTTCAAAGCAGCAGTGCAGTAAAAGTATAAACATGATATATGATAGAAAAGCATTTTATTGTCAATATACACATTTATGTGTCCAAGATTTAGCATTGGAGAGATAAAGACTCGGTAGAAGTTTAAACTTAGTCAGCAAATTCCAGATTTGCAGCGAGGCTTTGTTACTCTCTGTCCCTGTCTGCTGGTCTTGCTATAAAATCTGGGATGTTGAGTTGTGGTTAGAGATGTAACGGTAAACGGTATAATGATAAACCGCGGTAAAATTCCAGACGGTTAGTAATACCGTTTAAAATTTGAATTACCGAAAAACCGTCATTTATTAATGCATTTCGGGCAACACTGCTTCCTTCCTGGAAATGGTACCGTCACAGCGCATGCAAATTAGCAGAGGTGGGACCAAGTCATTGCTTTGCAAGTCACAAGTAAGTCTCAAGTCTTTGCCCTCAAGTCTCGAGTCAAGTCCCGAGTCAAGACAGGCAAGTCCCGAGTCAAGTCCAAAGTCAAGACTAGAAAGTCTCAAGTCAAGTCCCAAGTCCTGCATTTTGAGTTTCGAGTCCTTTCAAGTCCTTTTAACCACAGACTAATATTTTTACACAGATTGTGTATGCTTTTAAAACGCTGTATTTATTTATTAAAACAAGTGCATTTGAAATTGCAGGGAAAAAAATAGTGCTGCAATTCATAATAGCACTATTAACCAGTCATTTTAATAGTTTAAACAATTTTAAACATTTAACTCATTCCTTTACAGAATAAACACATTTGCAAAAACAAACATTAACATACTATTGGTTGTATTGTATGAAAATAATATAACCACACAGTTGAGAAGGAGCAAAGATCTTCAATATTTGTATGTGAAAATCGCAAAGAAATCTTCTGGGGGAGGATGACGCCCCTACAAGGGTTTGGTTTACAAACTTTCAGCCCCACCTAAAACAAAATTCACCAGCCGCCACTGATTATGATGCATTCTCATTTTAGGCAAAATACAAGACAATACTTTCTTAACAGTATAATTGTAACCAGGAATAAGTCTTCACGTAACAATATTCAAATACTAACATTGTTGGGTAAGACAGCATTTGGTTTTATTCTGAATCCAGTGAAACAGATTGGTGGTTTTAGCTGATATAAAGACTTTCAGGTGTTTATATATGTTTATGTTTAAGTATTTGGCAGATGTTTTTATTCAAAGCGACATACATAAAAAATACATATAAAACAATCACTGTAAACATGATCATTTAAGGGAAGAATGTAATAGAAAATATCAATACAAAGTGTCAAGACAGAATAAACTCTCTGCTGCTGCAGTCTATAGGTCCCTAAGATATATAGATATCTAATGTATTCATACATTGTTTATGTAGGATATACGCATTTATATATAACCTAAACATATTGTTTCTTCAACTTAAAAATAGCTGACCGTTTTATTCCCCCTTCTGTGGGATTATGTTCCCAGTTTTGATCTCGGACGTCTGGCCATTTATAGCGTATAAGAATATTATATTACTGTTAAGCAAACTATGAATAATAAAAACGCCAAAGCATGTGTCCGTTATCATAGCTACACGTTTGACAAAAAAAACGCGTGAAAATCAGTGGTATTCAGTGAGGTAAAATGAATTAAATTCGCTGACCGTTCATTGCTCCTGCCAAATGAATTGCACTGAGTGGAGCGGATCACCACTCCAAGATGGCGGCGCCGCGTCTCGTCTGTGCCAATAGGCAGTAGCGCTCAATGCTGCGTACCCTTATAAGATGTCTATGGTTATAACGTTAGCAGTGAGTTTACAGCCTCACTGATTTAACTACACAGCAAATAAAAGTCATGTTACTTAGCCAATAAACGTTAGCTTACATTCAAAACTTAACCTTCTTTGTGGAACTTCAAATGTCGAACGAAGTTGGAAGTTGTTGCGTCTCCGTCTGTAATATTCCAACTGCGTGATTTGCATACGGCAATTCGTTTTTTGTTGACCAAGTCGTAGTTTTTATACCCGAACGAAACCAACTTTGGCATAATTGTTTCTCACTGCCGCGTTGTTTGACAACTCATGTTCGGTGGTTGTCCTGCAATTTGATTGGATGAGAGCTGTGGGATGAAAACAACGTAGATCTAATTTGATTGGCTATTGTACTGACAGCACACCAGCTGACAAGCAGCACACACGCTTATAGACACAGACGTAGAAAATGAAAGATACAGAGCGCTCCCAAATAACTTTTTAATCTTTGGGTTTTGGGGAAAGTAGCAAGTCATGTCAAGTCAAAAGCCTCAAGTCCAAGTGAAGTCACAAGTCATTGATGTTAAAGTCTGAGTCGAGTTGCAAGTCTCTTTACATTTTGTCAAGTCGAGTCTAAAGTCATCAAATTCATGACTCGAGTCTGACTCGAGTCCAAGTCATGTGACTCGAGTCCACACCTCTGCAAATTAGCACCGCTAGGCTCAAGAAAACATGGCAGCAACTACACGGACGTTGCTTTGAAAATGTTCCCTCAGAGTAAACTTAGCCGATTGCTTCGTTTCGATTAATTTCATTCACTTCTACTTCCGTGGAGTCTCAGCGCGCGTTTAAGAGCACACTGCTGTTATTACATGACGACACGTGTGGACAATATTGGAGACGGACGCATTTGTCCCACACTAAAAGTATACCTTGGAGAAGTAAAATATTTTATATTGCAGTTTTATTTTGAAAGTGCAACATCCCGTCCTTTTGTCAGCCGCTAAGATTGAGCATTATCAATGCAGCAGGGAATGTGTTGGGAACTTTGTTTACAAAGTCTTAAGTGTGTTTACTGGGAAAGTCACTAGTCCTTTATGGTAAGTGCTAACTTTGTCAGTGTAACATCAATAAACAAACATCAATACTAGCTCAAATTATTTGTTATTTCATTGAACTGAACGCAGGCTGTGTTGTCATTGAGAAACAAAGATTGTGTATTAGATGTGAGAGGCATCACTCCTGTTTGTTTTTTTTGTTAGCCAAACTGTTGCACTGAACCATATGGTGTTGTTGAAGAACATCGCTTGTTTATTACACTTTACCTTCATTAGCCAAACTGCTTTGTGTTTTATATTGATATCAAAAAGTGCTTTCATGTTTTTATTTCTATTTTATCTGTTTCTTTTTTATCTTGTGTTTATCTAGTGTTTTTCATGTTCTTATTTCTATTTTAATTTCCTATTATATATTTTAATTTTTTATTTTTAATTTGTACCTTTTTTATTTATTTTTTATAGTTTTTATACTTTGTAGCACTTTGAGATTTTAACAAATTACAAATTCATTATTATAATAATTATTAAAAAGTGATCACCGTGTTGGTTTTTTTTTGCATTACTTGTGGGGTTTTTTCATTTCACAAAGTTATTAGTCTAAAAAACATTCATTTGACATAGCGTCTTGTAAATGTTTTATGGTGTATAGTTAATTCCTATTTGACATATTTCTGCTCAAACTCTTAATAGATCTGTCCCGATACAGCATCTACATATACATATGTTTAGTACATAACTTAAGAAAAATACCTCCCTAAGAAAATGTAAAAATAGAGATAAAGGCATCATATAAAATACTATTAATGAACAAAAACACAAATATTCCTTTAAATATATGGATACTGTTTTTTATAGCCTTTTTATTAGATATTACCAATTACATGATGGCGTCACGTTCACACCCCTACACTGTTTTACCTAACATAATTGGGCGTTATAGCTCGATTGGTAGAGTGGCCGTGCCAGCAACTTAAGGGTTCCAGGTTCAATCCCCGCTTCCGCCATCCTAGTCACTGCCGTTGTGTCCTTGGGCAAGACACTTTACCCACCTGCTCCCAGTGCCACCCACACTGGTTTAAATGTAACTTAGATATTGGGTTTCACTATGTAAAAGCGCTTTGAGTCATTAGAGAAAAGCGCTATATAAAAAAATATATAAAAAATTAAAATAAATAAATAATTGTGATTAATAATCGTGATCTCAATATTGATAAAAAAAATAATCCTAATTATTATTTTGGCCATAATTGTGCAGCCCTGTATGTAGGACAAGACCTCATATATGAACACTATTTTTATATATATGGCCAAAAAGGGCAGTTACGTCATATGTCCATAACATGCCATCTTGCACAATGTTCACATTTATTTTTATTTATTGGTTATTTTGTTTCTGCCATATTACTTTGTTTATAATGCTTGTATTGCATTCATATGCACATTACATTTTCTACTTGAGGTACATACATACATTTTGAATGTGTTTGTGTTTTAAAAAATAAATAAAATGTGGTTAAAAGATTCCAGTATAAGTAGTTTTTTGAACATTTTGTGCACATTTAAAATGACCACAATACTAATGAATACCGTGATAATTTTGGTCACTATAACCGCAATAAAAAAAATTGTATACAGCGAAATCCCTAGTCGTGGTGAATGTCAGGTAAAAATGTGGGCTCTGTACCGGGGATGTCGTTGTGGCTTGTACAGCCCTTTGAGACACTTGTGATTTAGGGCTCTATAAATAAACATTGATTGATTGATTGATTGATTGAAATGTGATTGGTGGTGGCGGTCTTGGCAAATCAAAACGAAAACGACTGCTAAACAAAGCTGCCGGGGCGGTGATGAAAGGCTAATCAGCGTGCAGGGGCATGGTGAGGAGGGCTTTGATTGCATCGTACTACTCCGCCTCACAAATCAAACGTTTTAGAAGGCAGCCAAAAATTTCCTGGACGAGAGATCCTAACAGCAAAATCTGTGCAAAAATGTTGGCCAAAGAACCATCATTACATTTTAAACAGACCAAAATTAAGTGTTTTAAAATAGAAAAAAGATCACGATACGAGCCCTTTTTAAAGAGCACAAAGGACATAAGACACTAAAGGAGCACAGAGCTGATGCAACCAGCTGACACTTCAGCGGCGCCATTTCTACAAAAGTAGAAGATGTCAGGTTCAAACACTGATGACATCTATTAAACAGACAAGAAGCAAGGAATCATGCAGAGACAGAGTTCAATTTGGCTCAATGAGGAGAGACGCTTGGGACTGATTGCACGCTCAGTTACAATCTCCCACCACGCTCTAAGGTAACAGTCCCATGTGCTCCTCTATTTATTTGGGAGGTCTCTGGTTACATTACTCTTAAAGGAGTTGCCACACATATCATGCAAAGCAGCTTCCAGTACGCACAATACGTGACGGAATGTGTTGGGGACCTTGTGATTGCCTTGTCTCTGCTTCGTCTGCGTGCTGTCGTCTTATCTCCGTTGAGGTCCTTGAAGTCCTTGGCTGTTAGCGGGCTAAAACGAACAAAATATCTGCGGCGAGGCAACCCCTCATATGCCGTGGCTGATAACAAGTTGTGTCCTTGCACAGATAGAAAAGTACAACTTAACTATAGCAACGACCTTTAAGCATAAGAGTTGTGTGATAACTTACACATAATTATTCTAACAAAACCGCAACAAAAAAACTAAACGAGCAATAAATAATACCTAGAGTTCATAGAACAGACCCAACAAAGCATCAAATAGAGCTGACTCTGTCCTAAGCTGCCCACCAGCTTTCGGCCAATGTACGGGCCATTTGGATAAGCAAGGATAGACCGAAGTGTCTGATATTATTCCAGCCAGGGCTTTTTGAATATCGTATTTTTTCACCCCTGTCTCTTCCCCTGCATCTCTTCCGGTTTCTCCAAGCGTAATCTGGTGTGGCAGAGAGACAGCATCTGGTCAAACGTACGGCCCGTGAACGGGTTTAATCAGACCCACGGCCCACAATATGAGTTTGCCAAGTACCAAAATGAGCTGCAATTTCTTCATGAAAGAAACCGCTGTTCTAAACGTGTCCACTGGATGTCGCAATAGCAATTCAAGTGTCACCCACGTCACACATGACACTGTTTGAAGATGATGCGTAAACTGACTTTAAGCGCCCTCTGGATTGGCTGCCGCTACTCCAATCAGCGCAGGCGTGAGCAATCAGCTGCTCCTGTTGTGGCTGGCGGCGGATGGCGGCAGACTGATGCAGTGTCGACGTACAATACCTTCTTCCATTGCCAATTATCCACTCCACGGATAAAATAACATGATTCTGCATCTCGATACTGTGGCTCAGGGCTTTTCAACTAAATTGTTTTGGGGGCCACGGTTCCAGAAAGCTAAGGACAAGCAGGCCACACGTCTTCTTTCACTATTATTATTTTAAAGTTAAAGTTAAAGTTAAAGTACCACTGATAGTCTCACACACACTAGGTGTGGTGAAATTACCCTTTGGCATTCGACCCATCCCCTTGTTCCACCCCCTGGGAGGTGAGGGGAGCAGTGAGCAGCAGCGGTGGCCGTGCTCAGGAATCAGTTTTCCAAGACCCAACATTCTCTGTAGTGGACATTGGTCCATTTCTTTTGTCAGAGTTACACATTTCAGAAAAAATAGCCCTATTATGCAAAATTAAAGTGTACACTGGACGCATGTTTTTATTATATTGCAAAAATGGAAATGTGTATCCAAACTTTTGAACTGAACTCAGTGGGCCGGTGTGGTATCATTTCCAAGGGCCGCCAATTGAATAGCCTTTGCTGCATAAGCTAGTTAGCTCTCTGCGATCACGGCACCGCTAATGTTAACAATATTGCTAATACTTGGTTGATATTCAGGTTGTGAGATGTTGTGAAAGAGATCTTGATCTCAATGGGTTTTCTTATCTGGTTAAATAAAGGTTCTATAAATAGGAGTATTGTTGGATGTATTTTTAGAGGGGCAAATAGAGATCTCCCATTAACCCAGGGGTGGGCAAATAATTTTTACCGGGGGCCGCATGAGCAACCCGAGCACTGCTGGAGGGCCACATCGACAATATTTCAATTAAATTTTGCTCAATATTATTTTTGATATATACCGTAAGATAAATAATAATAATAATAATAATAATAATACTTTCATTTAACCTAACTTAACTTTATACCAAAAGCACTGTTTTGGGAATCATTTGTACCCCTTTCAGAGATCACATTTAGTTCCCCTTAAACATCCTCATGTTGCACAATGAAATGTAAGCATAGGATGAAGTGTGCATTTCTGTAACTTTCTCTAGTAACAGCATTCCATGATTAATATCAATAAATTAACATTAATAATAAATGAGAGTAAAACAAGCACACGTATGACTGAGGAGTCATAGTGTAACTTTGTGTGGTGTTTGAGTTGTCCGACTTTTTGTGTGGCGATAAACGCACCAGTGGTTTAGTGCTATGCGTGTTGGTGACAGATGACAAGTTGGTTTTGGCCAGGTTTGTACGGCAGAAAATTAGTAGTTTTTCGAGATATAAGTGTTTTACTCATGTCTTTGGTGTAATCAGTTTTGCTCAATAAAGTGATCGATATAATTCCTGGCCTCGAGCATCTCGATAGACGTTACAATAATTGAACGGTGTTGACGAACACCATTAGGGCCGCTTGTTGTCACTGTCACTCAGAGTTGCATTGCAAAATTACACAGAATAAATGTGTTTATTTTGTTTAGAATTCAGATGGGATTTGATTTGGAGCGCGGCATATATTTGCTGTGCGCAGAGGACACTTGAGCAGTGCGCAATTGCGCAGGTGCGCACCTTAGAGAGAACGTTGCTTGGCAGTCCATGTCTTGTTGAAAACACGCCATTCGTCATCAACTTTTCTCTTTTTAGCGTCTCGGGTGTAAACCGTGCATCACTTGTCGCTGTGCACCTTCACTCGCAGGTTACACACGGACATAAGCCCATAAATAACACTTTTCAAAATAAAACCAGCACAGTTGTATTGCGCGCACGACATAGATGTTTTTTCAACTTTATTTTGTAATTTGTGATTGCAGCTATTCACATTCACTCATAGTCACGCACGCGCATACGTCCACACGGAAGTAATACAAATAACGCTTTTCAAAACAAAAGCAGCACCGTTGTATTGCACACTCGACATAGATACTTTTTAAAATTTATTTTGTAATTTATGATTGGCCTCACGCGGGCCGGACAGGGACGCACAAAGGGCCGGATGTGGCCCGCGGGCCGCAGAATGCCCAGGTCTGCATTAAACGCATTTTTAGGCACTGTATACTTGCTGTGTTATAAGAGTTAAAATATGTTTAAAAATAAAAAATGTGTTCTTGTCTTACATAAGGATTTTGAATGATCGGGATAATTCCCAAAAATTGCTGTTCCCCTTCAAGTAAGTGTAGCTGGTCCCTACCCAACCAGCAGTGTGTCATGTTTTAGGACACTGCCTTAAATTCAAAGTAGCGCCCGAAACAAAGGACTTCTGTCCAACAAGATAAATCAAACCTGATATTTAATTCATGGCAGCACAAAACAGACAATCAAAGTCCAACATTGGTGGGTTTGTTGAACATCACATCACTCGGGAGTCGGCATTCATCCGTCTCCTCGGGTGACCCCGGCGTGCACACAGACCGTGAACAAGCACCGCCGGTGTTCCGTTATGTTCCCAAAGAATGTCCTCCACAATGGGAGCCTGCTGCGAGAGGCCGTTTGTTCCCAAGGCTTACAAGCAAAACAAAAATCAGCAAATCCTCTGCAGGCTTTGTGTCTAAACCCAATCACAGTGTTGAATCTTCTTCCTCTTTTTTTTTCCCCCCTGTGTGCCAACCTTGGGATGGAACTTACTGGGGGGAGAATTGTTCCCAGCATGACAATGGAAAGGCCAGCATTCACCAAAGGGTGAGGTGCATTTCACGTTCTCGACTCTCATTTTCAAGAGGATATAGTATCTGAGGTGGTTTAAAATACAAATCCGTGATCCACAATAGAAAAAGGAGAAAGTGTGGAATCCAATGAGCCCTTGTACCTAAGTTACGGTCAGAGCGAAAAAAGATACGGCCTGCACTGCACTCTAGTCCTTCGCTCTCACGTTCCTCATCCACGAATATTTCATCCTCGCTCAGATTAATAGGGTAATCGTCGCTTTCTCGGTCCGAATCGCTCTCGCTGCATTGTAAACAATGGGGAAATGTGAGGAACCCTTCAACCTGTGACGTCACGCTACTTCCGGTACTTTTTTTATCAGCGACCAAAAGTTGCGAACTTTATCGTCGATGTTCTCTACTAAATCCTTTCAGCAAAAATATGGCAATATTGCAAAATGATCAAGTATGACACATAGAATGGATCTGCTATCCCTGTTTAAATTAAAACAAATCATTTCAGTAGGCCTTTAAAGTTAAAAGTACCACTGATAGTCACACTCTCTGGATTTGACCCATCCCCTTGTTCCACCCCCTGGGGGCTGAGGGGAGCAGTGAGCAGCAGCGGTGGCCGCGCTCGGGAATCATTTTGGTGACTTAACCCCCAATTCCAACCCTTGGTGCTGAGTGCCAAGCAGGGAGGTAATGGCTCCCATTTTTATAGTCTCTGGTGTGACTCACGACCTACCGATCTCAGGGCGGACACTCCAACCACAAGGCCACTGAGCAGGTGACCCTCTTAGCTCTTTATCTGTACGTGCAACCCGGCTGGATGGCGGTCCCAGGGCACGCCATCCTCAAGACTGGCTAGTTTGGCTCGCCGAGCAGAGTCCAGTCACCCGCGTTCCTCATTTTTTCTTCACCGCCTCAATCTCCTTTCATCTCTCTGGCCTCTTGCCTGAGGACAACTGCAGCGCTTTGCGCCGCCCCGCCGGGTCTCTTTTATCCGAGCTTCATGGCCACCGCTGCCGCTCAGGGGACGGGCAACGATACGGCGCGCAATTACACGAGCCGCTGTTGTCAGTCGGTGACCGCGAGTACACTTTTGGCCGTGCGTCAGGGCCTATCAGCGGTGACTTAGAGACGCGGCGCTGGAATTCAATGGCGCCGATGGCCTTGGGGCGGTGGGACGTGCGAGAGCTTATCAGCCACCTCTTTGACTGCCTGTCAAATTGATGGCACGCTCAAAGTGGCGTCTCGTTGACATTGTGTTGAATGTCCTGTGTCTGCCCTGCTTAATTGAGCACAGAATTACCCAATTTGGACACGCTTAGCGGAATGGCGCTTAACAAAGGCACCAGATAGGAACTGAGCCGGCAGCTGACCTCTGGAAGACACCCACAAACCAGAGTGCTCCAATCTTGTCTGACATGATAGAAAGTTTGGATCCGAGTGTCCAATGCCAATCTTTGAACCGCGATCAGGCTTGTTTACTCTGCCGGTTGTGTGTACGATGCCATGACATCATTGTTACACTTTTCTAAAGCCAAGTTTACACCAAACAGTCCTTTATCTGTATCGTTCGGATTGATGAACTGTAACCAAACTTGTGTTTCCACTGCGGTATAATTTCTACGTCAGTTATGGGAAATATCCTGACATCACAGCAGCGAAACACCGCGTCCATCCATCCATCCATCTTCTTCCGCTTATCCGAGGTCGGGTCGCGGGGGCAGCAGCTTAAGCAGGGAAGCCCAGACTTCCCTCTCCCCAGCCACTTCGTCCAGCTCCTCCCGGGGGATCCCCAAGGCGTTCCCAGGCCAGCCGGGAGACATAGTCTTCCCAACGTGTCCTGGGTCTTCCCCGTGGCCTCCTACCGGTCGGACGTGCCCTAAACACCTCCCTAGGGAGGCGTTCGGGTGGCATCCTAACCAGATGCCCGAACCACCTCATCTGGCTCCTCTCCATGTGGAGGAGCAGCGGCTTTACTTTGAGCTCCCCCCGGATGGCAGAGCTTCTCACCCTATGTCTAAGGGAGAGCCCCGCCACCCGGCGGTGGAAACTCATTTCGGCCGCTTGTACCCGTGATCTTGTCCTTTCGGTCATAACCCAAAGCTCATGACCATAGGTGAGGATGGGAACGTAGATCGACCGGTAAATTGAGAGCTTTGCCTTCCGGCTCAGCTCTTTCTTCACCACAACGGATCGATACAGCGTCCGCATTACTGAAGACGCCGCACCGATCCGCCTGTCGATCTCACGATCCACTCTTCCCTCACTCGTGAACAAGACTCCGAGGTACTTGAACTCCTCCACTTGGGGCAAGGTCTCCTCCGCAACCCGGAGATGGCACTCCACCCTTTTCCGGGCGAGAACCATGGATTCGGACTTGGAGGTGCTAATTCTCATCCCAATCGCTTCACACTCAGCTGCGAACCGATCCAGCGAGAGCTGAAGATCTTGGCCAGAAGAAGCCATCAGGACCATATCATCTGCAAAAAGCAGAGACCTAATCCTGCAGCCACCAAACCAGATCCCCTCAACGCCTTGACTGCGCCTAGAAATTCTGTCCATAAAAGTTATAAACAGAATCGGTGACAAAGGGCAGCCTTGGCGGAGTCCAACCCTCACTGGAGACGTGTCCGACTTACTGCCGGCAATGCGGACCAAGCTCTGACACTGCGTATTACAGAAAATCCAACCGGTTAATGGTTGCTGCATGTAAAGAAGCAGCATAAATCGTTCATAATCCACCGTATTTTCCGGACTATAAGGCGCACTTAAAATATTTGTTTTTCTCTCAAAACTTGACAGTGCGCCTTATAATCTGGTGCACCTAATGTAACGAATAAGTTTGGTTGAGCTTACCCACCTCGAAGCTATTTTATTTGGTACATGGTGTAATGATAAGTGTGACCAGTGGATGGCAGTCAAACATAAGAGATAAGTGTAGGCTGCACTATGATGGCAATATGTCTGAAGTAAACAACACCAACATTTTAAATTACAATATTACACACGGCGCTCAAAAATGTATCGACATGTTTTAGTACGACTTTGGTAAGCTATGAAGCCGCACCGCTTAATGGATTGTCGGCACATTAAACATACGAGTGTTATTATGGTGTGTGTATAAGGTAAGACATTTTATCTTTCGTTTTGTTTCGCAATATTATGCAAAAGCAACATTTCTTACCTTCTGGTACCTGCTGATCAGACTGCGTGGTCGGTAGTAGTGGGTTTCAGTAGGCCTTTAAAACCATTTTTTCTCAAAACTCGACAGTGTGCCTTATAACCCGGTGCGCCTAATGTACGGAACAATTCTGATTTTGCTCACTGATCTCGAAGCAATTGTATTTTATTTACATAGTGAAATGATAGGTGTGACCAGTAGATGGCAGTCAAACATAAGAGATACGTGGTGATGGCAATATCACTCAAGTAAACAACACCAACATTTTATATGTTCCTTTGAAAATATACAACATTACACGCGGCGCTAAAAAATGTATCGAAATGTTTTAGTACGACTTTGGTAAGCTATGAAGCCGCACCGCTTAATGGATTATCGGCGCATTAAACATATGAGTGTTATTATGGTGTGTGTATAAGGTAAGACATATTATTTGTCATTTCGTTTCGCAATATTATGAAAAAGCAACGTTTCTTACCTTCTGGTACCTGCTGATCTGTATTTGGGATCTGCATAAGTCCTGAAAATTTGCGCTCATCCGCCTTTGTAGTCTGTGCCAACACCGTAGTCGATAAGCTTCTTCTTTTTCTTTATCTTCTTGTTATGGGACATTCATCCTCCGCTGTTGCCATTTCTCATATAAAGTAGTGTGAAGTTCTTACTTATATATGTCAGTAAACTTGCCATGAAAGCGCTAAAACATACCGGTGTAGTGAGTTTACATTATTCACCCAATGAACTTTAATTATTAGAAAGTTCCGGTCGGACGTTTTTTCACGGGACACATTTCCGGCGTTGTTATTGCACTAGTGAGCCACGGATGAGGAGATGCTGCCGTTATTGATTGAAGTAAAGTCTGAATGTCATTAAAACAGTTAGCTCCATCTTTTGACACTTCTTCCAATCCCGTCCTTGCACGCTACACCGCTACAACAAAGATGACGGGGAAAAGACGCTGCCGAAGGTAAGCCACGTAAATAAGACCACCCACAAAAGGGCGCATCCGGAAGCGGCCGTCAGAAAGCGGCTTGAAGATGATCTGTAAAACATAATCTATGCAACATTTTGACCAAAGAACCACCATTACATGTTATGTAGACCACAAGGAAGTGTTTTACATTTAGAAAAAAATATATACATATGAATGACCCCTTCAATGCGCCCTATAATCCGGTGCACCTTTTGCATGAAAATAGACCTGACTAGACCCGCTCATCAGCAGTGCGCTTTATATGCCGGTGCGCCCTATGGTCCGGCAAATACGGTAATCCCTTTGTCATCCATGGACGAGGGTCCATGGTCTTCCTTCCATCCTGAAAATATTTAAAAAATTACCATAAGCATCATCAACATAATTTTCGGAGTACCTGAGAGTAACTGTAATGTGCATCTTTCTTGTAGTTTTCATTACCAAATTCGGAGATGATGAAAGTGCATGTGAAATTGCTAATATTGATTAGTAGCATGTGTATGGCATATCCAATGTAATTTAGCACCGAGCTAACACATTTGTTTTAATGCATTTATTTTGTGTTGGAATGTGACAAGGATGTCAATTTGTATCGGATGTAAGTGTTTTGAAGTAAAGCCTCCTAAAAGTTTTCTAAGCTAGCAAGAAGGAGACGCTATCATTAGCGGAACAGACTGCTCGAATCTGCGTTCTATCAAACAATTTAAAGATGTTGACACCTGTATTGGAACAATATCAACATTGGATGCTGCTTAGTGGCCTTGTGGTTAAAGTGTCCACCCTGTGATCGGTAAGTCGTGAGTCATACCAAAGACTATAGAAATGGGACCCATTACCTCCCTACTTGGCACTCAGCATCAAGGGTTGGAATTGGGGGTTAAATCACCGCTGCTGCTCGCTGCTCCCCTCACCTCCCAGGGGGTGGAACAAGGGGATGGGTCAAATGCAGAGGGTAATTTCACCACACCTAGTGTGTCTGTGTGAATATCAGTGGTACTTTAACTTTAACTTTAAGACTTGATTTAATAAAAACGTTTGAGTTGTTATCACTTCATAGACTCCAAGAAATGCCAAAGGTTTGAGTTGACTTCATAATTAAAATAGTTAAAAAAAACAAGCAATCTGTTGGACGAGTTTGCTCACCGTAGTTGCTGTGGTGTCCTTATATTTAGTGCTTTCAACCAGAAGTAGAGTACCCTTCAGTCTTCAGGCAGTCCATAGCGTTTCTACTCATATGGGTTTTTCATTCATCACTCCAAGCAACGTTTGTAAGATTTACAATATAACTAAAACAACTCACACTTACTAAATTGTCCAATGTGTGATGCCTGTCGGAGGGTTTTCATGCATATTTGTACGCGCAATTGAAACGTAATGACGCGAGCGTCGTTACCATTAGCTAATATGCTAACACGTTTACAAGAATCTGTGTTAAGACTTGATTGAATGAAAACGTTTAAGTTGTTTGTTATATCACTTCATAGAGTCCAAGCAATGCCAAAGGTTTGAGTTGACTTCATAATGAAAATAGTTTAAAAAAAAACCTCACTGAGGTGTTTTGTTTGTGCTATGGCGCCATCTGTTGGACGAGTTTGCTTACTGTAGTTGCTGCCGTCTCCTTATATTTAGTGCTTTCAACCAGAAGTAGAGTACCCTTCAGTCTTCTAGCAGTCCATAGCATTTCTACTCATATGGATTTTTAATTAATCACTGCAAGCAACGTTTGTAAGTTTTACAATATAACTAAAACAATTCACACTAAATAAATTGTCCAATGTGTGATGCCTGTCGGAGTGTTTTCATGCATATTTGTAAGCACTATCGAAATGAGCGTTGTTAGCATTAGCTAAAATGCTAACATGTTTACAAGGATCTGTGTTAAGACTTGATTGAATGAAAACGTTTAAGTTGTTTGTTATATCACTTCATTGAGTCCAAGCAATGCCAAAGGTTTGAGTTGACTTCATAATGAAAATAGTTTAAAAAAAACCTCACTGAGGTGTTTTGTTTGTGCTATGGCGCCATCTGTTGGACAAGTTTGCTTACTGTAGTTGCTGCCGTCTCCTTATATTTAGTGCTTTCAACCAGAAGTAGAGTACCCTTCAGTCTTCTAGCAGTCCATAGCGTTTCTACTCATATGGATTTTTAATTCATCACTGCAAGCAACATTTGTAAGTTTTACAATATAACTAAAACAATTCACACTTAATAAATTGTCCAATGTGTGATGCCTGTCGGAGTGTTTTCATGCATATTTGTATGCACTATCGAAATGAGCGTTGTTAGCATTAGCTAATACAGTGGTTCTTAACCTGGGTTCGATCGAACCCTAGGGGTTTGGTGAGTCGGCCTCAGGGGTTCGGCGGAGGTCAAAACACACCCGACTCATTGTGTAAATAAAAACTTCTCCCTATCGGTGTATTACGGATACGGCAATAGCAGAAGTCGGACTGATTTGCACGTGTGTAATTTGGTTTGAGTGTATGCACTGTGTTGGTTTTGTTGTTTGAACAAGGTGATGTTCATGCACGGTTCATTTTGTGCACCAGTAAAAAAACATGGTAACACTTTAGTATGGGGAACATATTCACCATTAATTAGTTGCTTATTAACATGCAAATTAGTAACGTATTGGCTCTTAACTAGTCATTATTAAGTACTTATTAATGACTTATTCGGCATGGCCTTATTATAACCCTAATCATCTAACCCTGGCCTTAACCCTAACCCTAACCAAATAACTCTAAATTAAGTCTTGTGTTACTTAGAATATGTTCCCCATAAAGTGTTACTAAAAACATAACTTTGTCTTGAATTTGGAAAAAAAACATTTAAATTTTCACTAAAGAAGGGTTCGGTGAATGCACATATGAAACTAATGGGGTTCGGTACCTCCAACAAGGTTAAGAACCACTGAGCTAATATGATAACAATATGATTTACAAGAGTCTGTGTTAAGACTTGATTGAATAAAAACGTTTGAGTTGTTTGTTATATCACTTCATAGGTTTGAGTTGAATATTTATTTGCCGCCGCAATCAGTCAATTTTTTTCTTCTAAAAAAAAAAAAGAAGTGTAAAGCCTTTAAGCGTTTTATTTACATTTTGTTTTTACTTGTATCTCTAATAGCCTTCCGCAAACTATGAGCTCATTTCTGAGCCGTATGAGCGACAAATCTGTCGCGGCAGAAGCTCTGCGCACCCTAGTTAAAAAGTCAAAGCTGAATAATGGAGGACATTTTGAATTTTGTGCAAAAATATTTACCGGGATCTGATGAAGTGATGAAGACAGAGCCAAAGAATGAAGTCATTGAAAAGTCCTCCAGGCGGCAGACTTGGTTCTGCAAAGATCTCTGCCGCCCTCTGCTGGAGTTTGTTATATGACGACAGCAGCTCCATTCA
This sequence comes from Entelurus aequoreus, assembly GCF_033978785.1. NCBI lineage: Eukaryota > Metazoa > Chordata > Actinopteri > Syngnathiformes > Syngnathidae > Entelurus > Entelurus aequoreus. The sequence goes on along the minus strand of NC_084745.1, from coordinate 15,129,677 downwards.
TTCAAACTCGTGTCGTTTCAGAAACAAAAACAAATCCAAAAATTAACAAAAGTTTACAGCAGTTTTTACCAAATACTTTGATCACCTTGCAGTGTTATGTACTGTATGTCTTTATTATTATTTCTACACATAGCACCCGTCAATTATAAAGGGGGTGATGCAGTGACATGTTTTTTCCAGCAGGTGGAGCCCGATACTCATATAAATCCCCACTAGATGTACACCAGTAAGAAGGCAACATATAGAAGCAGTAAATTCCCTCTCAGACTGAGCTTGTATTGCCCATTAGCCTTAATTGACAGACGGGGGCGAGCAAACGAGCACGTCACCTGGATTTGATTCAATCCGACAGAATATCCCAACTGGCAGCAAAGGAAGCAGCAATATGCAATAAATGCATGTTTTTATTTTATTGTATGCAGCCACCCGGGGCCCCCGGGCCGGAAGCCCATTTCAGCTCACCAATTACATTTCCCCGCTGAAAATTACCTAGACGGGTCCGGAATGTGCAACAATTTGTTTGGTCATTAAGACGCCCTACTTGCAATTTCTTTTTTTTCTCGTGATTATAACAAAGCGAGCAGGCGGCCGATGCCTTCCCTGCGTGCTCGCGGAGTCATTTGCCGAGGGGAACGGGTTGAAAGCCAAGATGGTTCCCGCTATGTACTATTAAGTTGCGACGTGTGCACACAGTATAAATGCTGTGGTGGTCGGTCTTCTTGCATGGTGAACAGGTCGGTCTTCATGTGGTTTTCAAGTCACACCCTGCAAGGCCATCTGGACACACGGGGACGTCCTGTTGTCCACCTGTGCTGTCAAGAAGGGTGATGTGAAGGTAATGAAGTGTATTTCTGGTCTTGTCACCGCCTGCCCGGGCAGGAGGGCGACTAGGCAGTGCGGCCGGATCAAAAGAGACGTCGGAGACGCTTTGCTGGACAAAAAAGTTGCTTTATTACAAGCGAGCGCCATTAAAACAGGTCTGCAGTACCCGGAGGTATTGGTAAATACCGATACAATATCAGCCAAAAAAATCATACATAATGTATATTCATATTTTAGTGTTAGGAAATGTTTGATCAAGTGTAATGAGTCGGAGAACAATGGTCGGAATGAAAAACCACAAACATTAGTTATTAACAGTCTGAAATGGACTTATGCTGTCTTTAGGTTGAAGTGGCGTGGTTATTAATTTGTTTTGGCGACACCCAGTGGCCACAATAATTTGTTAAATCAGGTTAATGGCGCAGTAAGTTGAACGATGCGGACACGTTTGTTACTGGAAGTATTTCTAATACGCTTCTACCTTAGAGTCTTTGTACGTGTAAGTAATACGCAACTATATTTTGTTGATACTTGTTTACATAATGAAGTGTATTTCTGGTCTTGTCACCGCCTGCCGGGCAGGAGGGCGACGAGTCAGGGTGGCCGGATCAAAAGAGACGTCGGAGACGCGTTGCTGAAAAAAAAGTTGCTTTACCCGGGAATTGGTAAATACCGATACAATATCAGCCAAAAAAATCATACATAATTTTGTTATATTTTAGTGTTAGGAAATGTTTGATCAAGTGAAATTAGTTGGAGAACAATGGTCGGAATGAAAAAGCACAAACATTAGTTATTAACAGTCTGAAATGGACTTATGCTGTCTTTAGGTTGAAGTGGCGTGGTTATTAATTTGTTTTGGCGACACCCAGTGACCACAATAATTTGTTAAATCAGGTTAATGGCGCAGTAAGTCGAACGATGCGGACACGTTTGTTACTGGAAGTATTTCTAATACGCTTCTACCTTAGAGTCTTTGTACGTGTAAGTCAGGGGTGTCCAAACTTTTTCCACTGAGGGCCGCACATTGAAAAATCAAAGCTAGCAGGGGCCATTTTGATATTTTTTTTAATTTTAAAAACAATTACAATATATGTATAAAAAATATAAATTTAGGCTTCCACTCAAGCTTGATCCCGGGGACCCCAAAGGATTTTTGTCCAAAAAATATAAAAAATGTGTCATTATTCAGTATTATTATTTGTGTTATTATTCAAGTTTTTAAATCTCTAGATCAACATTAGGTCTATCTGTCAATATAACATTTTTTAAAGATTTAAATTGTATGCTCTATTTGTCAAAGAAAACCCTTTTTTTAATGAAAAAAAACACAAAATATGCAATATTTTCACCCAATAAAAGTTTTAAGTGGGATTTTTGAGATTATATAATAATTGGTGCCATAAAAAGGTCAATAACTCATAACACCATTGATTTTAATTCATTATTATTTTTTGAGCAATGACACTTAAAAACTAATCACACTAAAATTGTAGGGGATCCAGAAGGGTCCTACTCATTAAAGTGTTAAGAAATAAATTATAATTTTTTTTTTTTTTACTGTTTACTTTTAACACAATAATCTCGAGATCAACTTCAGATCTATCCGTCAATTATACGTTTTATTGCTGTTTATGTTTTTTGTTTGTTCGTTTTAGGCCCTTCTATAAAAAAAACAGCTGGTTTTTTTTACATGGCAAACACAAAATATGCAACATTTTCCCCAAAAAATATCTCAAAATATTTAATGTGACGTAATTGGAGCCTTGAATAGGTCAATAATTCATAATGACATTGATTTTGATTCATTATTATTTTTTAAAGAAAGAAACAGCCTACATGGCAGCTTTGTGTGATTACAGTAAACATTGCTACATTTTCTTGTTACATTTCACCTGTTTGCTCTTTAAATACCACTTTTAATGTTTTTTATTTTTTCAATCGTATTTTTAAAATGTGCCGTGGGGCCGTTAAAAAAATGACCTGCGGGCCGCACTTTGGACACCCCTGATGTAAGTAATATACAATTATATTTTGTTGATACTTGTTTACATAATGAAGTGTATTTCTGGTCTTGTCACCGCCTGCCCGGGCAGGAGGGCGACTAGGCAGTGCGGCCGGATCAAAAGAGACGTCGGAGACACTTTGCTGGACAAAAAAGTTGCTTTATTACAAGCGAGTGTCATTAGAACAGGTCTGCAGTACCTGGAGGAACCTAGGTCAATAAAATGAAGGACTCCTAACTTGGAAAAGCCAAACCATCAGTTTTATGTTCCTCCTTCCTGTCGCTGTGTGTGTGTGCTAAGTGAGGAGAGCACACCCTGACCATAAAATGAGATGTTTGTGTGTAAGCGTCTGGAAAACAATTGCTTTAAGTCATAACTCAAATGGTGGCGTTGAGCTAGACAGGTAGTCGTTTCTTAAGGATATGGTTTGTTTATATGATATGTGCCTTATAGTCTGGTTCGGCTAACACGGGGGTCAGCAAACCGCGACTCTTTAGCGAAATGTAGTATGTTTACATGTACGACTTTCTCCGATGCTGCCACAGAGAGACGTGTTTCACGCCACGCCTTCTTTGTCTCATATTGTCCACCAAACATTTTATGCTGTGCGTGAATACACAGAGGTGAGCTTTGCTGATTGTATTGATTTGCTGGAGTGCTAATCAGGCGTATTTGGTCAATCTAATTGGTGCTAATCGGTGCTAACATGCGAAATAGGCTAACTGCATGTACATATTGCATAATTATGCCTTATTTGTAGGTGTATTTGAACTAATTTAATGTCCTTTACTTATGTCTCATGACACATTATCTGTATGTAATATTGGCTGCATTTCTGTGTTGTTTGTGTCCCATGTTGTTCCAGACCACAGCAAACGTTACCCAGCTCGCAAAGATTAAATAATAAATCCATTAGAAGAAGACAGCCTGCCGTTTCCTTTAACTCGGACACACACATCTTTACCTTTGGCCATTCTGAGCCAGTAATTTCCGGAAGTTATCTCATCCTGTGAGAAGCCTCCATTTTAGTCATGATTTCCAATGTTGCAAAAATGTGTAGAATAAAAATTAAAATACAACATTTCTGTCAAATATTTGCGTCAGCCTTTTATAGTAGGCTAATATAGCTAATATAGACACTTACATCATGTGTTGTCTTCATTATAACACTTATATAAGGCTTTTAATTTTTTGCGGCTCTAGACATTTTTTTACCGGTACCAAAATTATTTAGATACTTTTCGATACTTTTCTAAATAAAGGGGACCACAAAAAAAAATGGCATTATTGGATTTATTTTAACAAAAAAATGTTACGGTACATTAAACATATGTTTCTTATTGCAAGTTTGTCCTTAAATAAAATAGTGAACATACAAGACAACTTGTATTTTGTTAGTAAGTAAGCAAACAAAGGCTCTTAATTTAGCTGCTGACATATGCCGTAACATATTGTGTCATTTTCCATTGCATTATTTTGTCAACATTATGAGGGACAAACTGTAAAAAAATATTTATCTACTTGTTCATTTACTGTTAATATCTGCTTATTTTGTCTTTTAACATGTTCTATCTACACTTCTGTTAAAATGTAATAAACACTTATTTCTTCTGTTGTTTGGATACTTTACATTAGTTTTGGACGATACCACAATTTTGGGTATCATTTCGATACCAAGTAGTTACAGGATCATACTTTGGTCATATTCAAAGTCCTCAGGTGTCCAGGGACATATTTCCTGAGTTTATAAACATGATATACATTTTTAAAAAAAACAAAAGAAGATGTTGTGATGCCAAAAAAATATTGACGTAATCATAGTAGTATCGACTAGATACGCTCCTGTACTTGGTATCGTTACAGTGGATGTCAGGTGTAGATCCACCAATGGTGTTTGTTTACATTGTGACGCCGGCGAGCTACGGTGTGTAGTGAAGCATGTTTAGCTATTCCTCGTCCTGCAGGGATGATACTTGTACAAACTCCGTTTCCATATGAGTTGGGAAATTGTGTTAGATGTAAATATAAACAAAATACAATGATTTGCAAATCCTTTTCAACCCATATTCAGTTGAATGCACTACAAAGACAACATATTTGATGTTCAAACTCAGAAACTTTATTTTTTTTCTTTTGCAAATAATAATTAACTTAGAATTTCATGGCTGCAACATGTGCCAAAGTAGTTGGGAAAGGGCATGTTCACCACTGTGTTACATGGCCTTTCCTTTTAACAACACTCCGTAAACATTTAAGAACTGAGGAGACACATTTTTTAAGCTTCTCAGGTGGAATTCTTTCCCATTCTTGCTTGATGTACAGCTTAAGTTGTTCAACAGTCCGGGGGTCTCCATTGTGGTATTTTAGGCTTCATAATGCGCCACACATTTTCAATGGGAGACAGGTCTGGACTACAGGCAGGCCAGTCTAGTACCCGCACTCTTTTACTATGAAGCCACGTTGATGTAACACGTGGCTTGGTATTGTCTTGCTGAAATAAGCAGGGGCGTCCAAGGTAACGTTGCTTGGATGGCAACATATGTTGCTCCAAAACCTGTATGTACCTTTCAGCATTATTGGCGCCTTCACAGATGTGTAAATTACCCATGTCTTGGGCACTAATACACCCCCATACCATCACAAATGCTGGCTTTTCAACTTTGCGCCTATAACAATCCGGATGGTTCTTTTCCTCTTTGGTCCGGAGGACACGACGTCCACAGTTTCCAAAAACAATTTGAAACGTGGACTCGTCAGACTACAGAACACTTTTCCACTTTGTATCAGTCCATCTTAGATGAGCTCGGGCACAGCGAAGCCGGCGGTGTTTCTGGGTGTTGTTGATAAATGGCTTTTGCTTTGCATAGTAGAGTTTTAACTTGCATTACAGATTTAGTGACCAACTGTAATTACTGACAGTGGGTTTCTGAAGTGTTCCTAAGCCCACGTGGTGATATCCTTTACACACTGATGTCGCTTGTTGATGCAGTACAGCCTGAGGGATCGAAGGTCACGGGCTTAGCTGCTTACGTGCAGTGATTTCTCCAGATTCTCTGAAGCCTTTGATGATATTACGGACCGTAGATGGTGAAATCCCTAAATTCCTTGCAATAGCTGGTTGAGAAAGGTTTTTCTTGAACTTCAACAATTTGCTCACGCATTTGTTGACAAGGTGGTGACCCTCGCCCCATCCTTGTTTGTGAATGACTGAGCATTTCATGGAATCTACTTTTATACCCAATCATGGCACCCACCTGTTCCCAATTTGCCTGTTCACCTGTGGGATGTTCCAAATAAGTGTTTGATGAGCATTCCTCAACTTTATCAGTATTTATTGCCACCTTTCCCAACTTCTTCGTCACGTGTTGCTGGCATCAAATTCTAAAGTTAATGATTATTTGCAAAAAATAAAATGTTTATCAGTTTGAACATCAAATATGTTGTCTTTGTAGCATATTCAACTGAATATGGGTTGAAAATGATTTGCAAATCATTGTGTTCCGTTTATATTTACATCCAACACAATTTCCCAACTCATATGGAAACGGGGTTTGTGAGAAACTCACTTTTTTTGTCGCCATGGAGGCGAGGATTAGTCATTTAGAAGTAGCTAAAACACTGCCGGCGGCGGATGGACGTTAGCCTCTAGCGAGATAGCCATGTTTTAAAGCACCTCTTCCTGAGGGTGTTTCAGTGTTATAACGTCACCTTTATTGTTAGTTTTTAAGCCAAAATGCGTCTGTTCTCCCTTTTCTGTCTACACACTGTGTCTGCTTGTAAGTACTCTGTGATTGAGCGCTGCCGAACATGCTCCTCTGCTCGTAAACCAGCAATGACACGACGTGGGCGCGGGGGGTGTGGGGGACCGGTACTTTTCAGAGGCGGTATAGTACCGAATATGATTCATTACTATACTAATACCGGTACAACCCTAGCTGTCATTGAATGTGTATTCTGTCATAACAACAACAACACTGCAAATTGTTTGTTGCTTCTCCTGGTTTGCCTTTGTATGTGTGCATGTGCTTTGTGCACGTAGGTATGTGTGGACTGTGTGCATATAATAATCTTGAAAAAAAAAGAAATTAACAGCATCTCTATTTCATGGAAATTCACCAAACACAGGGTGGTCTGGAACGTAAACCCCTGCAATAAGCGAGGAAATATTGTTTGTCGCCTGTCAATCGGCCTAACTAGTTTGTCGGCTATAATTTCCATGCATAATTAACTTTTTTACGGTTTGTCATATTTTGTCTGAAATTGTGGATTTGCCTGCAGACAGCATATTCCAGTGTTGTTATTCCGATAAAGGACAAGATGGGGAACGAGCGCCGTGAGAGGTCAGTACACCTCAGCACCTTCAGGATTCCGCTAAGCTTCACAGTAATGGGTTTTCTCCACGGGCCCCACGCCGCACCACGCTGCGCGACAGTCGGTCAAGCCGAGCGCAGGACGGCTGCACGACCCCAAGTCTTTTCAAGGTGTGCGCAGCGAGAAGCCAGACGACGGGCGAGAATTAAAAGGCCGCGTTCTGTTGGGACAAAATGAACGGGAGCGCAATCTGGATGCCTGGAAGTCCACAGTGTGAGCTCATCCAGGTTCAGTGAGGCGTGTGTTGGTGTGAAGGCCGGGGCTTCAACCTCCTGCTCGTGGTGGAAAGGTGTCAGGACTCTCAGGGACTCGCAGATGGTCTGGGGGGAGCTGAGGGGAAGGATCTGCTGAATTTGTCGTCTTTTGTGTCTTTTCAGATCTTAGACCAGTTTTGTACGGAACCCAAAACCAGTGAAGTTGGCATTGATTGATTGATTGATTGAGACTTGTATTAGTAGGTTGCACAGTGAAGTACATATTCCGTACAATTGACCACTAAATGGTAACACCCGAATACGTTTTTCAACTTGTTTAAGTCGGGATCCACTTAAATTGATTCATGATACAGATATATACTATCATATATACTATCACGTTGTGTAAATGGTAAATAAAAACAGAATACAATGATTTGCTAATCCTTTTCAACCTATGTTCAATTGGATAGACTGCAAAGACAAGATACTTAACATTGGAACTGGAAAACTTTATTTTTTTGCAATTATTAACTCATTTGGAATTTGATGCCTGCAACATGTTTCAAAAAAGCTGGCACAAGTGGCAAAAAAGACTGAGAAAGTTGAGGAATGCTCATCGAACGCTTATTTGGAACATCCCACAGGTGAACAGGCAAATTGGGAAGAGGTGGGTGCCATGATTGGGTATAAAAGCAGCTTCTATGAAATGCTCAGTCATTCACAAACAAGGATGGGGCGAGGGTCACCACTTTGTCAACAAATGCCTGAGCAAACAGTTTAAGAACAACATTTCTCAACCAGCTATCGCAAGGAATTTAGGGATTTCACCATCTACGGTCTGTAATATCATCAAAAGGTTCATAGAATCTGGAGAAATCACTGCACGTAAGCAGCAAGGCTGAAAACCAACATCGAATGCCCGTGACCTTCGATCCCTCAGGCGGTACTGCTTAAAAAAACTAACATCACTGTGTAAGGGATATCACCACATGGGCTCAGGAACACTTCAGAAAACCACTGTCAGTAAATACAGTTGGTCGCTAAATCTGTAATGCAAGTTAAAACTCTACTATGCAAAGCGAAAGCCATTTATCAACAACACCCAGAAACACCGCCGGCTTCCCTGGGCCCGAGCTCATCTAAGATGGACTGATGCAAAGTGGAAAAGTGTTCTGTGGTCTGACGAGTCCACATTTCAAATTGTTTTTGGAAACTGTGGATGTTGTGTCCTCCGGAACAAAGAGGAAAAGAACCATCCGGATTGTTCTAGGCGGAAAGTTGAAAAGCCAGCATCTGTGATAGTATGGGGGTGTATTAGTGCCCAAGACATGGGTAACTTACACATCTGTGAAGGCACCATTAATGCTGAATGGTACATACAGGTTTTGGAGCAACATATGTTGCCATCCAAGCAACGTTATCATGGACGCCCCTGCTTATTTCAGCAAGACAATGCCAAGCCACGTGTTACAACAGCGTGGTTTCATAGTAAAAGAGTGCAGGTACTAGACTGGCCTGCATGTAGTCCAGACCTGTCTCCCATTGAAAATGTGTGGCGTATTATGAAGCCTAAAATACCACAACGGAGACCCCCGGACTGTTGAACAACTTAAGCTGTACATCAAGCAAGAATGTGAAAGAATTCCAGCTGAAAAGCTTTAAAAAATTGGTCTCCTCAGTTCCCAAACGTTTACGGAGTGTTGTTAAAAGGAAAGGCCATGTAACACAGTGGTAAAAATGCCACTGTGCCAACTTTTTTGCAACGTGTTGCTGCCATTAAATTCTAAGTTAATGATTATTTGCAACAACAAAAAAAAGAAGTATCTCAGTTCCAACATTAAATATCTTGTCTTTGCAGTCCATTCAATTGAATATAAGTTGAAAAGGATTTGCAAATCATTGTATTCTTTTTTTTAAAAATTTTTTTATGGTTTACACAACGTGCCAACTTCACTGGTTTTGGGTTTTGTATGACGGTGGAAAATCACGGATCACCACAGTCCTGTGGACCGGGTTTTGGAGTCCAATCCTACCTAATGAAGTCTTACAAGTCTTTGAGGGAAACATTGCAGAGAACCTCGTAGGTGGTCCACGTCATGGTATTTAAACTTGCGTTCCGTTTAGCGTTTGCTTTTTTGTGTGTACTGCGAAAAACCACAAAGAGACCCGCGTGGAATAACTAGAAACATTTTTCATGTGAGACTGCGAGGGGTTTCAGAACATTTCTTAAATTCGAAGTGGGCTCAAGAACACTTCAGAAAACCACTGTCTGTAAATACAGTTTGTCGCTACATCTGTAAGTGCAAGTTAAAGGCCTACTGAAACCCACTACTACCGACCACGCAGTCTGATAGTTTATATATCAATGATGAAATCTTAACATTGCAACACATGCCAATACGGCCGGGTTAACTTATAAAGTGCAATTTAAAATTTTCCGCAAAACTTTGGGTTGAAAACGTCTATGTATGATGACGTATTTTGCGTGACGTCAATGGTTGAAACGGAAGTATTCGGACACATTGTATCCAATACAAAAAGCTCTGTTTTCATCGCAAAATTCCACAGTATTCTGGACATCTGTGTTGGTGAATCTTTTGCAATTTGTTTAATGAACAATGAAGACTGCAAAGAAGAAAGCTGTAGGTGAGATCGGTGTATTAGCGGCTGGCTGCAGCAACACAACCAGGAGGACTTTGACTTGGATAGCAGACGCGCTATCCGACGCTAGCCGCCGACTGCATCGATGATCGGGTGAAGTCCTTCGTCGCTCCCTCGATCGCTGGAACGCAGGTGAGCACGGGTGTTGATGAGCAGATGAGGGCTGGCTGGCGTAGGTGGATAGCTAATGTTTTTAGCATAGTTCTGTGAGGTCCCATAGCTAAGTTAGCTTCAATGGCGTCGTTAGCAACAGCTTTGTTAAGCTTCGCCAGGCTGGAAAGCATTAACCGTGTATTTACAGGTCCAGGGTTTAATAGTATTGTTGATTTTCTGTCTATCCTTCCAGTCAGGGGTTTATTTCTTTTGTTTATATCTGCAGTTAAGCCCAATGCTATCACGTTAGCTCAATAGCTAAAGTGCTTCGCCGATGTATTGTCGTGGAGATAAAAGTAACTGTGAATGTCCATTTCGCGTTCTCGACTCTCATTTTCAAGAGGATATAGTATCCGAGGTGGTTTAAAATACAAATCCGTGATCCACAATAAAAAAAGGAGAAAGTGTGGAATCCAATGAGCCCTTGTACCTAAGTTACGGTCAGAGCGAAAAAAGATACGTCCTGCACTGCACTCTAGTCCTTCACTCTCACGTTCCTCATCCACAAATCTTTCATCCTGGCTCAAATTAATGGGGTAATCGTCACTTTCTCGGTCCGAATCGCTCTCGCTGCTGGTGTAAACAATGGGGGAAATGTGAGGAGCCTTTCAATTTGTGACGTCACGCTACTTCCGGTACAGGCAAGGCTTTTTTTTTATCAGCGACCAAAAGTTGCGAACTTTATCGTCGACGTTCTCTACTAAATCCTTTCAGCAAAAATATGGCAATATCGCGAAATGACCAAGTACGACACATAGAATGGATCTGCTATCCCCGTTTAGATAAAAAAAAAAATTCATTTCAGTAGGCCTTTAAAACTCTACTATGCACAGCGAAAGCTATTTATCAACAACACCCGAAAACGCTGGGGATGACGTTCTGGATGTTTGAAAAACCTTTGAGCCCTCTCATGTAACAAGTATCAACTGACGGAGGCTGCAGTCAGTCAAGCGGAACATTCTGGCCGGGGTCCACATGAAGCAGGGTCGTTGCTACGTCCCACAGCTCGTCCACCATCGGGGAGGTCACGCGTCATGTTTTATTCCATGTGACATGCATATGACTTTCTTACATCAAACGAGACATGTTCTACTAAGTCCCGCAGTCACGTGGCGAGTCCGGTGAGTGGTCTCGTTGCCGAGATAGAAACCCTGAGGAGGGAGGCAGCTTCATTCCCTTTAAAGTTCACCACTGGCCACTGAGATCCAATTAGTTGCGACTACTACCGAGTTCGACCTAATTGAGGCTTTTTTTCCCCCCCCCTGCAATCATCACAGGAATAAACACTCCTCAAAGACCTAGAACCAGATGTCGTTTTTTTTTTGCCACATTTTATTATAAAAAATAAGTATAAAAATATAAATATAAAACAATGTGACTCGGCATTCAAGCAGCATGAATCCAGTGTTTGCCTACAACGTACACGTTTTCTGGTTACATGTTTACACCTACGTGATGAAATGACACCAGTGTGACAAAAAGGAACCGCACCGACCATTCACATGGACACTTGCTTGTCAGACAAATAATAGCAAATAGTATATAGAATGTTGAAAAACACTTTTTGTACAGTATTCAATAGAACGGGTGGGGAACGCCGCTCCCCCAAAAAAACACAATCCAATGCCATGAAACATTGATAGTATACAATACTGCTATCTCGCTGCTCAAATACAAAACACATTTTCACGCCATTGTTCACAAAAAAAAGTCCTAAAAGGCATCTTTACTTATGACCAAAAAACAGTAAAAGTTCCTCCCCCGTTCATACTTGCCAACCTTGAGACCTCCGAATTCGGGAGATTTGGTGGTGGGGGGGTTGAGGTGGGCAGGGTTGGGGTAGTTAGTGCTGCAAGGGCTTCTGGGTATTTGTTCTGTTGTGTTTATGTTGTGTTACGGTGCGGATGTTCTCCCGAAATGTGTTTGTCATTCTTGTTTGGTGTGGGTTCACAGTGTGGCGCATATTTGTAACAGTGTTAAACTTGTTTATACGGCTACCCTCAGTGTGAACTGTATGGCTGTTGATCAATTATGCCTTGCATTCACTTGTGTGTGTGTAAAAGCCGCGTATATTATGTGACTGGGCGGACACGTTGTTTGTACGGAGGAAAAGCGGACTTGACGACAGGTTGTGGAGGACGCTAAAGGCAGTGCCTTCAAGGCATGCCCCCAGTATTGTTGTCTGGGTGGAAATCGGGAGAATAGTTGTCCCGGGAGATTTTCGGGAGGGGCACTGAAATTCGGGAGTGTCCCGGGAAAATCGGGAGGGTTGCCAAGTATGCCCTCGTCTCCGGCGGATGGTGGCGACCTTCGGAGTCAAACAGAAAACTAGCGCGCTAGCTAGCGAACCAGACATGAACGGATAGATAGTTTGATACATAGGTAGTTGCTAGCTCGCAGGCTAGTTGGACAAATAGGGGTCTGGCTAGCTCGCTACCAAACAGACCGGGATACCTTCTAGGTATCTCGGTCTGGCATACTTTCTAGGTATCTCGGTCTAGGATAACTTCTAGGTATCTCGGTCTGGGATACCTTCTAGGTATCTCGGTCTGGGATACCTTCTAGGTATCTCGGTCTGGGATACCTTCTAGGTATCTCGGTCTAGGATACTTTCTAGGTATCTCGGTCTGGGATACCTTCTAGGTATCTCGGTCTGGGATACTTTCTAGGTATCTCGGTCTGGGGTACTTTCTAGGTATCTCGGTCTGGGATACTTTCTAGGTATCTCGGTCTGGGATACCTTCTAGGTATCTCGGTCTAGGATAACTTTTAAGTATCTCGGTCTGGGATAACTTCTAGGTATCTCGGTCTGGGATAACTTCAAGGTATCTCGGTCTGGGATACCTTCTAGGTATCTCGGTCTGGGATACCTTCTAGGTATCTCGGTCTGGGATACCTTCTAGGTATCTCGGTCTGGGATACCTTCTAGGTATCTCGGTCTGGGATACCTTCTAGGTATCTCGGTCTGAGACACCTTCTAGGTATCTCGGTCTGGGACAACTTCTAGGTATCTCGGTCTGGGACAACTTCTAGGTATCTCGGTCTGGGACAACTTCTAGGTATCCCGGTCCGGGCTTCTCCCGATGTACATCTCCGCCAGCTTCTTGAACTGCGGCCCCCAGCTGCTGAGGTAATCGTACTCCTGGTCGCCCTCAGTGGCGGCGGACTCCAACGAGCTGAGAGATTCCGCCAGCGAGCCGCTGCCCTCGTAGGCGTACGTAGCCAGGGAGTCATAGGGGGGCGCCGTGGGGTCGGAGTCGTTCTCTTGAAGCCTCCCGTTAATGAAGTCTCGGACATTCGCGTTATCCTTTATGGGCGACGTCCTCCGGAATGAAAAGAGCATTTCAGGTATGATGTCCCGGCGCAGCTTGTTGGCGTCCATCACCTCGGGGTTGCGCAGCGTCCCGATGTCGAAGGCCTGCGTGTCCTCCTCGCCGCCGCCCTCGTCGTTGTAGCTGACGACGTTGTCTCGGACGTCGTCTTTGGAGATGATCAGCGGCTCTTTCTTCCGCTGCCTCCTCAGGGCGGCAAACAACACCACGATCACTGCACAAAAAAAATAAGGAGAGGGAGAGGATGGTGTAAGCCGTGTGCGTGGTAGCGTGTACAGTGGCGTGCGTTGGTGAGCGAAAGTGCAGAGGGAGGAGAACGCATTTGGGGCCATTGATACATCTCTAGTGCAGCCCCGGGCGTTTGCCTCCCTTTTATCAAAGATTCAGTGGGAAAGCTTTTTCTTTCTTTTCCCATTGAATGGCACATTGACTGTATGAAAATGCATCTTGGTTGGAGGAGACTTTCAATGCCCTCTGACTCACAATCCTTTTAAGTGACATTTAAAAAGCAAGCTCCAATTTTTTTTTTTGTCAAGTCCTCTCAGCAGGCGAGGGAGTTGTATACTCGGGCTCCCGCCTGAGTGTTGATTACGGCAGTGTGGTAGTTGGGTCGCACGAGGACGCAAGGCAAGGTGGCTGTTTATAGGGCCCCGGTGAGGTTATTTCAACATGGCAAGGGGAGACTGTTTTGGAGTTTTTTGTATCCAACAGATACAAAAATAAGGTCTTTTTAGGTATTTACTTGAGCACTCAAATAACATCAGATTAAGGAGGAAGGGTTTCTCCTATCTACATTGTCGTACTAGCAAGAACAGGAATGTTTTGGTTAAACATTGGACAAGGCTCATACAAAAACCCAAAACCAGTGAAGTTGGCACGTTGTGTAAATTGTAAATAAAAACAGAATACAATGATTTGCTCATCCTTTTCAACCTATATTCAATTGAATAGACTGCAAAGACAAGATACTTAACGTTTGAACTGGAAAACTTTATTTTTTGCAAATATTAGCTCATTTGGAATTTGATGCCTGCAACATGTTTCAAAAAAGCTGGCACAAGTGGCAAAAAAGACACGTATTTGGAACACCCCATAGGTGAACAGGCTAATTGGGAACAGGTGGGTGCCATAATTGGGTATAAAAGCAGCTTCCATAAAATGCTCTGTCATTCACAAACAAGGATGGGGCGAGGGTCACCACTTTGTGAACAAATGCGTGAGCAAATTGTCGAACAGTTTAAGAACAACATTTCTCAATGAGCTATTTCAAATAATTTAGGGATTTTACCATCTACGGTCTGTAATATCATCAAAAGGTTCAGAGAATCTGGAGAAATCACTGCAAGGCTGAAAACCAACAAAGCAAAATCCATTTTTCAACAACACCCAGAAACGCCGCAGGCTTCGCTGGGCCCGAGCTCATCTAAGATGGACTGATTCAAAGTGTAAAAGTGTTCTGTGGTCTGACGAGTCCACATTCCAAATAGTTTTTGGAAACTGTGGACGTCGTGTCCTCCGGACCAAAGAGGAAAAGTACCATCCGAATTGTTAAAGGGGCAAAGCTGAAGAGCCAGCATCTGTAATGGTATGGGGGTGTATTAGTGCCCAAGGCAATTGGTAACTTACACATCTGTGAAGGCGCCATTAATGCTGAAAGGTACATACAGGTTTTGGAGCAACATATGTTGCCATCCAAGCAAAGTTATCATGGACGCCCCTGCTTATTTCAGCAAGACAATGCCAAGTCACGTGTTAAAACAGCGTGGCTTCATAGTAAAAGAGTGTGAGTACTAGACTGGCCTGCCTGTAGTCCAGACCTGTCTCCCATTGAAAATGTGTGGTGCAATATGAAGCGTCAAATACCACAACGGAGACCTCGGACTGTTGAACAACTTAAGCTGTACATCAAGCAAGAATGGGAAACAATTCCACCTAAAAAGCTTCAGAAATTGGCCTCCTCTGTTCCCAAACGTTTACTGAGTGTTGTTAAAAGGAAAGGCCATGTAACACAGTGGTAAAAATGCCCCTGTGTCAACTTTTTTGCAATGTGTTGCTGCCATTAAAATCTAAATTAATGATTATTTGCAAAAAAAAATTAAGTTTCTCAGTTCGAACATTAAATATCTTGTTTTTGCAGTTTATTCAATTGAATATAAATTGAAAAGGATTAGCAAATCATTGTATTCTGTTTTTATTTACGAATTACACAACGTGCCAACTTCACTGGTTTTGAGTTTTGTAAAAGAAACCTGTTTGGAGAGTAACATTTGAGAGGAAACAATTTATTGATCAACCAACGTCACAGAAGTCTTGGCCCTATTCACAGAGGTGGGGGTTTGGAGACATACCTAATGGGCTCCAAAAATGCATAGGCCATAAAAGGTGTCTTATCTCTGAAAAACCAAGGACTGGCAGTTAATGCAAATAAACCACCACAAAATCACTAAGACTACAATTGCGGTTTTGGACAAGTAATTACTAAAATATGAATTGTGCCATTACAACTCAAAACTTACATATGAGATTTGGTAAGTGCAAAACTTGTCAGATAACAAGAAGGGATCACGGTTGTCAGTATCCCAAGTGCACTCTGGTTGGATTAGACCCGATCCGTTGCCCCTGAATTCTACAAAACATTGACATTCTCTGGCAGTACAGAGATCCCCCCCAAAAATATTTGCTCCCGGACCAAAAACATGGTTCCAAATGCTCGATATTGTACTCACTGAGCAGAATGATGACACACAGCAAGATGGCCACCAGGGCACCAGTGGTCAGCCCGTCAGAAAAGGGTAGCACCTCGGGGCTGCACGACTGCATGTTGCCGCGGCGGTCGCAAGCGCACACGCGAACCAGCAGTGTGCTCGTGCTGCTCTGGATGGGGTAGTCATTGTCTGAGATCACCACGGGCAGGAAGTAGACACTCATCTCCCGCCGGCTGAAACCTCCTCGCCGGGTCAGAATGTTGGCGGTGTTATCTGTAGATAGAAAAAGTAGACTTTGTAGTACGGCAGATAATTCCTGACGGTAAATTCGGGTCGTCTTACCTTCTCTGTCATTGATGGTAAAGTTTGGGTTTTGAGGACTTATACTGAAGACGAACTTGTGTCCTACGAGGGGCTCATCTGTGTCCACAGCACTTATGGTCTGGATCAACTGGAGATGAAGAGGGGAAAATAAAAAGCATCAGAATGATCTGCAATTAGCTCGTTAAGGGATTTGCTGACAACTCTTGGATGATGCCGCTAAAAAGCTAACAACCTTCTTTCTCTGTCAATGTCAGCCATTTTTTTTCTGCTTTGGCTTGACTGCCAACTGGTCTGGTGCCCAATGACAGTTTGAAATTGTTCTCCCAACTTCACTTTGTCACTCACTGAGCAGGACGTGGACAATCTGTGTGTTTTAATAAGACTGGATCAGTCCGAGTCCATGGTTCTCGCCCGGAAAAGGGTGGAGTGCCAGCCCCGGGTTGGGGAGGAGACCCTGCCCCAAGTGGAGGAGTTCAAGTACCTCAGAGTCTTGTTCACGAGTGGGGGAAGAGTGGATCGTGAGATCGACAGGCGGATCGGTGCGGCGTCTTCAGTAATGCGGACGCTGTATCGATCCGTTGTGGTGAAGAACGAGCTGAGCCGGAAGGCAAAGCTCTCAATTTGCCGGTCGATCTACGTTCCCATCCTCACCTATGGTCATGAGCTTTGGGTTATGACCGAAAGCACAAGATCACGGGTACAAGCGGCCGAAATGAGTTTCCTCCGCCGGGTGGCGGGGCTCTCCCTTAGAAATAGGGTGAGAAGCTCTGCCATCCGGGAGGAGCTCAAAGTAAAGCCGCTGCTCCTCCACATCGAGAGGAGCCAGATGAGGTGGTTCGGGCATCTGGTCAGGGTGCCACCCGAACGCCTCCCTAGGGAGGTGTTTAGGGCACGTCCGACCGGTAAGAGGCCACGGAGAAGACCCAAGACACGTTGGGAAGACTATGTCTCCCGGCTGGCCTGGGAACACCTCGGGATCCCTCGGGAAGAGCTGGACGAAGTGGCTGGGGAGAGGGAAGTCTGGGCTTCCCTGCTTAGGCTGCAGCCCCAGCGACCCGACCTCGGATAAGCGGAAGAAGACGGACGGACGGATGGATGGATGGATGGATCAGCTGTTACGACTCGTAGTTAATGCTACCTACCTGTCCTGCTTTGACGTTCTCGCAGACAAATGTGTCGTAGGACATGGCGAACTCTGGAGCGTTGTCGTTAACGTCCAACACTTCGATGAATACGGGTACGCGGGCGATCTGCCGTGGGTTATCTAGCACAAAATCAGGGCGATAGCCATTGGTTAGAAACGCTAACAAAACATCAACAAGGAGAAAACCTGGAAGTCGTACTTATTTCAGCAGTCATCACCGAGATGTTATGCCATTTGGACATTTCTCTGTCCAAAGCTTTGCGAGTTGTGATAGTGCCGTTCGAAGAATCGATGTTGAACAGCCTCTCGAGGTCTGTATGGCGGTCAATGGAGTATCTGCAAAACCACCATAAATGTAAACAAATATCTTTCCAGTTTCAGTTTCGTCCAAATGATCATTGTACGTACTTGACCGGCCTGTTCTCAACATCAGGGTCCCTGGCCGACACCACGCCCACAAAGCTGCCGGCAGCCGTGTCCTCGTGCACCTTGATGATGTACGGGTTGCAGGTGAAAACGGGCGGCTCATCCACGTTCTCCACCGTCACCTTGACCGTGGCGTAGTCCTTGAACTGCAGGCCTTGGATGTACCTGGCGTCCAAGTACGTGTTCCTCACCTCCACCTTGAACTCGTAGTCCCTCTTGCTTTCGTAATCCAGCGCCTGGAGCCGAGAGGGATCAGCATCAAGAAGGAATCTTAATAGGCACTTGGCCGTGTTCTATTTGTCGGCCGTTATCTCAGCCACACTTTTAAAAGTTACAAGTCTGAGTGAGGAATGCTGATGTGGAAGATCTGCGGGGAAAAGGATGAACTAAAAGAATAATTTCAAAGGTTTAGGATAGCTGGTTTTATTTCCAAAGCAAATGCTGTCATTTAGTCTTTTCTTATGCGTTATCAGGCAGCGCTCTCGCTATAATCCAGAACGGTGTGATTGTGCCTCTGCATTGAAGTTTCTGCTTCTCGCTGGAAAACCGGCAGGCTGATAAAAGTTAAGTTAAATGAAAGCATACAGGAAATACGCCACATTTCACCTCACCCACGCTTAAAAAGTGACACGGTTGTATAAAAAAAGAGCGATAACAATGGCAGCCTTTAAAGGCCTACTGAAACCCACTACTACTGACCACGCAGTCTGATAGTTTATATATCAATGATGAAATCTTAACATTGCAACACATGCCAATACGGCCGGGTTAACTTATAAAGTGCAATTTAAAATTTCCCGGGGAACTTCCGGTTGAAAACGTCTATGTATGATGACGTATGCGTGTGACGTCAATGGTTGAAACGGAAGTATTGGGACACATTGTATCACAATACAAACAGCTCTGTTTTCATCGCAAAATTCCACAGTATTCTGGACATCTGTGTTGGTGAATTTTTTGCAATTTGTTTAATGAACAATGGAGACTGCAAAGAAGAAAGTTGTAGGTGGGATCGGTGTATTAGCGGCTGGCTGCAGCAACACAACCAGGAGGACTTTGAGGATAGCAGACGCGCTATCCGACGCTAGCCGCCGACCGCATCGATGATCGGGTGAAGTCCTTCGTCGCGCCGTCGATCGCTGGAACGCAGGTGAGCACGGGTGTTGATGAGCAGATGAGGGCTGACGTAGGTGGAGCGCTAATGTTTTTATCATAGCTCTGACGAGGTCCCGTAGCTAAGTTAGCTTCAATGGCGTTGTTAGCAACAGCATTGCTAGATTTCGACAGGCGGCACAGCATTAACCGTGTAGTTACAGGTCCAGTGTTTGGTTCGGTGTCTCCTGATAGTAGTATTGTTGATCTTCTGTAAATCCTTCCAGTCAGGGGCTTATTTCTTTTGTTTTTATCTGCATTTAAGCACGATGCTATCACGTTAGCTCCGTAGCTAAAGTGCTTCACCGATGTATTGTCGTGGAGATAAGTCACTGTGAATGTCCATTTCGCATTCTCGACTCTCATTTTCAAGAGGATATAGTATCCGAGGTGGTTTAAAATACAAATCCGTGATCCACAATAGAAAAAGGAGAAAGTGTGGAATCCAATGAGCCCTTTTACCTAAGCTACGGTCAGAGCGAAAAAAGATACGTCCTGCACTGCACTCTAGTCCTTCACTCTCACGTTCCTCATCCACAAATCTTTTATCCTCGCTCAAATTAATGGGGTAATCATCGCTTTCTCTGTTCGAATCGCTCTCGCTGCTGGTGTAAACAATGGGGAAATGTGAGGAGCCCTTCAACCTGCAACGTCACGCTACTTCCGGTGCAGGCAAGGCTTTTTTTATCAGCGACCAAAAGTTGCGAACTTTATCGTCGATGTTCTCTACTAAATCCTTTCAGCAAAAATATGGCAATATCGCGAAATGATCAAGTATGACACATAGAATGGATCTGCTATCCCCGTTTAAATAGAAACATTTCATTTCAGTAGGCCTTTAAACAGTTGGACATATTCTAAATAAAGGAAAAAAATTGGCAAGATAAAACTGAAACATTTAAAATGTCTCGAGGGCTGTTTGATGTGTTGGTACAAGAATGATCCCTAAAAAGCTAAAATCTTGCGAAAATATAAAGACACTCACATGGTGCTACTCTTCTCCTCCTGAACCGCTGTCCACAAAAGGGTAGGGTGGATTGGCATGAAATTTCTCCCACAGCTCAATGTTGCCCACAAAATAACCCAGTGTGCTGTAACTTTAAAGTTGTTTCGCGGAATCACCGCCGAATGTGGTACACATTTTTAGCACGTCCGTAAAATTGGAGCAAGGTTGGCCACTCTCCGTCAAGCAAGACTTAGCAACTACCGTATTTTCCGGACCATAGGCCACACCGGATTATAAAGCGCACTGCCGATGAATGGTCTATTTTCGATCTTGTTTCATATATAAGGTGCACCGGATTATAGGGCGCATTAAAGGAGTCATATTATTTTTTTTTTGTAAATGGAAAACACTTCCTTGTGGTCTACATAACATGTAATGGTGGTTCTTTGGTCAAAATGTTGCATAGGTCATGTTTTACAGATCATCTTCAAGCCGCTTTCTGACAGTCGCTCCAGGATTCGCCGATCCGTACAATCCATCAAGCGGTGCGGCTTCATCGCTTACCAAAGTCGTACTGAAACATTTTGATAGATTTTTGAGCGCCGTGTGTAATGTTCTATATTTTCAATGGAACATATAAAATGTTGGTGTTGTTTACTTGAGTCATATTGCCATCATATTGCAGTCTACCCGTATCTCGTATGTTTGACTGCCATCTACTGGTCACACTTATCATTTAAACCATGTACCAAATAAAATTGCTTCGAGGTCGGTAAGCAAAACCAGAATTATTCCGTACATTATGCGCACCGGGTTATAAGGCGCACTGTCGAGTTTTGAGGGAAAAAAATGATTTTAAGTGCGCCCTATAGTCCGGAAAATATGGTAATTGCCAGACCTGTCATTGATTTGTCTAATAAGTATACAACTTTTAATTGTATTTCATGTATGCTTGAATGTCTTCCAAAGCAATTTGACTGCGTGGGACGGCGTGGCGAAGTTGGTAGAGTGGCCGTGCATGTGGAAATACTGTCAAAGCGCTTTGAGTACCTTGAAGGTAGAAATATACAAGTATATACAAGTATAACCCATTTATATTTAACATATGTTTAATACGAATACACCTTGTATCTGACAGCACGGCGGCTGAGTGATTAGCATATTAGCCTCACAGTCCGGAGAATCTCTGTAGGTACACCTCTGTTTGGGTTGTTCTCTTCATTCTGTTTTTTTCCGGGTGCTGCGCCTTCCTCATACATCACGTGGGTTAATTTAAGACTGTTGATTGTAAGTTAAATGTGAGTGCCTTGGTTCTTTGTCTATGCGGGCCCTCTGATTCCCGGGAAGCTATTTCAGGGTGTACCCTGCCTTTCACCCAAATTCAGCTAGGAACGGGTACAAGTCAACACTGACCAACTTTAGGGTTAGAAGGTACTCTGTCATTTGTCGTCACCCTAACCTAGTTTTTCTAAGTATTTTAATGGTCTGAATTGTACCCATTTAGACCCTGAAGGGGTCTAATGAGTTCCCAATGATCCTTTGAGTGCATGTCGAACCTTTTTTTAGAGATCAGAGACTTACAGAAGAACAGTAAGACTGTTTTGGGGTACTTTAGGACCATGGTCCTATTAGGTGTACTCGTCCATGGACTAGTTACAATAAAAGTAGATCAGCCGCAAACCCTTTAGGGCAGGGGTGTCAAACGTACGGCCCGAGGGCCGGATCAGGCCCGCAAACAGGTTTTATCCACCCCCCAGGATGAGTTAAAGTATAAAAATTAACCTTGAATTTTTGAATGAAATAAACTGCTGTTCTAAATGTGTCCACTAGATGTCGCAATAGCAATTCTTTGTATCTTTGTAAATGATGCTACATATGTAAAAACAAATAAACCACATGATGTTAGTGCACCAGTTGAGGAAAATGAGCAAACTACATAAATAACATCCTATAATTTGAATTTGATATTATTTTTGTTATCTTCATAGATTGAAAATTAACACCAACGAGTTGACTGATGAACATTATCACATAATTTATGTAGAAAATATAAATAATGACAAATAAAGTATATATACTATTAACTGCAACAGTTAATTGTAAAGAACAAACAAACCCAACAACATTATGATTTGTACATTTTCAGATTGTGCTTGTTCTATTTTTAAACAACGAAAACAACCTGAAGTTGTCTTTATTTTTAAGTCATCGTGCCGTGATTTTACCAGTCCGGCCCACTTGGGAGTACATTTTTCTCCATGTGGCCCCTGATCTAAAATGAGTTTGACACCCCTGGAGTAGGACATTTTTGTTTGTTAAGTGATGGCTTGCAAGTTCTTTGCATGTGTTTCTTAGGATGTGGACATTTTACTCCACAGCAGGGGTGTTAAACTTACGGCCCGAGGGCCGGATCAGGCCCGCAAACAGGTTTTATCCGGCCCGCGGGATGAGTTTGTTAAGTATAAAAATTAACCTTAACCTTCATTTTTGAAAGAAAGAAACTGCTGTTCTAAATGTGTCCACTAGATGTCGCAATAGCAATTTTTTGTATCTTTGTAGATGATGCTACATATGTAAAAAAAATAAACCACATGATGTTAGTGCACCAGTTGAGGAAAATGAGCAAACTACCGTACATAAATAACATCCTGTAATTTGATTTTGATATTATTTTTGTTATCTTTATAGATTGAAAATTAACACCAATGAGTTGACTGATCATTTATTCAGAAAATATAAATAACGACAAATAAAGTATATATACTATTAACCGCAACAGTTAATTGTAAAAAAAAGCAAAAAAACAAACCCAACAATATTATGATTTGTACATTTTCAGAATGTGCTTGTTCTATTTTTAAACAAAGAAAACAATCTGAAGTTGTCTTTATTTTTAAGTTATTGTGCCGTGATTTTAGCAGTCCGGCCCACTTGGGAGTAGATTTTTCTCCATGTGGCCCCCGATCTAAAATGAGTTTGACACCCCTGCTTTAGGGGTTTTATTGGTGCCTTTCCCTTATCCCTATTCTTCCTGGACCCCAGGAAGAATAGTCTCCACTGCGGTGCAGACTAATGGGGATCCTTAATAAACTAAACTAAACTAAACCCGCACGAGGACCAGAGGTGTAGTAAATGAATGAACAACAAATCACCCCTTTGATGATGATCACTCCTTCCTGCGTGGTCTTGTCCGTCACAATGTTGAACATGTCATGGCCGCCAACCGCAGTGTACTCCATCTCAGCGTTCCGACCCACATCTGGGTCGTCGGCTTTGATGCGGCCGATGGCGCCACCGACCTCCGTAGACTCCATGGCGGTGACACGGAAGGAATCTGTACGCGACAGCGGTCACATTATTCGGTGGTGTGTCCTTTACATGTCATTAGAAGGGTCCGCTTTTCAGCAGCTTACGGTTTGCAAAGCGAGGCGGGCTGTCGTTGACGTCGGTGAGGGTGATGCTGACCGTGGTGGTCCCCGACAGGCCCCCCATCTGTCCCGCCATGTCCTTGGCCTGGATCACCACCTGGTACTCCTCCCTGACCTCCCGATCCATGCCGGGAAGGGCTGTCTTGATAGTGCCTGGAATGAAAACCAATCTCTCAAAGGATCTGCATTTTGAGTTCGGCAGAACCCGTCTTTTACTACTCCGTCACACTTCAACAATGGACTATAGTCGGGGTTTGTCATACCGTTCTCAGAGTCCACCGAGAAGTAAGGCTGTCCCTGCAGGATGCTGTAGACCAGCTTGGCGCTGTTGCCGTACGTTTGGTCGTCGGCATCCGTGGCCGTCACCGTGACGACCGACGTCCCTGCAGAGGACGGAAGCATAACACTTTTTTGTTCTGAATTCATGCCCATTCATTCTTGCAGTAAATCTGCAGGTTACATTACATACGAGCAATGCACTTTTCAGCCACCAGAGGGAGTTGGGTGTTTGCTAGTCCCTAGCCCAGGGGTGGGCAATTAATTTTTACCGGGGGCCGCATGAGCTACCCGAGCACTGCTGGAGGGCCACATCGACAATATTTCAATTAAATTTTGCTCAATATTATTTTTGATGTATACCGTAAGATAAATAATAATAATAATAATAATAATAGTAATACTTCAACATAGTGTGTGTAACAGCATTCCATGACTAATATATATAAATTAACATTAATAATAAATGACAGTAAAATAAGCACACGTATGACTGAGGAGTCATAGTGTAACTTTGTGTGGTGTGTGAGTTGTCCGACTTTTTGTGTGGCCTTAAACGCACCAGTGGTTTAGTGCTATGCGTGTTGGTGACAGATGACAAGTTGGTTTTGGCCTGGTTTGTACGGCAGAAAATGACTAGTTTTTTGAGATAGAATTGTTTTACTCATGTTTTTGGTGTGGTTATGTCCGAATATAAACAGTTTTGTTCAATAAAGTGATCGATATAATTCCTGTCCTTGAAGCATCTCGATAGACGTTACAATAATTGAACGGTGTTCAATTGAACGGTGTTGACGAACACCGTTAGGGCCGCTTGTTGTCACTGTCACTCAAAGTTGCATTGCAAAATTCCATAGAATAAATATGTTTATTTTGTTTATAATTCAGATGGGATTTGATTTGGTGCGCGGCATATACTTGCTGCGCGCAGCGGACGCTTGAGCAGTGCGCAATTGCGCAGGCACGCACCTTAGGTGAGGGGACGTTGCTTTGCAGTCCATGTGTTGTTGAAAACACGCCATTCCTCATCAACTTTTCTCTTTTTGGCGTCTCGGGTGTAAACCGTGCATCACTTGTCGCTGCATGTGCACCTTCACTCGCAGGTTACACACGGACACACGCCCATAAATAATACTTTTCAAAATAAAAGCAGCACAGATGTATTGCGCGCAGGACATAGATGTTTTTTCAACTTTATTTTGTAATTGCAGTTGTTCACATTCACTCACAATCACGCATACGTCCACACGGAAGTAATACAAATAACGATTTTCAAAACAAAAGCAGCACCGTTGTATTGCACACTCGACATAGATACTTTTTAAAATGTATTTTGTAATTTATAATTGGCCTCACACGGGCCGCAGAATGCCCAGGTCTGCCCTAGCCACATGAGTTAACTGCTTGTCTAACTATGAAACCCCTCAAATTTGCATCCCATTTTACTCTGATGAGTCTCTTAATAACCTTGTTAACCTGGCAATAAATCTTGCATTTGCATAACATCGCAGACCCAATTTTATTCTGCTTATTGCAGCTAAATGTCACGGACAGAACACTAATGAAGGCTGTTTTTTTGCTGTAAAAATAATAATACAAGGGGAGAAAGAGAGGCGTCCTTGCGACCTTCATATTATCCGCAGGGCCACACCGCTCATACCGTCCTTGGCCTTCGCCGTGTCCCCTTTTTGGGTCGGGGCGTCTCGGCGCATACTAATGAAGCCTTGAACATCTGTCCCACTTAATGCCACGACTGATGGCCGCTGCATTTCTACGGCTGGCTGACTTGATTAAGCCCAGTGTTCGGTCCAAACTGTTTATTAGCGCGCCGATGACTAATGGCGATCCCGGCCCATCTTTAGCCATGAGACGTCATGCATCCCAAACTCGCTTTTTGTTATTTGTCACGTAGATAATTGGCTTTTGATCGAGCCCCCCCCCCACCTCAACCGCTCAATTGTATTCATTTGCGGCAGTGTAATTGAGAATCTTAGCGCGGATGATGCTTTATAAGCGCTGTTTATATTCGGGCCGTTTGGTTTATTTATGTACTTGAATGGAATAAGTGCTACCGAGCAAAGCCTTAATTGGAAAGACTGACAATCTGAACGTGAAGCGTTTGGATCGCCTATTAAAAATGGAAAATAACATTGCTTGTTTTGCATGTTTAATGAGGCTGACCAAACAACGTAGAAGTGAATATATCAGCACACAAACACATACTCACTTGTTCATGTTTTACAGAACATGACTCCAACTTAATGAGTCAATACATATGAATCCAACGAGCTTCTTGTCGGCTTTGTTTCTGTATTAAAGGCTAAAAAGCTCACTCTGGTTTGTGTTATATAATGAAACATCAGTGCAATGAGATGAAGAAAGTAACACAATTATGTATCATGCCAATTACTCTTGCTAGCCTAGTTTGATCGCAATAAAAAAAAAAAACTCTTACAACCAAATTCTATTTTGTATAATTCATTTTTTATTCATTTTGGACTATGGGGTTCACGTAAAATCCTTGAATTTTCTCTAAAGTCGACAGTGCGCCTTAACCCGATGCTCTTGTAGTTCTTTACCATAGGGCTGCTAACCCCAAAAAATATATTTTTTAGCTGTGGTCTGTATGGGCCGCAGCGGTACTCAGTTGTAATACACTTTTGCACCACATGTGGCAGTAATGACAGTAAACAAGTAAAAAAGTTGAAGCGCAAAAATTATGACCAAGTGGTGAAGCTGTATTTTTTTTTCTCTTAAATGTTGACAGTTTATTAAAACATATTCATATTTATAAATTATATAGTTAATGTATTTATTGTAACACTGCGTAAATGTATTTTACATTTATTTTCATTGGTATTTAAGAGTGCCTTCTTTTGGGTTCATGGATTCATATCATTTAACAAGGTTTATTATCTAGGTAGGTTAGATATAATTATTGAATATAGGGCTGCAACTAACGATTAATTTGATAATCGATTAATCTGTCGATTATTACTTTGATTAATCGATTAATAATCGGATAAAAGAGACAAACTACATTTCTATCCTATCCAGTATTTTATTGGAAAAAAACAGCATACTGGCACCATACTTATTTTGATTATTGTTTATCAGCTGTTTGTAAGTGTTGCAGCTTATAAATAAAGTATTATTTAAAAAAATAAATAAATAAATAAATAAAAACCTCTGCACATGCGCATAGCATAGATCCAACGAATCGATGACTAAATTAATCGGCAGCTATTTTAATAATCGATTTTAATCGATGTAATCGATTAATTGTTGCAGCCCTAATTGAATACAATTAAAGTCAAGAGTAACATTGCTAATTCAGTGTTAATATTTGAGTGTGCACTCCCTCTGGAGTGAAAAAGTTGGGCCCGAGGTAAAAAAAAATAATTTAATTTTAGGTTTAATGTATGTATTAAATTCTGACCTCAAAGCGATTTTATTTGGTACATGAAGTAAAATGTGTGACCAGGAGATGGCAGTCACAGATAAGAGATACATGTGGACTGGAGGTTGACACCTGTTCAATAAATAATGCTAACAAGTAACCGAAAGCAAGCAACACCAAAACTGATGTCATTGATAATTGAGAATATTACAAACAGCTCTCAAAATGTTTCAGTACAACTTTGGTAACTATGTTGCCGCACCACTTGATGGAGCATTACGTTTACCGTAGTCAGACGTACTGTGCTTCAACATACGGGTATTATTATGGTGTGTGCATAAAGACCCCAAAATAGTACCTATTAGGAGATACTGTTTTGTTTTGAAGATAACACCCTGACGTTATGCTTGAATTAGTCATAGCGCCACCCATTGGCAACAGGAAATGACAAAAACAAGTTTACATTACGTAAAACCGGAAAAACACAGCTTTGATCCTGAGTAATTTTCAAGTCAGATGCTTTTGTCGCTATCATTATGTTATTTGCAATCAAACGCTAGCTCATAATTTGTTACTAGCTTGACCAAAATATATATTTTTGGTAACATGCAAATTAATACATTTTGCAGTTCTCTGACTTTTGCCGTCCTAAGAAGTAGCGCACTTACCGACGTCCGACATCTCCGGCACGTTGGCGAAGTAGACGTCCCGCTCGAATTTAGGGGCGTTGTCGTTAATGTCATGGATCTTGATATTGAACTCGGTGTCTGGCTCCAGCTCCTGGTTGGTGGTGCGATCCAGCACCTTGGCGTGCAGCGTGTACATGGCCTTGTCCTCGCGGTCCAGCCTCTTGGTGGCGTGAATGTCGCCGGAGTTTTCGTCGATCAGGAAGAGGGTGCCGGCACCGTCCCCCGTTAGGATGTACTTGACCGTTCCGTCGTCTTTGTCCATGTTGGAGCGCAGCTGGGGAGCGGATGGAGAGATTGTGAGTGGTCAAGACGACAACAAAACGTGAATTATTTTCCGATTACAAATTGCAATTTATTTCAGATTAAATTTTAAAGGGAACTGCACTTTTGGGGGGAATTTTGCAATCTTACATGTACAAAATGGTCTTTTTCTTGGTGGCTAGCAATGTAGCTAATAGGAGCAATCAATTCCACACTTTAATAATGCATTCAAAAATCGTCAACAATACTTCATTTACGTTTTGTAGCCTGTATAATAACCGAACTGTAGCAACATTGTTATTGTAAGAGCGAACACTGAGGAACTATTTTTCTAGCGTAGTAACACATCGGCGGGTTTCGATATTAGCTGTAAAAGTTAACTACGGAAAGAGATAAGCTAGCATGAAATGCGTTTGAGTTTTTAATGCACAACACTGTGATAAGACACCAATCTGTACTGACTGAAAAACATGAACAATCATATTACAATATCTGTAAAGTATTAGCCTGCATTTTACGTTTTGTTTGTACACAGCTAGCTCGACAGCGTATGCCATCGGTCATGATACACGCACGTCGTATTGCATGTATCCTGATAAATATTAAAGTGTGACTCACTCAATGGACAGTTGTCTGTATGGTCCAGCTTTCCGGTTTACTTTTGGGTAAGCACTCTATTTATGTCGAAATAGCATGGCTTCAAATTCCACATTTTGCAGCTTCCAGTCACTTTCACCTCACTCTCTCAACTTCCTTATGCTCCAACGTATCACTCTTACTTTGTGCTGGCTTCTCGAAGCAGCGGTTCATCCTCTGCATGTTCAGCTTCAAAAAGATAAGGTTGTGAATCCTCATTTGTCTAAAAATAGTAATCTTGGTTGCTTGTTACCGAATCTGCCATGATTAGAAGACACGGGCGTTTGTTTCTGGAACGAGGAACACACATTTGGGACGCCGTAGCTAGGTTGGTAGAGCGGCCGTGCCAGCAAATTGAGGGGTTATAGGTTCGATCCCCACTTCTGCCATGCTTGTCACAGTTGTGTCCTTGGGCAAGACACTTTACCCACCTGCTCCCAGTGCCACCCACACTGGTTTACTTAGATAATGGGTTTCACTATGTAAAGCGCTTTGTGTCATTAGAGAAAAGTGTTATATAAATATAAGTCACTTCACTTTTGTTGCCAGAAGTCGAAAGTGTGCTGCTGTGGAAACGTAAAACAAAAAATGCACTGACGAAATCAGCCCCAACACTGATTAAAATGATAAAAATATGGTAAATATTGAACATATTATACTTTGTTATGAACGTGTCTGTTACTGCATATTGTATATATATATATATATATATATATATATATATATATATATATATATATATATATATATATATATATATATATATATATATATATATATATATATATATATAAGGGCTGCAACTAACGATTAATTTGGTAATCGATTAATCTGTCGATTATTACTTCGATTAATCGATTAATAATCGGCTAAAAGAGACAAACTACATTTCTATCCTTTCCAGTATTTTATTGAAAAAAAAAACAGCATACTGGCACCATACTTATTTTGATTATTGTTTTTCAGCTTGTTTTTCAAAATACAATTAAAATAAAACATTTTAAAAAATTGCCTATGCGCATAGCATAGATCCAACGAATCGATGACTAAATTAGTCGCCAACTATTTTTATAATAGATTTTAATCGATTTAATCGATTAGTTGTTGCAGCCCTAATATATATAATATACATATATGTATACTTGCAGTGTGTACCATATTTTCCTGAACATAGGGTGCACCGGATTATAAGGCACACTGCCGATGAATGGTCTATTTTTTATCTGTTTTCCTATATAAGGCGCACCGGATTGTAAGTCGCATTAAAGGAGTCATATTATAAATAAAAAAAATTAAAAATTAAAACACTTCCTTGTGGTCTACATAACATGTAATGGTGGTTCTTTGGTCAAAATGTTGCATGGATGATGTTTTACAGATCATCTTCAAGCCGCTTTCTGACAGTCGCTTCCGGATGCGTCGTTTTGTGGGCGGTCTTATTTACGTTGCTCACCTTCGGCAGCGTCTTCTCCGCGTCATCTTTGTTGTAGCGGTGTAGCGTGCAAGGACGGGGGTGGAAGAAGTGTCAAAAGATGGAGCTAACAGTTTTAATGACATTCAGACTTTACTTCAATCAATAACGGAGAAGCATCTCCTCATCCGGAAACAACAACACCGGAAATGTGTCCCGTGAAAAAACGTCCGACCGGAACTCTAATAACTAAAGATCCTTGGGTGAATAATGAAACTCACTATACCGGTATGTTTTAGCGCTTTCATGGTGAGTTTACTGACAGACGTAAGTAAGAACTTTACACTACTTTATATTAGAAATGGCAACAGTGGAGGATGAATGTCACATAACAAGAAGATAGAGAAAAAGAAGAAGCTTATCGACTACGGGGTCAACACGGACTACAAAGGCGGACGCACGCAATTTTTCAGGATTTATGCAGATCCCAAATACAGATCAGCAGGTAGCAGAAGGTAAGAAAAGTTGCTTTTGCATAATATTGCGAAACAAAACGGCAGATAATATATCTTACCTTATACACACACCATAATCATACTCGTATGTTGAAGCACATCAAATGGTGCAACCTACACTTATCTTTTATGTTTGACTGCCATCTACTGGTCACACGTATCATTACACCATGTACCAAATAAAATTGATTCGAGGTGGGTAAGCTCAACTAAACGTATTTCTTACATTAGGAGCACCGGGTTATAAGGCGCACTGTCGAGTTTTGAAGAAAAAAGAAGGATTTTAAGTGTGCCTTATAGTCCGGAAAATACGGTATATAAAACATTGAAGGAGGGTTTTGAAGTTGTTACAACGGTGACTCCCATTAGCCGCGTCTTCCAAGTGGGTTTTATTATATTTAGAATCACCCGCCCCCCCCAAAAAAGATGTGTGTTTTTGTCTCTCATAAAGATTGTGATCGATTGGCAAAATTACCCATAAAGAATTGCAGATGCCCTTTAACATGGCCGTCATGTCTGGTTCGCTGCAGAACATTATTTCTCTCCTAAGCGGTGGCTAAAAAAAAGTTTTTTAAAAGTAATCATTCACAGCAATTTGCCCGACTCCACCATTCACGTCATTCATTCTTTTGTATCGGCCTGACGTCCGCCGGAATCGATGCAGCAGCGATTTGGGAGCAGGCGGACCCTCTCAGTGCACATTACATCCCATAAAATCCCACAGAATAGTTTTTTGTTTTTTTTCTTCTAATGCTCCAGTTCTCCTTTCTTCAGCAGGACTCGAATGTGCCTTCGTATTGTGTCACATTCGCACATCTTGCTTAAGGACTGGGAACACAACCTCCTCTTCCTCTGTGGTTGTTAGGGGCTCAAAGACAAGCCAATGAAGTGTTGTTTCATGCAGCGTTTCTTAAAAGTTTGCACTTTCAAACGGTTGCTGGTCAAGGGAAGATGCAAACTTGTGTCCGTTTCATGTGTGACGTGGAAAGCAGTTCGGTCGTTTCATTATGGGATATTTTGCCACTGTAAAATTGGGGTCTTCTGCTGTAGGTTGTGGTCAACAGGCTTTGGAAAACACTTGCTCATCAACAATTTATGAATATAAGGCTAATGGTCAATAATGTGTGGGCTGTTAGTTGCAAAAACGTCTTGCTTGATGGTGGCCATGTTTTTTTTGTTTTTTCAAACCAATATTGCCAACATTTTCCACACGTGTTTGCCAATCTCCTAAAGGTGTGTATACATTTTTTTTTTTTTTTTTTTTGTCGAAAGCTTTATGCTGTGTGAGAAATGTAAAAATCACATCAATGGGTACTAGCAAGTGTTTGGTTGCAAAAATATATGAATTGAAATCAAACTAATGGAATGACAGTGTAAAAACTAGCATTTGGTCGTTAGAGCAACCAATGACTGCGCTCTAAAACTATTTAAAAAAAACAACTCAACATGTATCGTATTTTCCGGACTATAAGGCGCACTTAAAGGCCTACTGAAATGACATTTTCTTATTTAACCGGGGATAGCAGATCCATTCTATGTGTCATACTTGATCATTCCGCGATATTACCATATTTTTGCTGAAAGGACTTAGTAGAGAACATCGACGATAAAGTTCGCAACTTTTGGTCGCTGATAAAAAAAAGCCTTGCCTGTACCGGAAGTAGCGTGACGTCACAGGTTGAAAGGCTCCCCACATTTCCCCATTGTTTACACCAGCAGCGAGAGCGATTCGGACCGAGAAACCGACGATTACCCCATTAATTTGAGCGAGGATGAAAGATTTGTGGATGAGGAACGTGAGAGTGAAGGACTAGAGTGCAGTGCAGGACGTATCTTTTTTCGCTCTGACCGTAACTTAGGTACAAGGGCTCATTGGATTCCACACTTTCTCCTTTTTCTATTGTGGATCACAGATTTGTATTTTAAACCACCTCGGATACTATATCCTCTTGAAAATGAGAGTCGAGAACGCAAAATGGACATTCACAGTGACTTTTATCCCCACGACAATACATCGGTGAAGCACTTTAGCTACGGAGCTAACGTGATAGCATCGGGCTTAACTGCAGATAGAAACAAAAGAAATAAGCCCCTGACTGGAAGGATAGACAGGAGATCAACAATACTAAACTCTGGACCTGTAACCACACGGTTAATGCTTTCCAGCCTGGTTAAGGCTAGCAACGCTGTTGCTAACAATGCCATTGAAGCTAACTTAGCTACGGGACCTCGACAGAGCTATGCTAAAAACATTAGCTATCCACCTACGCCAGCCCTCATCTGCTCATCAACACCCGTGCTCACCTGCGTTCCAGCGATCGACGGCGCGATGAAGGACTTCACCCGATCATCAATGCGGTCGGTGGCTAGCGTCGTATAGCGCGTCTGCTATTCAACTCAAAGTCCTCCTGGTTGTGTTGCTGCAGCCAGCCGCTAATACACCGATCCCACCTACAGCTTTCTTCTTTGCAGTCTCCATTGTTCATTGAACAAATTGCAAAAGATTCACCAAAACAGATGTCCAGAATACTGTGGAATTTTGCGATGAAAACAGAGCTGTTTGTATTGAGATACAATGTGTCCGAATACTTCCGCTTCAACGCGTGACGTCACGCGCAAACGTCATCATACCGAGACGTTTTCAACCGGAAGTTTCGAGGGAAATTTAAAATTGCACTTTATAAGTTAACCCGGCCGTATTGGCATGTGTTGCAATGTTAAGATTTCATCATTGATATATAAACTATCAGACTGCGTGGTCGGTACTAGTGGGTTTCAGTAGGCCTTTAAAATAATTTGTCCTCAAAACTCGACAGTGTGCCTTAAAACCCGGTGCGCCTAATGTACGGAATAATTCTGACTTTGCTCACCGACTTCGAAGCAATTGTATTTTATTTACATGGTGTAATGATAAGTGTGACCAGTAGATGGCAGTCAAACATGAGAGATACGTGGTGATGGCAATATCACTCAAGTAAACAACACCAACATTTTATATGTTCCATTGAAAATATAGAACATTACACACGGCGCTCAAAAATCTATCAAAACGTTTTAGTACGACTTTGGTAAGCTATGAAGCCACACCGCTTGATGGATTGTACTGTGCTTTAACATATGAGTATTATTATGGTGTGTGCATAAGGTAAGACATATCTGGCGTTTTGTTTCGCAATATTATGCAAAGGCAACTTTTCTTACCTTCTGGTACCTGCTGATCTGTATTTGGGATCTGCATAAATCCTGAAAACTTGCGCACATCTGCCTTTGTAGTCTGTGCCGACGACGTAGTCGATAAGCTTCTTATTTTTCTCTATCTTCTTGTTATGGGACATTCATCCTCCACTGATGCCATTTCTAATATAACGTAGGTACAGTTCTTACTTATATATGTCAGTAAACTCGCCATGAAAGCGCTAAAACATTCCGGTGTAGTGAGTTTACATTATTCACCTAAGGAACTTTAGTTACTAGAGAGTTCCGGTCGTACGGTTTTTCACGGGACACATTTCCGGCGTTGTTGTTGTTTCCGGATGAGGAGATGCTGCTCCGTTATTGATTGAAGTAAAGTCTGAATGTCATTAAAACGGTTAGCTCCATCTTTTGACACTTCTTCCACACCCGTCCTTTGCACGCTACACCGCTACAACAAAGATGACGGGGAGAAGACGCTGCCGAAGGTGAGCCACGTAAATAAGACCGCCCACAAAACGGCGCATCCGGAAGCGACTGTCAGAAAGCGGCTCGAAGATGATCTGTAAAACATAATCCATGCAACATTTTGACCAAAGAACCACCAAAAAAATAAAATAATAAGACTCATTCAATGCGCCCTATAATCCGGGGCACCTTTTATATGCAAAAAGATCGAAAATAGATAATTCATCGGCAGTGCGCCTTATAATCCGGTGCGCCCTATGGTCCGGAAAATACGATAACTATAAAATAACGACAAAGGGCCTGATTTTCTGAAGGTTTGCATGTACTAAAGTTGTCCCCATACCAATTTGTATGTATTTCAATACTTTTTAAAATAAAGGGGACCACAAAATGTATTGCCTTTATTTTAACAGAAAATATTATGACGCGCTAAACATAAATTTCTTATAGCAATTAAAGAACAATAAAAAAAATAGTGACTAACTAGACAACTTGTCTTTTAGTAGTAAGTAACAAATGCTGCTAATTTGGCTGCTGACATATGCAGTAATATTATTTTGTCATTTCTCATTCTATTATTTTGTCAAAATTATGAGGGACAAAAGGTATACAATTGATTATTAATCTACTTGTTTATTTACTGTTAATATCTGCTAACTTTCTGTTTTAACATGTTCTATCTACACTTCTGTTAAAATGTTATAAGCACTTATTATTCTGTTGTTTGGATACTTTGCATTAGTTTTGGGTGATATTACAAATGTTGGTATCAATCCAATACCAAGTACCGTATTTTCCGGGACGATAAGGCGCACTTAAAATCCTTTCATTTTCAACCTGGTGTGCCTAATGTACGGAATAATTCCAGTTTTGCTTACCGCCCTCGAAGCTATTTTATTTGGTCCATGGTGTAATGATAAGTGTGACCGGTAGTTGGCAGTCACACATAAGAAATACGTGCAGACTGCAATATGACTCAAGTAAACGCCACCAAAAATTGTATATGTTGCATTGAAAATATAGACTGTCAGAAAGCGGCTTGAAGATGATCTGTAAAACATAATCTATGCAACATTTTGACCAAAGAACCACCATTACATGTTATGTAGACCACAAGGAAGTGTTTTACATTTAGAAAAAAAAAAAAAAAAAAAAAAAAAATATATATATATATATATATATATATATATATATATATATATATATATATATATATATATATATATATATATATATATATATATATATATATATATATATGTGTATATATGTATATATATATATATGTGTATATATGTATATATATATATATATATGTATATATATATATATATATGTATATATATATGTATATATGTATATTTATATATATATATATACATATATATATATATATATATATATATATATATATATATATATATATATATATATATATATATATACATATATAGCATGTATGTATATATATATATATATATATATATATATATATATATATATATATATATATATATATATATATATATATATATATATATATATATGACTCCGGTGTGCCTTATATCAATCAATCAATCAATGTTTAATTATATAGCCCTAAATCACGAAAGTTTCAAAGATAGGAAAAAAGATCGAAAATAGACCATTCACATACTTGCCAACCCTCCCGGTTTTACCGGGAGACTCCCGGAATTCAGCCGGAGCTGGAGGCCATGCCCCTCCAGCTCCATGCGGACCTGAGTGGGGACAGTCTATTTTCACGTCAGCTTTCCCACTATATAAACAGAGTGCCTGCCCAATGACGTTATAACTGTAGAATGATCGAGGGCGATTTCTTGGTTTCTTATGTGGGTTTATTGTTAGGCAGTTTCATTGACGTCCTCCCAGCGCGGTAACAACACACAACAACAGCAGTAGTCACGTTTTCGACTACCGTAAAGCAGTTTGTCTGCCGTAAACAGCAATGTTGTGACACTCTTAAACAGGACAATACTGCCATCTACTGGATAGCCTCCGGAACACTGACATTCAAGTATTTATTTTATTTATATGTATAATAAAATATATATATATATATATATATATATATATATATATATATATATATATATATATATATATATATATATATATATATATATATATATATATATATATATATATATATATATATATATGTGTGAAATACTCGAGTTGGTGAATTCTAGCTGTCTCAAGGTTGGCAAGTATGCCATTCATGAGCAGTGCGCCTTATAATCCGGTGCGCCCAATGGTCCGGAAAATACGGTAGTTACAGGATCATACATTGGTCATAATTAAAGTTCTCCTGTGTCCAGGGCCACAATTTCTGACTTTATAAACAATAAAAGGGACAAATGATTATGTAACGTACTCATTGTAGTATTGACTACAAAAGGCTATTGTACTTGGTATCATTACAGTCGATGTCTGTGTAGATCCACCCATGGCATTTGTTTACATTGAGCACTCGCTTGCTGTTAGCTGTTAGCAGTTAGCTATTGTATCCTCCTACGGTGTGTAGTGAAGCATGTTTAGCTATTCCTGGTCCTGCAGGGATGATACTTGTAAGAAACATACTTTATTCGTCGCCATGGAGGCGAGGCTTTGTGATTTAGAAGTAGCTAAAACACTGTCGACTGCGGATGGACTTTAGCCGCTAGCTAGCTAGCCATGATTTCCAGCACTGCTTGCATGGCGGCGATCTAGTGTTTATAGCTTCACCTTTATTGTTAGTTTTCAAGCCAAAATGCTTCCATTCTTCCTTTTCTGTCTTCACACTGTTTCTGCTTGTAAGTTGCTTAACATGCGCCTCTGCTCGTTTTACCAGCGATGTCACGACCGGAAGGCAGCATACCGTCATGTCGGGGGAAAAACGCTGTTTAGCGCGTGGTATTAGGATCTTAGTAAATCAGGTTCTAACTACCCTTTGTTGCAAAAACAAAAACACAATCAAGATAGCAATATTGTAATAACAGTTGCGAAAATTAACTGCATAAACTCAGCAAGTGATAAAGTGGAGAAGCTAATCTAAATGTAATGACTGTGATCAAACAGAAAACAACCACACAGTTGCAAAAAACGTAATCAAGATAGCAACATTGTAATAACGACCATTTGATTGCAAACACAATTGTTTTTAAACTAGTGTAAAAAGTATTATTTTGTTGCAAAAAACGTAACAATAGGAATCAAGCGAGCTAGCGTTATAACTAGCAAACACCAAGATGTCAACAGCTTGACTGCATAGGATTCTCACCGTGCATTAACTTCCATCCATCCATCCATTTTCTACCGCTTGTCCCTTTCGGGGTTAACTTCCTATAAGGAAAATAAACACATGCAACCTGACCGTAAACGCTACCAGCTGACATAATCCTGTTGCAGGGTCCTAACAAAGTGCGTGCGGTTTTTTGTGAATACCATTTAGGTGCAAACAAATTCCAGCGGACAGCCCGTCATCATAAAGCTATCACTCATAAGTAGATAAATGCTTTAAAATGTGATATCGTAAATTATTGGTATCGGTTTCAAAAAGTAAAAGGTATGACTTTTTAAAACGCCGCTGTGTACACGGACGTAGGGAGAAGTACAGAGCGCCAATAAACCTTAAAGGCACTGCCTTTGCGTGCCGGCCCAATCACATAATATCTACGGCTTTTCACACACACAAGTGAATGCAAGCATACTTGGTCAACAGCCATACAGGTCACACTGAGGGTGGGTGTATAAACAACTTTAACACTGTTGCAAATATGCGCCACACTGTGAACCCGCACCAAACAGGAATGACAAACACATTTCGGGAGAACATC
>NC_084745.1:15046326-15086326 GCF_033978785.1 Entelurus aequoreus | reverse complement strand
TGAAATACTCAGCGGAGCTGGAGGCCACGCCCCCTCCAGCTCAATGCTGACCTGAGACTGAGTGGGGACAGCCTGTTCTCACGTCCGCTTTCCCACAATATAAACAGCTTGCCTGCCCAATGAACGGAGAAGTTAAACAGGACAATACTGCCATCTAATGGATAGCCACCGGAACACTGAAATTCAAGTTTTTTGTTTTTTTTCTATGTAAATAAAAATAAAAAAATAAATAAAATAAAAAAAAAAATATGTATATATATATATATATATATATATATATATATATATATATATATATATATATATATATATATATATATATATATATATATATATATAGCTAGAATTCATTGAAAGTCAAGTATTTCATACAAATATATATATATATATATATATGAAATATATATGAAATACTCGAGTTGGTGAATTCTAGCTGTAAATAACCACGCCCCCAACCACCCCCACCCCCGACCAAGCCCCCCCACCCCCTACCCCCCACCTCCCGATATTGGAGGTCTCAAGGTTGGCAAGTATGGGTTATAATGCATAAAAAAAATAAAAACCTATGTATGCTCTCCTCACATAGGGATTGGGAATGATAGGCAAATAAAAATAAAAAATAAAAAGTGCACTTCGTTGCTAACCATTTATGCAAAGTTGTGCTATATATTTGTTTAGTGTGGGCGAGGGCAGGCCTTAATCTTCAACATCTGCGCAAATGATTTAGTGTCTGGTGGCTTTAAAAAAAAAACCAGTAGGAGGCCATGTAGGCGTAAACAATGCAAAACTAATTGTGTTAACGCCAAATTAGCGGTTCTCACCGTCTGGACTCGACAAACCTGGCACAGCCCGCCTGCACAACCCCTTCAACAAAGTGTTTGCTCGCAGGAGTCTCCGCGTAGCTTTGAGGGAAAATCAAACGTCAGCCGGGCGTATCCGCGGAGATTCAATGGCGCTGGCCCGCACAAAAAAAAAAAAAAGGGCCGCGCAACAACCAGCACAGAGGAGCGCCTTGATGAGCGAAATTGCCTCGCACAAACACTGAGGAATTGTCTGCGGAAAGCGAGGAAATCATTGGCAATTCTCGCCGAGCCCTCCCTACTCCACGTCGCTGCACGGAGGAGATAGCGAAACAGAACGGAGACGGAATAATTACTCCGTGGCGCCGTCTTTACTATTAAAACAGTGCGGCGTAATGTATTTCATGCAAGTGTGGCTGTGGGCTGCTTTCTTTATATTTCTTTCAAGTGGAGAGTCAGCCCCCCAACCCCTCTCCCCCCGTCCCCGCCTGCCGCGTTTTAAGGCCAGGCCAAGAAAATATGAACACAGCTAAAATGAAATAGTAATAATTCTTATGAAGGCGAAGGGTTTTATGAGGCGCGGCACAATGGAAGGTGCCAGCGCCTTTTAATGGGATTTTGCTCCCTCCTCGCCCTTCGCGGCGGGCGGATGTATTGCTCAGCATTGCAAGTGTTCCGTGCTCGCAGCCCCCGTCTCGCTTTAGAAGTGGGCCGCCGCAGCTGCGCGCTTATTAGCGGACCCCTGTGAAAAGTCACTTCAAATGACGGGCTTACCCTCGGATCATCAGGCGCCGCCGCTCTTTTTCTCTCGCCGGCAAAAGTGCACTGCTATGATTTTGTTGTTTTTTGTTTTTTTTTGTCCCCCACTCGCCCCCCCGTCGGCGTGTGGGATTTGATTGCCGCAATCAATAAATAAACCTTTTGAGGCAGCGCGCCGGGGTCTGAGTCACGGGGTTTGATTGGACGCGAAACAAAACTGTGTGCGGCCAATGCCGTTAAACGGTCTTTAACGGGTATGACTCCTGAGGACCGCTTCGTTCTGTCAGACCTCCGACAGACTACAGAAATCAACACGTGAAGAAGGCAACATGGTAGAATCTTATACAAAAAGCTCTGTTTTTATTTCATAATTCCACAGTATTTTGGACATCTTTTGCAATTTGTTTAATGAACAATGAAGGCTGCAAAGAAGACAGTTGTAGGTGGGATCGGTGTATTAGCAGCGGACTACAGCAACACAACCAGGGCGAGTGGACTCTGGTTTGTTGAAGGCTTTTCACCTACAGATGAAACAACCCTTATGAGAAAACAACCAATTATCGGCTT
The DNA here is from genome assembly GCF_033978785.1 of Entelurus aequoreus. Taxonomy (NCBI): domain Eukaryota; kingdom Metazoa; phylum Chordata; class Actinopteri; order Syngnathiformes; family Syngnathidae; genus Entelurus; species Entelurus aequoreus. The sequence continues at coordinate 15,084,200 of NC_084745.1, read as the reverse complement.
TGATATTTCTGTAAATCGATTAAGAGTGTGGGAAAAAATTGATTCGAATTCGAATCGCGATTCTCACATTGTGCGATTCAGAATCGATTCTCATTTTTAAAAAATCAATGTTTTATTTATTTATTTTTTAGTTAATTTATTTATTTATTTATTTATTTATTTTTTAATTTTTTATTTATTTTTATTTTTTTTAATTAATCAATCCAACAAAAAAATACACAGCAATACCAAAACAATACACAGCAATACCATAACAATGCAATCCAATTCCAAAACCAAACCCGACCCAGCAACACTCAGAACTGCAATAAACAGAGCAATTGAGAGGAGACACAAACACGACACAGAACAAACCAAAAGTAGTGAAACAAAAATGAATATTATCAACAACAGTATCAATATTAGTTAGAATTTCAACATAGCAGTGATTAAAAATCCCTCAGACATTATCATTAGACATTTATAAAAATTAAAAAAAAACAACAATAGTGTCACAATGGCTTACACTTGCATCGCATCTCATAAGCTTGACAACACACTGCGTCCAATATTTTCACAAAGATAAAATAAGTCATATTTTTGCTTCATTTAATAGTTAAAACAAATTTGCATTATTGCAATCAGTTGATAAAACATTGTCCTTTACAATTATAAAAGCTTTTTACAAAAATCTACTACTCTGCTTGCATGTCAGCAGACTGGAGTAGATCCTGCTGAAATCCTATGTGTTGAATGAATAGAGAATCCTTTTGAATCGGCAAAAAAACGTTTTTGAATCGACAATCGTGTTGAATTGGGAAAAAAAATCGATTTTGAATCGAATCGTGACCCCAAGAATCAATTTTGAATCGAATCGTGGGACACCCAAAGATTCACAGCCCTAATATCGATATTTACCTTTATTTTTTCCAACTACAATATATACACATCCCAGCAGGCACAAGGCATTAAAGCAACCTTGAGAACTTTGTTGAATTAGGTCCTGACGTTGAGCAACTTGAACCTAACGTTGAAACAACATGCTTTCTGATGTTGATTTGACCATTGACATGTTGGTCATTTTCCAACCAATATTTTACAACACAAATACAACGTTGAAACAACATACTTTTTGACAACATTTCTTCAGTGTCAGATTGTGACGTTGATTTGACCAATGAATTTTGGTTATTTTCCAACCAACCAAGACTTTACAACACAAATACAACGTTGAAACAACATGCTTTTTAACTACGTTTAATCAATGTTCTGACGTTGATTTAACCAGTGAGTTTTGGTCATTTCCCAACCAATATTTCACAACACAAATACAACGTTGAAGCAACATGCTTGTTGACGTTTATTCAATGTCAGGCTGTAACATTGACTTGATCATTGGAATTTTGGTCATTTTCCAACAACCAAGACTTTACAATACAAATACGGCATTGAAAAAACATGCTTTTTGACGTTTATTCAATGTCAGGTTGTGATGTTGATTCGTCCATTAAAATTTGGTCGTTTCCCAACCAATATTTTACAACACAAATACAACGTTGGAACAACATACTTTTTGACGACATTTATTGAGTGTCAGATTGTGACGTTGATTTGACCATTGAAATTTGGTAATTTTCCAACCAAGCAAGACTTTGCAACACAAATACAACGTTGAAACAACATGCTTTTTGACGTTTATTCAATGTCAGGTTCTGACGTTGATTTGACCATTGGAATGTTGGTCATTTTCCAACCAAGACTTTACAACACAAATATAACGTTGAAACAACATGCTTTTTAACTATTATTAATCAATGTTCTGACGTTGATTTAACCAGTGAGTTTTGGTCATTTCCCAACCAATATTTCACAACACAAATACAACGTTGAAACAACATGCTTGTTGACGTTTATTCAATGTCAGGCTGTAACATTGACTTGATCATTGGAATTTTGGTCATTTTCCAACAACCAAGACTTTACAATACAAATACGGCATTGAAAAAACATGCTTTTTGACGTTTATTCAATGTCAGGTTGTGATGTTGATTCGTCCATTAAAATTTGGTCGTTTCCCAACCAATATTTTACAACACAAATACAACGTCGGAACAACATACTTTTTGACAACATTTATTGAGTGTCAGATTGTGACGTTGATTTGACCATTGAAATTTGGTAATTTTCCAACCAAGCAAGACCTTGCAACACAAATACAACGTTGAAACAACATGCTTTTTGACGTTTATTCAATGTCAGGTTCTGACGTTGATTTGACCATTGGAATGTTGGTCATTTTCCAACCAAGACTTTACAACACAAATACAACGTTGAAACAACATGCTTTTTAACTACTATTAATCAATGTTCTGACGTTGATTTAACCAGTGAGTTTTGGTCATTTCCCAACCAATATTTCACAACACAAATACAACGTTGAAACAACATGCTTGTTGACGTTTATTCAATGTCAGGCTGTAACATTGACTTGATCATTGGAATTTTGGTCATTTTCCAACAATCAAGACTTTACAATACAAATACGGCATTGAAAAAACATGCTTTTTGACGTTTATTCAATGTCAAGTTGTGATGTTGATTTGTCCATTAAAATTTTGTCGTTTCCCAACCAATATTTTACAACACAAATACAACGTTGGAACAACATACTTTTTGACGACATTTATTGAGTGTCAGATTGTGACGTTGATTTGACCAATGAATTGTGGTCATTTTCCAACCAAGCAAGACTTTTCAACACAAATACAACATTGAAACAACATGCTTTTTTACGTTTATTTAATTTTAGGTTTTGACGTTGATTTGACCATTGAATTTTGGTCATTTTCCAACCAAGCAAGACTTTGCAACACAAATACAACGTTGAAACATGCTTTTTGATGTTTTTTCAATGTCAGGTTGTGACATTGATTTGACCAATAAAATGTGGTCGTTTCCCAACCAATATTTTACAACACAAATACAATGTTGAAACAACATACTTTTTGACGATATTTATTCAGTGTCGGATTGTGACGTTGATTTGACCTATGAATTTTGGTCATTTTCCACGAACCAAGACTTTACAACACACATACAACGTTGGAAAAACATGCTTGCTGACATTTATTCAATGTTAGGTTGTGACATTGATTTGACCATTGAATTTTGGTCATTTTCCAACTAACCAAGACTTTACAACACAAATACAACGTTGAAACAACCTGACATTTATTTAATGTCAGGTTGTGACGTTGATTTGACCATTGAAATTTTGGTCATTTTCCAACCAATGTTTTACAACACAAATACAACGTTGAAACAAAATACTTTTTGACAACATTTATTCAGTGTCGTGACGTTTATTTGACCATAGAATTTTGGTCATTTTCCAACCAACCAAGACTTTACAACACAAATACAACGTTGAAACAACATACTTTTTGATGATATTTATTCAGTGTCAGATTGTGACGTTGATTTGACCATTGAATTTTGGTCATTTTCCAACCAAGCAAGACTTTGCAACACAAATACAACGTTGAAACATGCTTTTTGATGTTTATTCAATGTCAGGTTGTGACGCTGATTTGACCAATAAAATGTGGTCGTTTTCCAACCAATATTTTACAACACAAATACAACGTTGAAACAACATTTCAACATTTATTTAATGTCAGATTGTAACATTGATTTGACCATAGAATTGTGGTCATTTTCCAACCAACCCAAACTTTGCAACACAAATACGACGTTGAAACAACATACTTTTTGACGTTTATTCAATGTCAGGTTGTGACGTTGATTTGACCATTGAAATGTTGGTCATTTTCCATCCAAGACTTTACAACACAAATACAACGTTGAAACAACATGCTTTTTAACTGCGTTTAATCAATGTTCTGACGTTGATTTAACCAGTGAGTTTTGGTCATTTCTCAACCAATATTTCACAACACAAATACATCGTTGAAACAACATGCTTTTTGACATGTATTCAATGTCAGGCTGTAACGTTGATTTGACCATTGACATTTTGGTAATTTTCCAACCAACACTTTACAACACAAATACAACGTTGAAACAACATGCTTGTTGACGTTTATTCAATGTCAGGCTGTAACGTTGACTTGATCATTGGAATTTTGGTCATTTTCCAACAACCAAGACTTTACAATACAAATACGGCGTTGAAAGAACATGCTTTTTGACGTTTATTCAATGTCAGGTTGTGATGTTGATTTGTCCATTAAAATTTGGTCGTTTCCCAACCAATATTTTCTAACAAAAATACAACGTTGAAACAACATACTTGTTGACGTCATTTATTGAGTGTTAGATTGTGACGTTGATTTGACCAATGAATTTTGGTCATTTTCCAACCAATCAAGACTTTGCAACACAAATACAACATTGAAACAACATGCTTTTTGACGTTTATTCAATGTCAGGTTCTGACGTTGATTTGACCATTGAATTTTGGTCATTTTCCAACCAAGCAAGACTTTGCAACACAAATACAACGTTGAAACAACATGCTTTTTGATGTTTATTCAATGTCAGGTTGTGACGTTGATTTGACCATTGAATTTTGGTCATTTTCCAACCAATCAAGACTTTACAACACAAATACAACAACAACATGCTTTTTTATGTTTATTTAATTTTAGGTTTTGACGTTGATTTGACCATTGAATGTTGGTCATTTTCCAACCAAGCAAGACTTTGCAACACAAATACAACGTTGAAACAACATGCTTTTTGATGTTTATTCAATGTCAGGTTGTGACGTTGATTTGACCATTGAATTTTGGTCATTTTCCAACCAATCAAGACTTTACAACACAAATACAACAACAACGTGCTTTTTTATGTTTATTTAATTTTAGGTTTTGACGTTGATTTGACCATTGAATTTTGGTCATTTTCCAACCAAGCAAGACTTTGCAACACAAATACAACGTTGAAACAACATGCTTTTTGATGTTTTTTCAATGTCAGGTTGTGATGTTGATTTGTCCATTAAAATTTGGTCGTTTCCCAACCAATATTTTCTAACAAAAATACAACGTTGAAACAACATACTTGTTGACGACATTTATTGAGTGTTAGATTGTGACGTTGATTTGACCAATGAATTTTGGTCATTTTCCAACCAATCAAGACTTTGCAACACAAATACAACATTGAAACAACATGCTTTTTTTTTTTTTTTTTTTTTTTTTTTTTTTTTTTTTATAATGTCCTGCCCAGCTTCTCGGGCAAATCATATAGCAGATGTAGAAACAACATGCTTTTTTACGTTTATTTAATTTTAGGTTTTGACGTTGATTTGACCAATGAATTTTGGTCATTTTCCAACCAATCAAGACTTTGCAACACAAATACAACGTTGAAACAACATGCTTTTTTACGTTTATTTAATTTTAGGTTTTGACGTTGATTTGACCATTGAATGTTGGTCATTTTCCAACCAAGCAAGACTTTGCAACACAAATACAACGTTGAAACAACATGCTTTTTGATGTTTATTCAATGTCAGGTTGTGACATTGATTTGGCCAATAAAATTTGGTCGTTTCCCAACCAATATTTTACAACACAAATACCATTTTGAAACAACATACTTTTTGACGACATTTAATCAATGTCAGATTGTGACGTTGATTTGACCAATGGATTTTGGTCATTTACCAACCAACCAAGACTTTACAAAACAAATACGGCGTTGAAACAACATGCTTGTTGACGTTTATTCAATGTCAGGTTGTGACGTTGATTTGACCATTGAATTTTGGTCATTTTCCAACCAACCAAGACTTTACAACACAAATACACCGTTGAAAAAACATGCTTCCATCCATCCATCCATTTTCTACCGCTTATTCCCTTCGGGGTCGCTGGCGCCTATCTCAGCTACTTGTTGACGTTTATTCAATGTAAGGTTGTGACGTTGATTTGACCATTGAATTTTGGTAATTTTTCAACCAACCAAGACTTTACAACACAAATACAACGTTGAAACAACATGCTTTTTGATGTTTATTCAATGTCAGGTTGTGACGTTGATTTGACCATTGAATTTTGGTCATTTTCCAACCAATCAAGACTTTACAACACAAATACAACAACAACGTGCTTTTTTATGTTTATTTAATTTTAGGTTTTGACGTTGATTTGACCATTGAATTTTGGTCATTTTCCAACCAAGCAAGACTTTGCAACACAAATACAACGTTGAAACAACATGCTTTTTGATGTTTTTTCAATGTCAGGTTGTGATGTTGATTTGTCCATTAAAATTTGGTCGTTTCCCAACCAATATTTTCTAACAAAAATACAACGTTGAAACAACATACTTGTTGACGACATTTATTGAGTGTTAGATTGTGACGTTGATTTGACCAATGAATTTTGGTCATTTTCCAACCAATCAAGACTTTGCAACACAAATACAACATTGAAACAACATGCTTTTTTTTTTTTTTTTTTTTTTTTTTTTTTTTTTTATAATGTCCTGCCCAGCTTCTCGGGCAAATCATATAGCAGATGTAGAAACAACATGCTTTTTTACGTTTATTTAATTTTAGGTTTTGACGTTGATTTGACCAATGAATTTTGGTCATTTTCCAACCAATCAAGACTTTGCAACACAAATACAACGTTGAAACAACATGCTTTTTTACGTTTATTTAATTTTAGGTTTTGACGTTGATTTGACCATTGAATGTTGGTCATTTTCCAACCAAGCAAGACTTTGCAACACAAATACAACGTTGAAACAACATGCTTTTTGATGTTTATTCAATGTCAGGTTGTGACGTTGATTTGACCATTGAATTTTGGTCATTTTCCAACCAATCAAGACTTTACAACACAAATACAACAACAACATGCTTTTTTATGTTTATTTAATTTTAGGTTTTGACGTTGATTTGACCATTGAATGTTGGTCATTTTCCAACAAAGCAAGACTTTGCAACACAAATACAACGTTGAAACATGCTTTTTGATGTTTTTTCAATGTCAGGTTGTGACATTGATTTGACCAATAAAATTTGGTCGTTTCCCAACCAATATTTTACAACACAAATACCATTTTGAAACAACATACTTTTTGACGACATTTAATCAATGTCAGATTGTGACGTTGATTTGACCAATGGATTTTGGTCATTTACCAACCAACCAAGACTTTACAAAACAAATACGGCGTTGAAACAACATGCTTGTTGACGTTTATTCAATGTCAGGTTGTGACGTTGATTTGACCATTGAATTTTGGTCATTTTCCAACCAACCAAGACTTTACAACACAAATACACCGTTGAAAAAACATGCTTCCATCCATCCATCCATTTTCTACCGCTTATTCCCTTCGGGGTCGCTGGCGCCTATCTCAGCTACTTGTTGACGTTTATTCAATGTAAGGTTGTGACGTTGATTTGACCATTGAATTTTGGTAATTTTTCAACCAACCAAGACTTTACAACACAAATACAACGTTGAAACAACATGCTTTTTTTTACAACACACATACAACGTTGAAAGAATAATACTTTTTGACAAAGTTTAAACAATGTTGGGTTCTTATGTTGATTTGACCATTGATATTCGGTCATTTCCCAACCAATATTTCACAACACAAATACAACGTTGAAACTACATGCTTTTTGACCCTATTCAATGTCAGGTTGTGCTGTTGATTTGACCATTGAAATTTGGTCATTTTCCAACCAACAACGTGGATCCAACGTTGGACAAAAACATTGTCTCAATTTACAAATACAACTATTTTGCAACGTTGTTTCAAAGTCAGTTTTAAAGGACATGTATGTATAATCAACTGTGGGGGGAGGACGTGATCAGCGCGCTGCAGGAGCAAAGGTCACCGCCTCTGTCAATGGTGTTGATGGCAAAGCACCATCGACTAGGGGCGGCGCATGTGCGGGACGGCGAGACACAGCTGGCAGGTGATTAGATTTCGCAGGTGGTACGTGTTAATCTAATCAGCTGTTGTATTTAACAGTGAGCGGCCAGAGAATGAGAGAGGTGGGGAGAAACTGGAGAGACAGACGTGTGAAAAGATTATACGGAAAGATTGTTCTTGGCATCGCATGTTAATTAAAACTCTGTTAAAACGGCACGCCTGACTCATGTGACGTGGTATCCGTGGAACGGGTAGGGAACGACCTCTACATCAACGTTGTATCAATGTCTTGTGCCTGCTGCGATATGATACCGGTATTTAGTATGTCAAATAATTAGTGATGTAGATAGTAATAGGCTTAATAACCCTGCATGTGAAGAGTCACCGCAGCGCTCACGCCGCAACGCCCGGCATCTTACCGGTTCCGTTTTGTTACCCCGAATTTCCACTGAGTGCGAAAGGGTTGCAGACCGTATTTTTGTTCAAGTCAATTTGTCCGTTGCTGAACGTCACCGACATGCCGTTCCCGTTCCGCATTCCAGCGCTAAATATACGCGGAGCTTCTATATTTGTTGAATTTATAAATCTGTTGAATTTAGCTTAAATCAGCTCGTGTTAAACAGGAATTTATGCACAAACCCAACATAACACAACGTTTCCGGTTCACTTCCAAATGAAAATACTCTGCCCCAAGAGGGACAAGCGGTAGAAAATGGATGGATGGATGTCTTCAAGGCGGATCGTATTTTACACTTTGTCAACTGGTCGAAGGTTTTCAGACTTAATTTCATCTTGTTGACACAAACGGATAAGGACATGCTGGTTCTGAAGGTCCAAAAATGTAAGAATATTGTACAGGCATATCCCGGGCAGCTAAATAGGGACATGGGGGCTTGTGTCAAATATCAGCTGACACGGAGACCGGAAAAGCGAAGGACCGGTTGTGTGACATGCATGCCGGGGATAATGTTACTGTTGTATTGTTGCTTGCTGCAAAAAAAGGCATGACTTATTTGCTTCTGCTCCTCTGGAAGGACAGAATACATTTTGTGTGGTTTGCTTTATTACTGCTTCCCTTATCGATTGATTATGCGAGAAGTCATTTCGCGGCCGTTTCACATTCAGTGGAAATCGGGGGTTAGTGTTGGCTACTTGCACCGTGGGCTCAAAAAGGGAGCATACAGAGTTGCATGCTCGGCAATCAATCAAATAAGGCGACAAAAATGGACGGACATGAAGACGACATATCTCTGTGAAGAATCCAAACTTTGTGTAAATATCTTGACGAATAGGATATTATTACAAAACCCAAAACCAGTGAAGTTGGCACCTTGTGTAAACCGTAAATAAAAACAGAATGCAATGATTTGCAAATCATTTTCAACTTATATTCAATTAAATAGACTGCAAAGACAAGATATTTAATGTTTGAACTGAGAAACTTAGAATTGAATGGCAGCAACACATTGCAAAAAAGTTGGCACAGGGGCATTTTTACCACTGTGTTACATGGCCTTTCCTTTTAACAACACTCAGTAAATGTTTAGGAACTGAGGAGACCAATTTTTGAAGCTTTTCAGGTGGAATTCTTTCCCATTCTTGCTTGATGTACATCTTAAGTTGTTCAACAGTCCGGGGGTCTCCGTTGCCGTATTTTATGCTTCATAATGTGCCACACATTTTCAAAGGGAGACAGGTCTGGACTACAGGCAGGCCAGTCTAGTACCCACACTCTTTTACTATGAAGCCAAGCTGTTGTAACACGTGGCTTGGCATTGTCTTGCTGAAATAAGCAGGGGCGTCCATGGTAACGTTGCTTGGATGGCAACATATGTTGCTCCAAAACCTGTATGTACCTTTCAGCATTAATGGCGCCTTCACAGATGTGTAAATTACCCATGCCTTGGGCATTAATACACCCCCATACCATCACAGATGCTGGCTTTTCAAGTTTGCGCCTATAACGGTCCGGATGGTTCTTTTCCTCTTTGGTCCGGAGGACACGACGTCCACAGTTTCCAAAAACAATTTGAAAAGTGGACTCGTCAGACCACAGAACACTTTTCCACTTTGGATCACTCGATCGTAGATGAGCTCGGGCCCAGCGTCTCTGGGTGTTGTTGATAAATGGCTTTCGCTTTGCATAGTAGAGTTTTAACTAGCACTTACAGATGTAGCGACAAACTGTAGTTACCGACAGTGGTTTTCTGAAGTATTCCTGAGCCCATGTGGTGATATCCTTTACACACTGATCTCGGTTTTTGATGCAGTACCGCCTGAGGAATCGAAGGTCACGGGCCTTCAATGTTGGTTTTCGGCCTTGCCGCTTACGTGCAGTGATTTCTCCAGATTCTCTAAACCTTTTGATGATATTACGGACCTTAGATGGTGAAATTCCTAAATTCCTTGCCACAGCTGGTTGAGAAATGTTGTTCTTAAGCTGTTCGACAATTTGCTCACGCGTTAGTTCCCAAAGTGGTGACCTTCGCAACCATCCTTGTTTGTGAATGACCGAGCATTTCATGGAAGCTGCTTTTATACCCAATCATGGCACCCATCATGTTCCAAATAAGTGTTCCTCAACTTTCTCATTCTTTTTTGCGACTTGTGCTGGCTTTTTTTAAGCATCAAAATCCAAATGAGCTAACATTTGCAAAAAAAATAACCAAGTTTACCAGTTCGAACGTTAAGTATATTTTATTTGCAGTCTATTCAATTGAATATAGGTTGAAAAGGATTTGCAAATCATTGTATTCTGTTTTTATTTACGATTTACACAACGTGCCAATTTCACTGTTTTTGTTTTTGTTTTTTTATATATAAGCAAAAATGAGCAGGCAGCAGCTCACACATTCTCATACTTTCTGTAAAATCCAGGAAGAAATCTCAGCCAGCTTGAAAAATGTCTTCACTATAAACTACATGAAGGAGCCCAGAATTGTTTTTATTTAAATGCTTGCCATATTTCAGTGTTCTTCACAAGGAAACCTTACAATGTATTGAATCTTTAAACTGCTCTATAATTGAGTAGATGGCGAGTTATTGTGATGTAGAAAAATGCCATATTTTTTACCAATTTTCCCAAGAGATTTCCCATATTTTGAAATGCAAATTAGACACGCGGAATAAAAGTGTTTGTGAAATCCCCTGATGATGTTTGCTGCTAAAGTAACCACAACATTAGCGCCGCGTAAAACATTATGTAACTACTGGTGTGAGGTTTTCAAAAAAAGTCTGTTAAAAAAAACAACTTAAAACTTTGTTCAGCTGTTTACTGACATACTTTTCATGTTTAAATAACTTTTTACTGCAAATGAGTCAACATCCTTGACTACTAATAATCTGTATCGGCCCTCATGGGTTGATCTCTATCCCTTAGAAGGGCCGTTCATTTGCCTCTCCAAAAAAAGGGACTTTGAGGACCACCACGTCCAAAAAGAGGCCCTCGTTATCAAACAGAGGGGGATCCTGGCGTCTGCTCACAACAATGTCCAAAGATTGTGTTAGCGGCCACAAACCAGTTCTTTTGCCAAGGTCCTGATCAGTATGCAGGACTGTCCTTCCCCAGTCATCCTGGGCCACAGAAACCCAACAACCACCGGATTGTGACCGCCCCCAGGGAACACACCCGCCCAAGACATACAGTACTGAATGCACGGGTATGGCAACAGTTGTGGAACATTGTTTTGAACTTCAATCCAAGATGATGTAATACCATTTTTTGGAAGGATTTGACGCATTTCCTTGCCTGGAAGTGATGAGCAAGGATAAAATATTTGTGGATGAGGAACGTGAGAGTAAATGACTAGAGTGCAGTGCAGGACGTATCTTTTTTAGCTCTGACCGTAACTTAGGTAAAAGGGCTCATTGGATTCCATTCTTTCTCCTTTTTCTATTGTGGATCACGGATTTGTATTTTAAACCACCTCGGATACTATATCCTCTTGAAAATGAGAGTCGAGAACGCGAAATGGACATTCACAGTGACTTTTATCCCCACGACAATACATCGTCGAAACGCTTTAGCTTCGGAGCTAACGTGACAGCATTGTGCTTAACTGCGGATAGAAACAGAAGAAATAAGCCCCTGACTGGAAGGATAGACAGAAGATCAACAATACTACTATCAGGAGACACCGAACCAAACACTGGACCTGTAACCACACGGTTAATGCTGTGCCGCCTGTCGAAGCCTAGCAATGCTGTTGCTAACGACGCCATTGAAGCTAACTTAGCTACGGGACCTCATCAGAGCTATGATAAAAACATTAGCGCTCCACCTACGCCAGCCCTCATCTGCTCATCAACACCCGTGCTCACCTGCGTTCCAGCGATTGACAGCGCGACGGACTTCACCCGATCAGGTCGGCGGCTAGCGTTGGATAGCGCGTCTGCTATCCGACTCAAAGTCCTCCTGGTTGTGTTGCTGCAGTCAGCCGCTAATACACCGATCCCACCTACAGCTTTCTTCTTTGCAGTCTCCATTGTTCATTAAACAAATTGCAAAAGATTCACCAACACAGATGTCCAGAATACTGTGGAATTTTGCGATGAAAACAGAGCTTTTTGTATTGTGATACAATGTGTCCGAATACTTCCGCTTCAACCCGTGACGTCACGCGCAAACGTCATCATACCGAGACGTTTTCAACCGGAAGTTTCCCGGTAAATTTAAAATTGCACTTTATAAGTTAACCCGGCCGTATTGGCATGTGTTGCAATGTTAAGATTTCATCATTGATATATAAACTATCAGACTGCGTGGTCGGTAGTAGTGGCTTTCAGTAGGCCTCTAAGTAGCTGCTGTCATAATTTGGGTTTTGCTTCTTTGTTGTGCCCCTGTTATCCTCTCTGGACTGGGACGTTGCCCAGCAGTCTTGGTGGGAATTTGTGCAAACACAGTTTGCACCTAGCTTAGTTTGATCACATGCATTGCTTTTTGCAACCATTGCCATCTTTACTTTATTTGCAGCCAATACGTCCTTTTGGAACACAATTATAGTTAGCAGATGAGTTATTTTGCTTAGTTTGATTAATATTGTTGTTTTCAACCAAATGCTAGTGTGGTTTGGTTAGTCTGATCACAAATATTTATTTGGTTTCCAACCAAATGCTATTTTTTACTCTTTGATGATCATAATCGTTTGTTTTTAGAACCAAATGCACATTTTTAACGCTTGTTTTTTTTACAACAAAATTGTAGTTTAATCACAAACATTTTTTGCCAGTATTGTGGCAAATTTACTGCAGTTTTATCATTATAGCCGTTTTGTAAGTTTTAGGAAACAAATCCTAGTTTTTACCTCTTGATCACGTTTTTTTTTTTTTTAAATAAATGCTAGTTTTTAGCATTTGATTACGTTTTTACAACAAAATGCCAGTTTTTTTTGGCTAGTTTGATCACAACTATTTGTGTTGTATTTGGTTGGCAACCAATGCTCGTTTTTACACTTTGTCGCTAACTTAGTTTGATCGTAATTGTTAACATTTTTTTTTCCCGAACCAAACGACACTAGTTTCTACACTTAATTAAGTTTTTTTTAAACACAATTTCTAGTTTGGTTTGGCAAGTTTGATAACAGCTATTTAAATTTTTTTTTGCAACCAAATGCTAATGATTTCATTTCGTCGCTTGCTTTGTTTGATCGCATTAGTTTGATCTTAATGGTTGTTTTTTGTCTTTTAGAACCAAATGCTAGTTTTTACCGCTTGATCGAGTTTTTTATTTTATTTTTTTTTAACAACAAAAATGTTGTTTTGGTTTGGCTACTTTAAACACAACTGTTACAATTTTTATTTTTGGCAAACAAGTGCTAGTAATTACACATTTTGAAAGCTTACTTTAATCGTAACAGTTTATTGTTTCTTGTTAGAACTGTTTGCTAGTTTTTATAACTTGATTACGTTTTATTATAACAAAATGCTAAGTTTGGTTCGGCTAAAGTGTTCACAAAGATTTAAAATTGTATTAGATTTACATCCAAATGCTCGTTGTTACACTTTGTTATAACTTCGTTTGATCGTAATCTTTTTTTTTTTAACCAAATGCTAGTTTTTAACATTTAAGTTTTTTACAACACAATGATAGTTTTTCACACGTCATTACGTGTTTTTGTTTTTTTTAGCTAATTTGATCACAAATATTTGTATTGATATCAATATTGATCACACTTTGCCGCAAGGTTAGTTTGATCATGTTATGTTATTAAAACCCAAATGCTAGTGTTTACCACATGATCATGTTTTTTTTTACAACACAATACTAGATTGGTTTGACTAGTCTGATCACATCTATTGAGATTTTTATTTTTTTGAAAACCAAATACTACTTATTTCACTTTGTCTCTATCTTAGTTTAATCATAATCATTGTTCAACCAAATGCTAGTTTTTAACACTTGATCACATTTTTTGCAACAAAATGCTAGTTTCGTATGGCTAGTTGGATCACAACTGTTGACATTTGTATATTTTTGCAACTAAATGTTAACTATTACTTTGTCACTAGCTTAGTTTGATCGTAATGGTTTTTGTTTTTTTCCGAACCAAAAGACACTAGTTTCTACACTTGATTACGTTTTTTTAGAAACAAAATGCTAGTTCGGTTTGGCTAGTTGGATTGGAACTGTTGATTTTTTTTTGCAATCAATATTAGTTACTTTGTTGCTAGCTTAGTTTGATCATAATGGTTGTTGTTTTTAGAACCAAGTGGTATAGTTTTTAACACTTGATTGAGTTTTTCAGATGCACATTCTAGTTTTTAACACTTGATTACGCTTTTTACAACAAAATGCTCGTTCTGATTGGCTAGTTTGATCACAAGTCATAAGATTTAAAAAATGTTGGTAACCGAATGCTAATTAATACTTTGTCACTAGCATAGTTTGATCGTAATGGTTGTTTTCAAACTAGATAACTAGTTTCTACACTTGATTACGATTTTTAGAAACAAAATGCTGGTTCCGTTTGGCGAGTTGGATTGGAACTGTTGAATTTTTTGGAAATTATTATTAGTTATTACACTTTGTTGCCAGCTTAGTTTGATCATAATGGTTGTTTTTTTTATAACCAAGTGCTATAGTTTTTAACACTTGATTGAGTTTTTCAGATCCACGTTCTAGTAGGGTTGTACGGTACACCGATGTTAGTATGTACCGCAATACTAATGAATCATATTCGGTACTATACAGCCTCTGAAAAGTACCGTACTTTGAATATGACCAATGTATGATCCTGTAACGACTTGGTATCAGATTGATACTCAAACTTGTAGTATCATCCAAAACTAATGTAAAGTATCAAACAACAGAAGTATAAGTGATTATTACATTTTAACAGAAGTGTAGATGGTGAAGTGAAGTGAATGATATTTATATAGCGCTTTTTCTCTAGTGACTCAAAGCGCTTTACATAGTGAAACCCAATATCTAAGTTACATTTAAACCAGTGTGGGTGGCACTGGGAGCAGGTGGGTAAAGTGTCTTGCCCAAGGACACAACGGCAGCGACTAGGATGGCGGAAGCGGGGATCGAACCTGGAACCCTCAAGTTGCTGGCACGGCCGCTCTACCAACCGAGCTGTATCGCCCCAGATAGAACATGTTAAAAGACAAAATAACCCGATATTAACAGTAAATGAACAAGTAGATTAATAATTCATTTTCTACCACTTGTCCTTAATAATTAATTTTGACAAAATAATAGAATGAGAAATGACACAATATGTTACTGCATATTTTAGCAGACTAATTAGGAGCCTTTGTTTACTTGCTACTAAAAGACAAGTTGTCTTGTATGTTCACTATTTTATTTAAGGAGAAATTCGCAATAATAAACATATGTTTAAGGTACTGTAAGATTCTTTGTTAAAATGAAGCCAATAATGCAATTTTTTGTGGTCCCCTTTATTTAGAAAAGTACCGAAAAGTATCAAAATCATTTTGGTACCATGTTGGTTTTACAACAAAATGCTTGTTCTGTTTGGCTAGTTTGCTCACAAGCCTTACATATTTTTATTTTTTGGCAACCTAATGCTAATTATTCCACTTTCCCGCTAACTTAGTTGGATCGAAATGGGGTTTTTTTCTGGGGTTTAGAACCAAATGATGGTAGTTTTTTCACTGGATTACTTTTTTATAACCAATTTCTAGTTTTTTACACTTGATTATGTTTTATTACATGGAGTGCCATCTCCGGGTTGGGGAGGAGACCCATGCCCCAAGTGGAGGAGTTCAAGTACCTTGGAGTCTTGTTCACGAGTGGGGAAAGAGTGGATCGTGAGATCGACAGGCGGATCGGTGTGGCGTCTTCAGTAATGCGGACGCTGTATCGATCCGTTGTGGTGAAGAAGGAGCTGAGCCGGAAGGCAAAGCTCTCAATTTACCGGTCGATCTACGTTCCCATCCTCACCTATGGTCATGAGCTTTGGGTTATGACCGAAAGGACAAGATCACGGGTACAAGCGGCCGAAATGAGTTTCCTCCGCCGGGTGGCGGGGCTCTCCCTTAGAGATAGGGTGAGAAGCTCTGCCATCCGGGGGGAGCTCAAAGTAAAGCCGCTGCTCCTCCACATCGAGAGGAGCCAGTTGAGGTGGTTCGGGCATCTGGTCAGGATGCCACCTGAACGCCTCCCTAGGGAGGTGTTTAAAGCACGTCCGACCGGTAGGAGGCCACGGGGAAGACCCAGGACACGTTGGGAAGACTATGTCTCCCGGCTGGCCTGGGAACGCCTCGGGATCCCCCGGGAAGAGCTGGACGAAGTGGCTGGGGAGAGGGAAGTCTGGGTTTCCCTGCTTAGGCTGCCGCCCCCGCGACCCGACCTCGGATAAGCGGAAGAAGATGGATGGATGGATGTTTTATTACAACATAATTATAGTTTGGTTTGCCTAGTGTGATCACAATTAATTATTACATTGTATTGCTAGATTAGTGTGAGCAGCACGGTGGTACAGGGGTTAGTGCATGTGCCTCACAATACGAAGGTCCTGAGTAGTCCTGAGTTCAATCCTGGGTTCGGGATCTTTCTGTGTGGAGTTTGCATGTTCTCCCCGAGACTGCGTGGGTTCCCCCCGGGTACTCCGGCTTCCTCCCACCTCCAAAAACATGCACCTGGGGATAGGTTGATTGGCAACACTAAATTGGCCCTAGTGTGTTGGCCCTGTGATGAGGTGGCGACTTGTCCAGGGTGTACCCCGCCTTCCGCCTGAATGCAGCTAAGATAGGCTCCAGCACCCCCCGTGACCCCAAAAGGGACAAGCGGTAGAAAATGTATGGATGGATTAGTGCAGGGGTGGGCAATTAATTTTTACCGGGGGCCGCATGAGCTACCCGAGCACTGCTGGAGGGCCACATCGACAATATTTCAATTACATTTACCTCAATATTATTTTTGATGTATACCGTAAGATAAATAATAATAATAATAATAATAATTAATAATAATAGTAATACTTCAACATAGTGTATGTAACAGCATTCCATGACTAATATAAATAAATTAACATTAATAATAAATGACAGTAAAATAAGCACACGTATGACTGAGGAGTCATAGTGTAACTTTGTGTGGTGTTTGAGTTGTCCGACTTTTTGTGTGGCCTTAAACGCACCAGTGGTTTAGTGCTATGCGTGTTGGTGACAGATGACAAGTTGGTTTTGGCCTGGTTTGTACGGCAGAAAATGACTAGTTTTTCGAGATAGAAGTGTTTTACTCATGTTTTTGGTGTGGTTATGTCCGAATATAAACAGTTTTGCTAAATAAAGTGATCGATATAATTCCTGTCCTCGAAGCATCTCGATAGACGTTACAATAATTGAACGGTGTTCAATTGAACGGTGTTGACGAACACCGTTAGGGCCGCTTGTTGTCCCTGTCACTCAAAGTTGCATTGCAAAATTCCATAGAATAAATATGTTTATTCTGTTTAGAATTCAGATGGGATTTGATTTGGTGCGCGGCATATATTTGCTGCGCGCAGCGGACGCTTGAGCAGTGCGCAATTGCGCAGGCACGCACCTTAGAGGGAACGTTGCTTGGCAGTCCATGTCTTGTTGAAAACACGCCATTCCTCATCAACTTTTCTCTTTTTAGCGTCTCGGGTGTAAACCGTGCATCACTTGTCGCTGCATGTGCACCTTCACTCGCAGGTTACACACGGACACACGCCCATAAATAATACTTTTCAAAATAAAAGCAGCACAGTTGTATTGCACGCACGACATAGATGTTTTTTCAACTTTATTTTGTAATTGCAGCTGTTCACATTCACTCACAATCACGCACACGCATACGTCCACACGGAAGTAATACAAATAACGATTTTCAAAACAAAAGCAGCACCGTTGTATTGCACACTCGACATAGATACTTTTTAAAATGTATTTTGTAATTTATAATTGGCCTCACGCGGGCCGGACAGGGACGCACAAAGGGCCGGATGCGGCCCGCGGGCCGCAGAATGCCCAGGTCTGGGTTAGTGCATGTGCCTCACAATACGAAGGTCCTGAGTAGTCCTGAGTTCAATCCTGGGTTCGGGATCTTTCTGTGTGGAGTTTGCATGTTCTCCCCGAGACTGCGTGGGTTCCCCCCCGGGTACTCCGGCTTCCTCCCACCTCCAAAAACATGCACCTGGGGATAGGTTGATTGGCAACACTAAATTGGCCCTAGTGTGTGAATGTGAGTGTTGTCTATCTGTGTTGGCCCTGTGATGAGGTGGCGACTTGTCCAGGGTGTACCCCGCCTTCCGCCTGAATGCAGCTAAGATAGGCTCCAGCACCCCCCGCGACCCCAAAAGGGACAAGCGGTAGAAAATGTATGGATGGATTAGTGCAGACCTGGGCATTCTGCGGCCCGCGGGCCGCATCCGGCCCTTTGTGCGTCCCTGTCCGGCCCGCGTGAGGCCAATTATAAATTACAAAATAAATTTTAAAAAGTATCTATGTCGAGTGTGCAATACAACGGTGCTGCTTTTGTTTTGAAAATCGTTATTTGTATTACTTCCGTGTGGACGTATGCGTGTGCGTGATTGTGAGTGAATGTGAACAACTGCAATTACAAAATAAAGTTGAAAAAACATCTATGTCCTGCGCGCAATACAACTGTGCTGCTTTTATTTTGAAAAGTATTATTTATGGGCGTGTGTCCGTGTGTAACCTGCGCGTGAAGGTGCACATGCAGCGACAAGTGATGCACGGTTTACACCCGAGACGCTAAAAAGAGAAAAGTTGATGAGGAATGGCGTGTTTTCAACAAGACATGGACTGCCAAGCAACGTCCCCTCACCTAAGGTGCGTGCCTGCGCAATTGCGCACTGCTCAAGCGTCCGCTGCGCGCAGCAAGTATATGCCGCGCACCAAATCAAATCCCATCTGAATTATAAACAAAATAAACATATTTATTCTATGGAATTTTGCAATGCAACTTTGAGTGACAGTGACAACAAGCGGCCCTAACGGTGTTCGTCAACACCGTTCAATTGAACACCGTTCAATTATTGTAACGTCTATCGAGATGCTTCGAGGACAGGAATTATATCGATCACTTTATTGAACAAAACTGTTTATATTCGGACATAACCACACCAAAAACATGAGTAAAACACTTCTATCTCGAAAAACTAGTCATTTTCTGCCGTACAAACCAGGCCAAAACCAACTTGTCATCTGTCACCAACACGCATAGCACTAAACCACTGGTGCGTTTAAGGCCACACAAAAAGTCGGACAACTCAAACACCACACAAAGTTACACTATGACTCCTCAGTCATACGTGTGCTTATTTTACTGTCATTTATTATTAATGTTAATTTATATATATTAGTCATGGAATGCTGTTACACACACTATGTTGAAGTATTACTATTATTATTATTATTATTATTATTATTTATCTTACGGTATATATCAAAAATAATATTGAGCAAAATTTAATTGAAATATTGTCGATGTGGCCCTCCAGCAGTGCTCGGGTAGCTCATGCGGCCCCCGGTAAAAATTAATTGCCCACCCCTGGATTAGTGTGATGGTAATTTTTTTTTTTTTTTTTTTTTTTTAACCAAATGTTATTTTTCCGCTCTTGGAAGCAAGCATAGTTTGATAGCGATCGTTTCCGTTTTTTTCAATTATTCCACGTCAACTTCCAAACCATGCGTGGACCGCCACTCCACACCCACCCAGTACATTTCCTCAGCAATTCATTACAGCCTCGTGTTCTTCCTGACAGCTGAGTAATGAAGGATATTGGACAGGAGAAATGAAGCCGGTTCGCTGGCTGTCACGCGGCTGCAGGGGAACATCAAGGCGGCATCAACTGATAACCTGCCTCACTCTTGGCATTTACTTTGCCGCCGCATCACATAACACAACACGGCAGCATTCCGTCGGCCCGCCCTGATTGATACGCTTTCTTCTTCAGCGCCGCTGTTGCATTTGTGATGCGCTTCCTCGCCAAAGTTGTCAGAGCCCCCCCGCGGCTCAAAGCCGCACACTTGTTTACCGCCGAGGATGTGAGGTGTGTGATGAAAGGCAGCCTCCTCCGAGAAAATTGGCTGTCGACAGTCGCCACATTTGCCTCGCCGGAGTTGATAAGTGTAGCGTTTCTTTTCTCATCACACCTGTCTTTAACGTGCACGCCCCCGAGCTCAGCTGACAGGAACCTCTCTGATCCGGAAGGATCTGGAACGTTCCATAGCCCATCATTTTTTTCGTCTACATAATAGATGCCATATATCAGGTACCGGAGTTGAAGGGGACGACACAAATGTTAGCAACACTAGCGTAGCTCTGTTGATGACTGACAGATAATTGGCAGAGATTGTTTTAAGATGTATAGCGAAGCCTGGGGCAATCAAGTAATATGATTGTCGCCGCTAAAGATGTCCGATAATAGGTTTTTTGCCGATATCTGATATTCCGATATTGTCCAACTCTTAATTACCGATTCCGATATCAACCGATACCGATATATACAGTCGTGGAATTAACACATTATTATGCCTAATTTTGTTGTGATGCATTAAACAATGTAACTTTACCATGAATTGATTAACGTGGACCCCGACTTAAACCAGTTGAAAAACGTATTCGGGTGTTACCATTTAGTGGTCAATTGTACGGAATATGTACTGTACTGTACACGGGGTGTATATTGTAGCGTCCCGGAAGAGTTAGTGCTGCAAGGGGTTCTGGGTATTTGTTCTGTTGTGTTTAGGTTGTGTGACGGTGCGGATGTTCTCCCGAAATGTGTTTGTCATTCTTGTTTGGTGTGGGTTCACAGTGTGGCGCATATTTGTAACAGTGTTAAAGTTGTTTATGCGTACACCCTCAGTGTGACCTGTATGGCTGTTGATCAAGTATGCTGTGCATTCACTTATGTGTGTGTTAAAACCGCATATATTATGTGACTGGGCCGGCACGCTATTTGTATGGAGGAAAAGCGGACGTGACGACAGGTCGTAGAGGACGCTATGCTTTATGGCACGCCCCCAATATTGTTGTCCGGGTGGAAATCGGGAGAAATTCGGGAGAATGGTTGCCCCGGGAGATTTTCGGGAGGGGCACTGAAATTCGGGAGTCTCCCGGGAAAATCGGGAGTGTTGGCAAGTATGCCCTACATCCCGTGTTTTACCGGATATGTACCGCTCCGTACAGCGGCGTTTTAAAAAGGCATTAATTTTACTTCTTCAAACCGATACCGATAACTTCCGATATTACATTTTAAAGCAATAATCAGCAGGCCGATATTATCGGACATCTCTAGTCGCCGCCCTTCTTGCAAGTTTCAGGGGGAAAAAAGCCTTAAGTCGTAAAACTAAAATGCTGACCTGAAACTGAATTGTAAATATATGTTTTCGGGCATGATGAAAAATGAAATGATATGAAATTGTGTGACGTATTAAGATGTAAGTGTGTTCATGTTCGAAGTAAACTAAAGAAAGAAAGTCGGAATGATCGGGAAAAAAACAGAATTTGTTTTGCATTTCAGAGAAGAAGCGCTCACAGCCACTAGGGGGCATATGTGCAAGCGACTTGGAAACTGTAGTAAGCTAAACTACAAGTTACTCTCGATTAAATGTACCTAAGCTACAGGGGAAGCTATCCCCAGAGATTTGTAGTTTAAAAAAAAGTTAAAGTTAAAGTACCAATGATTGTCACACACACTCTCGATGTGGCGAATTTATTCTCTGCATTTGACCCATCACCCTTGATCACCCCCCTGGGAGGTGGGGGGAGCAGTGAGCAGCAGCGGTGGCCGCGCCCGGGAATAATTTTTGGAGATTTAACCCCCAATTCCAACCCTTGATGCCAAGTGCCAAGCACGGAGGTAATGGGTCCTATTTTTTAAAGTCTTTGATATGACTCGGCCGAGGTTTGAACTCACAACCTACCGATCTCAGGGCGGACACTCTAACCCTAAGGCCACTGAGTAAGTTAGGCACGCTACACTACAAGCTACACGGCAAAAGTAGCTTGCTGCATCAAATCTACATTTATCAGCATATCTATCTATGGGCCCGCATGTATAATATCAATGTTAATGTAACTGCGAGTGTACAACGGACACAATAAGGGTCCATTACTATTAACTATCTGTCTTTCTGTCTTGCCTCTGGTGAGGGCGGTCCCCACCCCACGCCTTCACCACCGCTGGTTTCCCCTCGGGGTGATGGACGGCTGGCAGCGCTTCGTAGCAGCAGTCGCCCTCCAGGGTCCCAACTCCCCGCCCTTCTGTTGCGAGTTGTCGTGATTAAATGTAACGTGTTTATGTGTGCATTGCATGGAGGTTTTTTTCCCACTCCAGACTAGGCCCCCTTAGGAGCCCAGTCTAGATTGCATTTTTTTACTCATCTTCTTCCCCAGCGTTTTACCTTTTTCTTATCTTTTACGGGGCGCCTTTGGCGAACCATCAGCGTTCCTGTTCTGTAACCCTGTACATTGTTTGTTTGTCTAATCTTGAACGGGTTTGTGCTGAAAACATAGTTTTGTTGTACTTGTGCAATGACAATAAAGTCCTATCCTATCCTATTTAGCTGGGGACACCCTCCAACTACATCTCACCCCACTGTGTGTATTTATTAAGTTTGCCTTTTCTTTGGCCCACCCCTATAACGTTATTAATTTTCTCTACTGACAGTAAAAAAAAAAAAACAATCATCTATCTATAGCGTGACGGAAAAAAAAAAAAAAGGACTTGTGTTGTTTGGGAACAGTTGGTAATGGTTATGTGCAGTAAAACTTTTCATGAACTCAACTCACCTCAATGTGTGTTCCTAAATTTGTGTTGGACGTCTTAGATGAAGTGAGCAGTTATGATTTTTGTTTACAGAGTAAACAACTAAAAACTAAGGTTTTGTTTTCTCTAATACATACATTTGTCTAAATATGGCCAAGGACATGCATTATTGTGGGTTTCCTGGACGTCGTCGTCTTTACTAAAGGAAAAATATATTTTTTCTTTTTTTTTTAATTGGTCAGCTTGAAGCGTCCCTCTGTCTCTGACTCCTTCGTCGTCATATGACATAAGTGCATGACTGTTATGATTTTGCTTACTAGTTTCAATGACCAGCCTTATCTTGCCGCTGATTTGCCAATCTGTAATGTTTCACCTTAACCTTAGCCAATCGTGACTCATCAAACACAAAAAAAGCTCTCTCCCGGTTGCAGTTAGTCCAGAACGCGGTAGCACGACTTTTAACAGGGGCCAGGAAACGCGAGCATATAACCCCAATTCTTGAGACTTTGCACTGGCTCCCTGTTCATTTTAGAATTGATTTTGCTTTTAAAGCTTTACATGGACTGGCACGTCAGTATATCTCGAACCTCATCCAAATGTACTCTCCTGCGCGCGCTCTGTGGTCCGAGGGCCAGCTCCAGCTCGTGGTGCCCAAGACCAGACTTAAATCCAGGGGAGACAGGGCCTTCTCTGTGGTCGGCCCTAAGCTCTGGAACACTCTGCCCCTCCATGTTCGAACTGCTCCCACAGTGGAGTGTTTTAGGTCTCGTCTTAAAACGCACTTTTATTCTTTGGCTTTTAACACTACGTGACTTGTGTGGTCCTGTGTTGTCCTCTGTGTTTTTAAAATTTTGATTTCTATTTATTGTTTTAATTGGTTTTACCCTTTGAAATAGTTTTTAATCATATTTATTTTTATATTGGTTTTATATTTATTTATTTTTTTGTTTTTATTCAGTCATTGTCGGAGCTAAGGATGATATTATAATATTGTTTTTAATATTGTTGTGCAGCACTTTGGAAACATTTTTGTTGTTTAAATGTGCTATGTAAATAAAGTGGATCGGATTGGATTGATGTTCTCCGTATGTATGGATGTTCTCATTCATCCAGATCATTGGATTTTCTCCATATTTTTTTTTGGCCTGGATTTGCGGTCCATTTTCTCTCTTTTAGCTTGTAGTTTTGAGCTATTTACATGGGTCTAAAAGTAGCTAAGCTATCGCCAAGCTACTGGAAAATCAAGTTACGCTATGCAGTTTAGCTACATGTAGCTCGTTACTGCCCATCACTGCGTATTTGCATGCAATTATCTCATTGCTGTATTGTACCGAATAGCTCATCCATTTAAAAAGGAGCTGTTGTCCAGTTGTTGTATCTTGTTTTATTAACACATTTCTAGGTCTTTTTTGCAAGTATGATATTGAGTTGAAGTCCGAGATGTTAGATGGCAGTAGTGTATAGATCAGGGGTCACCAACCTTTTTGAAAGCAAGAGCTACTTCTTGGGTAGTGATTAATGCGAAGGGCTACCAGTTTGATACACACTTAAATAAATGGCTAGAAATAGCCAATTTGCTCAATTCACCTTTAACTCTATGTTATTATTAATAATTAATGATATTTACACTTAATTGAACGGTTTAAAAGAGGAGAAAACACGAAAAAAATGACAATTACATTTTGAAACATAGTTTATCTTCAATTACGACTCTTTAAAATTCAAAATTCAACCCAAAAAAAGAAGAGAAAAACTAGCTAATTCGAATCTTTTTGAAAAAATTTAAAAAATAATTTATGGAACATCATTAGTAATTTTTCCTGATTAAGATTAATTTTAGAATTTGGGTGACATGTTTTAAATAGGTTAAAATCCAATCTGCACTTTCTTAGAATATATAACAAATTGGACCAAGCTATATTTCTAACAAAGACAAATCGTTATTTCTTCTAAATTTTCCAGAGCAAAAATTTTAAAAGAAATTCAAAAGACTTTGAAATAAGATTTAAATTTGATTCTACAGATTTTCTAGATTTGCCAGAATAATTTTTTTGAATTTTAATCATGATAAGTTTGAAGAAATATTTCATAAATATTCTTCGTCGAAAAAACAGAAGCTAAAATGAAGAATTAAATTAAAATGTATTTATTATTCTTTACAATAAAATAAAAAAAATTACTTGAACATTGATTTAAATTGTCAGGAAATAAGAGGAAGGAATTTAAAAGGTAAAAAGGTATATGTGTTTAAAAATCCTAAAATCATTTTTAAGGTTGTATTTTTTCTCTAAAATTGTCTTTCTGAAAGTTATAAGAAGCAAAGTAAAAAAAATAAGTGAAGACCAAGTCTTTAAAATATTTTCTTGGATTTTCCAATTCTATTTGAGTTTTGTCTCTCTTAGAATTAAAAATGTCGAGCAAAGCGAGACCAGCTTGCTAGTAAATAAATACAATGTAAAAAATAGAGGCAGCTCACTGGTAAGTGCTGCTATTTGAGCTATTTTTAGAACAGGCCAGCGGGCTACTCATCTGGTCCTTACGGGCTACCTGGTGCCCGCGGGCACCGCATTGGTGACCCCTGGTATAGATTATGCTGCTTTTTTGGTCTTTTGTTGCGCCCTAAAAAGTGTTAAACCCAAAGACATGCACCTGGGGATAGGTTGATTGGCAACACTAAATTGGCCCTAGTGTGTGAATGTGAGTGTGAATGTTGTCTGTCTATCTGTGTTGGCCCTGTGATGAGGTGGCGACTTGTCCAGGGTGTACTCCGCCTTCCGCCCGAATGCAGCTGAGATAGGCTCCAGCACCCCCCGCAACCCCGAAAGGGAAAAGCGGTAGAAAATAGATGGATGCATGGGTTGCGCCCTAAAAAGTGTTAATACTGTAAGTTTTGTACTTATTACGCACCAGCTGTTTGATTGTAACGTGCATCTTGGTTGTAGTTTTCATTAACAAATTTGGAGATGTTAAAATCGCCATGTAAAACACTAATGCTAATTAGTAGCATTTCAAACTATATTAGCGTAAAGTGGAGCCTTACTTAACTTACCTTGGAAAGTTTTTGGAGTCAATTTCTTTGTTGGCATTGAAAATTGTAACATAACTTAGTTTGGCTGCGTCCGCTCTCAGTGCCGAATCATGGCACCATTGGATTTACGAGAATCGGTGCGACGTAGAACCGGCGGGATTTACTCGGTGCCAGAAAAAGTACTTGATTCAGTACCCATTCCTAGTCATGATAGAAATTGACCTTTTGAGCAAAGGCATTCACCAAGACATAGCTGGAAATTACAATAGGCAAAAATGCCAAATACCAGCGTTAGCTGTGCCCGCTATCCCTCAGTCAGTTTAGCATCTGTAGATTGGTTGTTTAGTTTTTCCTCAGCAAATAGGCTCAACTAGCATGAGGTTGCTGTCAAAATTCTAATGTTAGCACTTCAGCTCACAAGCCGTGCTTGCTAGTGTTGCTAATGTTTGTGTCCTTCTGTTCTACTCCTGAATGTTACGTTGCTGTATGTGGTATTTGGGTTTTTAGCCTTTTTGACCTCTGGGCCCAACTTTTCCACCTTAGAGGGCCCGGGGCCCCACTCAAATATCAACACTAAATAAATATTCTTACTCTTGATCTTAATCATATTTAATAATTATAATCTACTTACAGTCTACAACCTTGTAATATGATATGAAAGCAGGCCGTGAGTTCAAACCCCGGCCGAGTCATACCAAAGACTATAAAAATGGGTTTTCACCACACCTAGTGTGTGTGTGTGAGTGTGACTATCAGTGGTACTTTAACTTTAACTTAATGTGTTAATCACAAAGATTATTATTTTAACACAACACATTTAGGCTTAGGTCAGGCTGATTAGAAAAATAAGTATTAACCAAATATACTGCCCAAGAAGGGACTCATAAGTAACTGATGAAAAATATATTTAAATATAGTTATGTTGTGCTAAAATAAGTAATCTAAGTTAATAATGAATATGTTTCTTAACTAACCTGTCAATAAAATCCAAGCGCAAATGGAAATACAGCTTCACCACTTTAGTCATAATTATTGCGCTTGAGAAACTTCTCTGTGACTTTAGTTCCAGACTTCCTCTGTTTGTTTGAGATTGCCATTACTGCCACAAGTGGTGGGAAAGTGTATTACAACTGAGTACCGCTGTGACCCGAACAGACCACAGCTGAAAAACCCATACTTTTTGGCTCGTTACGTTAGGTTAAGAAACACTGATCTCTTTCTTTGGACAAGTGCAGTTACAGCAGGCCTGGGCAATTATTTTGGCTCAGGGGGTCATATTTACAGAAAAAAAATGTGTCTGGGGGCCGGTATATATGATTTTTTAGGAACACTGATACAAAACCTCACAATAATGTCTGATTGAATGCTAAAAACGTTATGACAAACCGCCTTAAAAAAAACCGGAATGGATTGGGACACCCAGAATGTACATGGAAAGAATGTGGAATTTACAATATTAACTATGACCGATAAAAAAACTGAATATTGACAACATATGAACAGGGCCGGTCCGTGGCATAGGCCGTATAGGCAAATGCTAAGGGCGCCGTCCATTAGGGGGCGCCACGCCAATGCCACAAATGTTGGAGAAAATAAATAAATACATAAATTTAAAAAAATTTGGTACTATTATTTTTAAATACAAAAAATAATCCCACGTTAATTAAAATGCAAAGTAAAGCCTATTTAATAGAAATATTATTTGTTACAACATTACACCCCCCCCCCCCTCCCTTCCCGTATCATGACTCTTTTTGGATGTCACCACATCAAAAAATCAACACAAGATGTCAAAACGGCCAAAACTGTCAGGTGCCCAGGGAAGAAAAAAGAGAAAAGAGGAGGCGAAACGAGAAAAAGACAGAGGTAGCAGGTAGGTAACGTTAGCCTACATGAAATTATTTGTCTGTTACAGAATGTGATAGTAACCTGGCTTTTTAGCATTAAGCTAATGTTACATGATTCTGCAATTGCTAATCAATAAATAGCTAGTTCTGTTTTAACGTCGGGTTAATATTGTGGAGGGGGCTAAATTGTTATGGAAAATAATAATGTAACGTTAGGTAATTACAGTACTCCCACCTTACATTCCTCAGGGACATTTGTATTAGATCTTCTTTTATGCAGGTGTTTTTTGTTTACATTGTTATTGCCTTCTGGTTAGCTAATGTTTGCCCTGCAGGTAATAGTCACTTTTCCACCCCTTTATATATTAGGTATAGTTGTAAGCCTAGTTGTTAAAATGCACATCATTAATGTTAATTAAGCAATATCACATGAGAGGGAATGCTGTTTTTTTAATTTGAGCACTGCTGTGATTCGGTTAAAGATAATCATAACATAACATTCTCATAAAATATGTTAATTTGCTTTCTTTAAGTAAAAAAAAAAGGTCAAAGACAGAGCTATTCGGTTTCTTGTGAGTATATACACTTCACTGCCGATGTGGGGGGGCGCCACCTAAAATCTTGCCTAGGGCGCCAGATTGGTTAGGGCCAGGCCTGCATATGAACGTCACACCCCCTCTCAATCGACAATCTAGCAAAACGCAACAAAAATGCAACGAACACAGTGAAATATGAACGCGAAGGGTAAAAAAAAACCCCACCTACAATCTAAAATATCACTAAGCTTTAGAACTTTGTTGTAAAAATCTCCTTCCGCGTCTGTCCCTGACACCTGCATTTCAGGCTGGCCGCTCTGGAAACACTCTGTGGAAACGCTCCCCACCCACACTGCTTGGTGCCTCGTCTGAGCTGCTGTGATTTGGATTAGTAACTAATTACATTACCATAGTAACTAATTAGATTACCATAGTAACTAGTATTAACGTAAATGACCGCCATAACCACAACACCAGGGGGTGCTCCACTAACCACGTTAAACCCAGATTCCGAACTAACAAAGGTCTTAACTCATTCTCTTTCTATGCCACATCAATGTGGAATGCGCTCCCAACAGGTATAAAAGAAAGGGCATCTCTATCCTCCTTCAAAACCGCTATAAAAGTTCACCTCCAGGCAGCTACAACCCTAAACTAACACCCTCCCCGGATTGCTAATAATCAAATGTAAACAATCAAATGCAGATTCTTTTTCTTATGCCTTCTGATCTCTCTCTCTCTCTCTCTCTCTCTCTCTCTCTCTCTCTCTCTCTCTCTCTCTCTCTCTCTCTCTCTCTCTCTCTCTCTCTATGTCCACTACTTGATGTCCATATCCCCCCACCCCACCCCCCCTCCACACTCCTGATTGTAAATAATGTAAATAATTCAATGTGATTATCTTGTGTGATGACTGTATTATGATGATAGTATATATGATAGTATATATCTGTATCATGAATCAATTTAAGTGGACCCCGACTTAAACAAGTTGAAAAACTTATTCGGGTGTTACCATTTAGTGGTCAATTGTACGGAATATGTACTTCACTGTGCAACCTACTAATAAAAGTCTCAAAAGTATACCAGGGGAAAAGCGCAGATTCCAACCATTGAAATACTTTGTAGAGTTCAAGACTTAAGGTCATTTGAAAACATCACTGCACATCCTAATGGCAGCAACAGTTTCCATCTTAAAGACCTAAAATAATTATATGGGAATGTCCGGCGGGCCAGATTGAAAAGCTCAACGGGCCACATGCGGCCCCCGGGCCTTAATTTGCCCAGGTCTGACTTACGGAGTACAGTCAATGTGTGAAAACTAGAGACACACTTGCGGACAAGCACAGCTCTTTAGCATAAAGCCACAATATGTCTGACCAAAAAGCACTTGTAAACTGTCTAAATTCCAGCATCAAGGCTAGATTTTGCACAACACACCATTTTACAATTGTTGATTTTGCTGGTCTTATGTTATTAAGCTCGTCTACACGATCTGGCTTTGTTGCAACAAATAGATTCATTAATGGATCTTTCTGTGGGGCCACAATGCTCGTAGTGGATCAATCTGTGCAAAGAGACTCGTACTAATAGCCAGCCTGAGGAAGACAATGTTGAATTGACTTGAGGAGGCAAAGCTCTCGCCGGGGCCGTCCCATCTCTCCTTTGGCAGCAGACAGCTTTGTGTCAGTCCATTCCTCTTAGAGCCAATCAAAGCAGGGAGCCGGGCCTACAGTAATTACTCTACACCCAATCTATCCGGCCACGTTACCTTGCCGACATACTGATGGTCGTTCCCCGTGTATTCCTCCAGCAGAAAGAATTGATTCCACATCCATCCCCGCTTGGACCGGTGCAGAATCCTGCCGTCGCTCTCCTTCGTCCCGAACGCATTCCCAATATTCCCAGGCGTGAGAGGCAGGGCGACGGCGACGGGCCAAAGGGCGCAGAGCGCCAGGACCACCCGGCCGATGAGCATGGTATCCGAGCGGCGAGGGGGTCTCACGTCCGGACGACTGGGCAAATTTAAGGTGAGTAGCTCGTGACTCGGTGACCACTGCAAGGTAGCGTGAGCAGAACACACATCGTACTCCTGACGGTGCCGCCAAACACCGGAGCTCTGTGGAAAAACAGGAAACTTTAGTTGTCGAGGCTTGAGTGGGCTTGAATCCAAACCACATTTTCTAATAACAGCCACAGAGTTGCATCAAATATTCTGATTCCACGTCCAAAAATATCATACATTCATCATCAGGCAATGAGAGGCATTGAAATGAAATTAGCTCTTGAGCAGTAGGACGTACCATTGGTCTTTGTTGGACCTTTGGGAACAGATTACTGATGAAAACCGAGGCGCTAATGTACCATACTTGCCAACCCTCCCGTTTTTAGCGGGAGAATCCCGGTATTCAGCGCCTCTCCCGACAACCTCCCGGCAGAGATTTTCTCCCGACAAACTCCCGGTATTCAGCCGGAGCTGGAGGCCACGCCCCCTCCAGCTCAATGCGGACCTGAGACTGAGTGGGGACAGCCTGTTCTCACGTCCGCTTTCCCACAATATAAACAGCTTGCCTGCCCAATGACGTCATATTTTGTAGAACAGACTTCTCCATTGAACACGGTGGCCGAAATGATATACTCATCATGAACGGAGAAGTTAAACAGGACAATACTGCCATCTAATGGATAGCCACCGGAACACTGAAATTCAAGTTTGTTTTTTTTTCTATGTAAATAAAATAAATATATATATATATAGCTAGAATTCACTGAAAGTCAAGTATTTCATACATATATATATACAGTATATATATATGAAATACTCGAGTTGGTGAATTCTAGCTGTAAATAACCACGCCCCCCGACCAAGCCAACCTACCCCCCACCTCCCGATATTGGAGGTCTCAAGGTTGGCAAGTATGTAATGTACAGAAGACTCTAGATCTGGGTCAGGGTTGACAGCTGAGGCAGAACTTCACTTGTTTTGATAAGAAAATGCCAGTTCATAAAATCTTTTTTTATGATACTGTTAAAATATCAGTTGTCCCCAACCGATTCGTACTGGGCCGCACAAGAAATTAAAAAAAAAAAAATAAAATAGATGTTTTTTTGTTTTTTTTTAATTAAATCAACATAAAAAACACAATATATACATTATATATCAATATATATCAATACAGTCTGCAGGGATACAGTCCGTAAGCACACATGATTGTATTTCTTTATGAAAAAAGAAAAAAAAAATAGCGCCCCTAACCCCCCACGTTGACCGGTCCGCAGCTACAAAAAGGTTGGGGACCACTGCTCTATATGATGCCAATATTGAGTTTGAGTTTATTTCGAACATGCAAGCATACAACATGATACATCGCAATTTACAGTTTCTCTTTTCAACATGTTCGAAAAGGAATAGGAAGAAGCAGAGCTTATTTAATCCTACCCCTTTTCTTCTACATAACAGTTGCTAAAACCTTTGTTCACTTCCTGTTCTCAATGTATTCACAATATACTCCATAAGTAATCACAATAAAAGTAAATAAATAAATAATACTCGGTGAAGTAAGTTACATTTCATATAGTGAAAATGAATGTATGGATGAAATGAATTCAGAATGTTTATCATGGTTCTTCTTTGTACTTTGTAAACACTTTAAGTTTGAAGAGTTTTTTGAAGTGGATCATATTAGTGCATTGTTTGATTTCTTTGCTTAATCCATTCCATAATTTAATTCCACATACTGATATACTGAAGGTCTTAAGTGTTGTACGTGCGTACACATGTTTTAAATTACATTGTTCTCTAAGATTATATTGTTATTAATATTAATAATATATTAATATTGTTTTTACATTTTGTTATGTAAAAATTATGGCTGGGCGGGTAAAATATCAATATATATGGCGATAGACACTTAATCGATATCAATATAAAATGTGTTCGATAAATATTCGATATATATTTACATTTTTTGGTTGGAAGAAACCAGAAATTATGAAGCAAGATCCGATTCATGAAGTTAGTCCCACTCTGGGTACCCAGCAACAGGGAAACAGAAGTCTCACTGAATGGAGGGACATGCTAAAAGCCAATTACGTAACAGTATAAACTACCAAGATTGGTTGCGCTGTCTTTCTGTCTCGCTGTGGATTCTCTTCATGGAGTGAGGAGAGAAACCGTAATATCTTGATATCAACTCAATAACAGAAACGTGTCCTTGGTTTTGTTGGTTTTATTTTTTGGCAACATCCTGACACTTCCAACGTGTGGGTTTAATGAGTAGCCTGCCAAACTACTCAATACCTTATACACTAACTACTGCCATCTAGTGTCTCAAATCTGCAACTAACTCCAAATCTATTTTATTTATTTTATTACCCTCATTCTACCTGGCTACCAGACACCCTCTCCACTGATAAATAGCACATTGTTTACTGTATTTATTGGCAGGCTTAAATAAGTGACAAAAATTATCAAATAACGATCAATACAAAAAACGTATATCATGATATAGTTTTCAGCCATATCGCCCAGCCCTAGAAAAACATACACATTTGCACATTGTCTGATAATATAGAATGCTAAAATCCATAAGAGACCGTGCCGAGTATCCGTTTTCTTATTCAGTGCGTAAGCGAGTATTACCTGTCTGCTTTAGTGCGCAAGCAAGTCGGCGGTTTTTCAGAAAAGTCGCCAATACAAAATTTACACTGTAGAATTTACCACCTGTGTAATGTGTTTAATGTTCGTGTGACTTTTAATTGATTGATTGAAACTTCTATTAGTAGATTGCACAGTTCAGTACATATTCCGTACAATTGACCACTAAATGGTAACACCCGAATAAGTTTTTCAACTTGTTTAAGTCGGGGTCCACGTAAACCAATTCATGGTATCATATTAGTACATTGTTTGATCATGTGGCATTATTATTCTTGATAATCGGATTATAAATACAACAAAAAATCATACCAAGAGGAGATGTAGTACTCTTAGTAAGGATTGTAATGGCGTATGTGAGCGAGCAGGTGCTTGTGCTACTAAAGTTGTCCTAAAACCGATATTTTGGTACTGGTACCAAGAGTATTTCGATACTTTTCTTAAAAAAATAAAAATAAAAAAAAAATTGCATTATTGGCTTTATTTAAAAAAATAAAAAAATATTATGATACATTACACATACATTTGTATTAATAATGTTGGCATTAAATAGGAGTGAACAGACTAGAAAACCTTACTTTTAGTAGTAAGTAAGCAAACCGATTATAAAGGCTCCTAATTAGTCTGCTGACACAGTAACATAGTCTTTTTCCATTCTATCATTTTGTCAAAATTATGAGGGACAATCGGTAGAAAACTGATTATTAATGTACTTGTTCATTTACTGTTAAAATCTGCTGACTTTCTGTTTTAACATGTTCTATCTACACTTGTGTTAAAATCTAATATTCACTTATTCTTCCGTTGTTTGGAGACTTTACATTAGTTTTGGGTGATACCGCAAATGAGGGTATCGATCCACTACCAAGTAATCACAGGGTCACACATTGGTCATATTCAAAGTCCTCATGTGTCTAGGGATGTATTTCATGAGTTTATAAACATAATAAACATTATAAAAATTAAAAAAAGATTTTGCCGTGATAAAAAATCTTGATGTAATCATTTTATTATTGACTCGATACGGCTCCCGTACTTGATACCGTTTCAGCCGATGTCTGTGTAGATCCACCAATGGCATTTGTTTACATTCGGGAGCGCTAGCTTGCTGTTAGCTATTGTATCCTCCTGTGTGTGTAGTGAAGCATGTTTAGCTATTCCTCGTTCTGCAGGGATGATACATGTAAAAAAACATACTTTTTTGTGATGGAGGCAATGATTAGTGGTTTAGAAGTAGCTAAAACATTATGGAGAGACGTTAGCCGCTAGCTAGCTGTTAGCGAGCCATGTTTTAAAGCACCGCTTGCGGGGCAGTGCTTTAGTGTGTCACCTTTATTGTTTGGTTTAAAGCCAAAATATGTCAATTTTCAGTCTTCTGTCTTTACACTGTTTCTGCTTGCAAGTGCTGTGTGTGTGTGTTGACTGACATACGCCGCGGCTTGTATGCCAGCATTGTCACCACGGCGCACATCATGTCGGTTAAAAAAAAGTATCGTTTTTAATTCATTAGTACATTACTTTATTAGTATTGGTACACCGTACTGCCTGTGGCTTTTGTTTAAAAGAATGTTAACAAAACAAAATAAGATACATATATTTGAATGCACTGTTGAATTAGTGAATGTAGGTATATATTAAGATGGAGTATTGTATATATGCGACGGAGTGGGCCGGGCCTTGTGTACGTTGATGAACCTCACTCTCTGGTTACTGAGTTGATAGCTCGGGCTTTTAGCTCAGTAGCTAGTACACTCCTCTCCCAAGCAGGACAACTCAGGTTGGAGTCCCGGGCAGAACAGAAAAGCAGGGACTGAACCAGACGGCTTAGAGCGGTGCCGTGACCCGGATGAAGGTGAGGTTTTAGAGGGGTGAGTGTAACGAAGGCCAGCTGGTGTCTGGGCCATGCGTACCTTGGTAAACCTCACTCCTTCACAACCTCAAGAGCAGTGCTGGTTACCAAGGGAGTAGTTCAAGCTTTTAGCTCGGAAACTAAAACTCTTGTCTCTCATGCCAGACGACCCAGGTTCGTAAAAAGTAGGGACTGAACTATGAGTTACATTTTCCATCTGAAAAAAATTCTCCTCACTGAACTTTTAGACATAACTGAAACTGATCAGATTTTTATAATCCAAGTATTGTACTTGTATAAGAGATTTTCCTGTAAGAGGATGGATGCACATACTTCACATGCAAGTAAAAGGAAATAACCCAAATTTGTATTTTATGAAATTAAATACACGTGATTAAGCAGTATTTAATAACATGTTTATGAAAGTGAAACATTTGCTTTTATTTCTTGTTATCCTCTAAGCCTGCTTTAACATTGATGATAGCATATGGAATTAATTAAGTCCAAAGTTCCCCCCATTGCTTAGAACAAAACGCCTGTCATTTGGTAGCCATCGGAACTAACTCTGCCATTATTTGTACTTGCTTCATAACACAGCACAACATTTACTTATAGGACCGAATCCAAGCAACCTTACCTAGTCATGGTGCAGAAAAAATGTCAACCAGCACAAAAATTCAACACACATGGTCACACATAACACAACCTGCTCATTGAACTTTGTGGATATTATAAAATCATGCATTGCAAGGGAAGATGGGAAATATGCAAAACATTCTCTCCACACTGATCCATGTTTGGCGCATTAAAGCTTCTTGATATTTCTAATTGATTACAAAACCTTAAGGAGGTTATTACAGAAGTAAACAAGGTAGGAGTGTAACGTTCACATACTTTTGATAACCAATTTTAATAATCAATTATATATCCATTATATTATTATAATATGTAGACATATTTGTGTATAGGCTTTATACATATATATATATATATATATATATATATATATATATATATATATATATATATATATATGTATATATGTATATATATATATATATATATATATATATATGTATATATGTATATATATATATATATATATATATATATATATATATATATATATATATATATATATATATATATGTATATATATATGTATATATATATATATACATATATATATATATATATATATATATATATATATATATATATATATATATATATATATATATATATATATATATATATATATACATACAAACCCCAAAACCAGTGAAGTTGGCACGTTAGGTAAATCGTAAATAAAAACCGAATACAATGATTTGAAAATCCTTTTCAACCTCTATTCAATTGAATAGACTGCAAAGACAAGATACTGAACGTTCGAACTGGAAAACGTAATTTTTTTGCAAACATCTGCTCATTTGGAATTTGATGCCTGCAACATGTTTCAAAAAAGCGGGCACAAGTGGCAAAAAAGACTGAGAAAGTTGAGGAATGCTCATCAAACACTTATTTGGAAAATTCCACAGGTGAACAAGCTAATTGGGAACAGGTGGGTGCCCCGATTGAGTATCCATGAAATGCTCAGTCATTCACAAACAAGGAAGGGGCGAGGGTCACCACTTTGTGAACAAATGCGTGAGAAAATTGTCCAACAGTTTAAGAACAACATTTCTCAACCAGCTATTGCAAGGAATTTAGGAATTTCACCATCTAAGGTCTGTAATATCATCAAAAGGTTCAGAGAATCTGGAGAAATCACTGCACGTAACATTGGATGCCCGTGACTTTGGATCCCTCAGGCGCTACTGCATCAAAGAGCGACATCAGTGTGTAAAGGATATCACCACATGGGATCAGAAACACTTCAGAAAACCACTGTCAGTAACTACAGTTCGTCGCTACATCTGTAAGTGAATGGAGTGGCCCATGGTGGGGGTGGGGTTATGGTATGGGCAGGCGTATGTTATGGACAACGAACGCAAGTGCATTTTATTGAGGGCGTTTTGAATGCACATAGATACAGTGACGAGATCCTGAGGCCCATTGTTGTCATTCACCCGAGACCATCACCTCATGTTGCAGCATGGCAATGCACGGCGCCGTGGTGCAAGGATCTGTACACAATTCCTGGAAGCTGAAAACATCCCAGTTCTTGCACGGCCAGCATACTCAGTGGACATGTCACCCATTGAGCATGTTTGGGATGCTGTGGATCGGCGTGTACGACAGCGTGTTTCAGTTCCTGCCAATATCCAGCCATTGAAGAGTGGACCAACATTCCACAGGCCACAATCAACAACCTGATCCACTCTATGTGAAGGTGTGTTGCACTGTGGTTTCTTGGTGCGTGGTGAGGCTGGATCTTGGAAAATCAGTGCACCCGGTCGTAAAGGTGTTCTTTTTTTTTAGCCCGTTTACATGGCATGCAAAACATTTTTCCATCGTCATAAGTGAGCCATTTGCTGAAAAGTGGCTCCTGAAGCCACTTTTCATTGAAGCTTCGCTTCTTGGGTTTATTGCTCGCCATGACGAAAACAATAACATGCTGGAGTCCTAATACCGGAAATGCAGTATTTGTGATCGATTAAACTTTCGGCGAATCAAAATGTAAGAAATTGTACCTGAAAGTGCATTACTTTGAAGTCGACCAATAATTAATCATTAATCATTTGACCCGGCAAATATAAACAAAACAAAATACCGGCAGAAAGCGATAATCGATGAAAAAACAAAAAAACAAGCAAACCAGGCGGTAAAAAAATAATAAAAAATCTGCGCCCGGGGGATGCGCGGACTTCCGGAAATATACG
>NC_084745.1:14938826-15043826 GCF_033978785.1 Entelurus aequoreus | reverse complement strand
GGGTGACGATCAGATTCAGAATCGGTTCTCAATTTGACACAATTGTCGTAATATTATTTGGCATATAAATTATAAGAAAACCTTTTCAAAACATGTCACAAAAGCACAGAGTAGGCCTAAAAAAAGTAATTTTTCAATTGTACTTTTAAAATTGTGTTTACAAAAAATAACAGAATGTTATTAATCTAATAAAGGAAAATAAAACCACCCTAACTCCAACCCAATAGCAGCTTTACAATACTTAGGATAGAAATGTACCATGTACTTATTAAATGCATATTTTTTTAATATATATTTTTTAAACAAATGTATAAAAGCAACACAATCAATAATAATAATAATTATCAATATTATTGAGTAAAAAAAAAAAAATAGCAAAAAAAAAAAATATATATATTAGGGATAACATGTCAAAGTAAATAAAATCGCAATTTTTTTGGAGGACACCTACTGCGTATCTTCTAAATTGTAATATCCGTGCATGCAACAATTTTTTTTTTTTTTGGTTAACAATAATTACATATATATCTGCTTACCAAGTTGGCTTATAGTAGCTAGGGTTGTATTCTTGCCTCATCCTTTTAAAGTGTGAGTGAAGAACGCACAACCGACCTGATAAGTCCGAAAGAGAAAGAGATGCTACGTTAATACCTTCTCACAGACGCTACCTGGTGGCTGTTTGAGCACACTGCAGCTAGTTCTGGATAGTTTCACTCTTTAATGCTTCAGTCACACGCAGGATTCTCACAGCAATGAGGCAAAAATACAACATTGCCTATTGTACAATTTCAAAGTTAACCATCAGTCTGTTAGTAAAAATATAATCATCAAACTTAACTGCCTATGCAAATTGTTTAACGAGGCTATTATGCATTTTTATTCCTAAGTATTTACTGTTACGAGCGGCCTTGTGAGGGCAGCCATAAGAGCCAGCAAGTGGCAGACCTAATCTGTGAGTTTTTAGTTTCGGGTGAGGGTCAAGTTTGGGTTGGGGTCAATAGAGAAGCAGCATTGATAGAGTTAGGTCCTCTTGCCACTTCCACTGAGATTAATCACGTCGCTCAAAAGCTAATTTGGTTTCACGTTGATTACTTTCAGTCAATCCCTTCCATACCTGTTCATGCCATGATGCACTCTGAAGACGGATCACCCTCGTAAGAAGTATTTTGGCGTATCGGCCGTCTTCTTCCTCCCCTTAAATCCCCCACTAGGACTTCTTCCTGATGGGTAATTTGGGGGCGCACATGAATAATTGATGGTCTTTAGGAAGTTAATTGTAATAAATCTCCCTTTTCTTAAAGAGCTTATTACGTATGCTCCAGCTGTCCAGAGGCTGGAGTACTTGAGGTACTATTCCGGCTCAAAGGTCAATGGGCCTGTTGAACCTGATGAAGGACTTTCTGGGACAGTGTGTAGGGCGCCGGGGGATATATTTCCCCTCCTTTTGGCGGAATAAGAACGCTTGAAACGTGTCCTTCATTCTGCTATAAGGAGATAAAGACAACGAATGCCCCCTGTTATTTCTCTATGCACACTCACACACAAACTATTCTTATTTATGATGTCATGAGTTACAGGCCTAAAGAGAGACAGCACACAAGTTGAGTTCAGTTCTTAAGTTTAAGTTAAACGAGAAGCTCTGGTTCGGGGGAACCTGCCTGTCCTGAAGGAACATTCTTGCTCGACACGGTGGACTTTTGAGAGGATTTGAGTGCCGTATGCCTAATGATTCTTTAATTCGAAGACATCTACCTGTTGGGAACCATGATAACAGGACATCTGCAGATTGGAGTATGCGTTGCCCAAATTGGGAGATCCTGGCAGTCGTTGAAGGTACCCCGAAGCTGCCACAAATGACTGAAGGATGGGCAAGGCTGTGGGCATGCTGACTTTTTGTGCAAACTGGGTAACATCTTGGAGAAGCTGTCTGCTCTGCGAAGTAGGATGAGTTTGAGGAGACAGTTAGAGTGAAATGTTTACATTTGTTTTTGCTCGCTCAAACACAAACATTCTAATCTGGATTGTTTTCCTTGGCTAGAGCAACGTGGCAAGGTCGTTGCTTCGATATTCTCCCTGTGGGACAGTGTATGGAAGACGCTACAAATTCCTTCGCTGTCTTTCATGGACACACACCTGGACTGACTGGACGAACACCGAAGTCGAGGAATAAAGCAACTCTTCAGGCTTACACACACACAAAAAATGCATCCATGGAAAATACACGCCACACACACACACGTACCCAATCCCCCACATCCCACGCCTTGTCGCTTCACCCCCCGTGGTTTGATGGATAACAGAGCAGCGGCTCTGCTGGCTTCGGTCCGCTCCCTCGCCCCTCGTTGCAAGTCTAAAGTTGGGTGTCGTGATCTGTATATGTACTTTGCTCGAGGTTTTTTACTGGTCTCAAACTGAGTCCCCCGCCCCATCAGGAGTTTAATTTGGAATGTGTTTTCTTACCCATGTTTCACCTTTTTCCCACCTTTACGGGACGCTGCCCATGTGACGACCCATTTGTGTTCCGGTTTAGTCTACCCTGTATGATAATTGTCTGGTCTTTTATACTGAAATGTAATATCGTTATACCTTTTAAGTGCAATGAACATTAAGTTCCATTCCAAGTTTCAGTCTCAATTCATACCAAGGTGGGGCATCCCGGGCGGACCATTAGAGAGATTGTTTCGACCTCTCTCCAGGCCTGGTTTTTACTGCTGTTTGTACTTACTCCTGTTTTGCAGAATCAGTTCTAGTCACCTCATCATTTTAGAACTTAAGAATTTGGGAGGGCTCTAACCCTCCTTAAAGGGAGAATCCTAATCGCACCCTGGGAAGCTTTCAGTGTGACCCCGGTTAGGATAAATGATAAATGATAAATGGGTTATACTTGTATAGCGCTTTTCTACCTTCAAGGTACTCAAAGCGCTTTGACAGTATTTCCACATTCACCCATTCACACACTGATGGCGGGAGCTGCCATGCAAGGCGCTAACCAGCACCCATCAGGAGCAAGGGTGAAGTGTCTTGCTCATGGACACAACGGACGTGACTAGGATGGTACAAGGTGGGGATTGAACCCCAGTAACCAGCAACCCTCCGATTGCTGGCACGGCCACTCTACCAACTTCGCCACGCCGTTACGCAGTATGGAAGTAATGGATCAAGCAGGTATCTTCATCCAAAGACTGGATCACGCAAAATTTTTACTGGTCTCAAACTGAGCCCCCTGCCCCCAACAGGAGTTTAATTTGGGATTTGTTTTTTCACCAATGTTTTACCTTTTTCCCACCTTTACGGGGCGCTGCCCTTGTGACGACCCATTTGTGCTCCGGTTTAGTCTACCCTGTATGATATTTGTCTGGTCTTTTATACTGAAATGTAATATCGTTGTACCTTTTAAGTGCAATGAACATTAAGTTCCATTCCAAGTTTCAGTCTCAATTCATGCCAAGGTGGGGCTACCCGGGCGGACCATTAGAGAGATTGTTTCGACCTCTCTCCAGGCCTGGTTTTCCCTGTTGTTTGTACTTACTCCTGTTTTGCAGAATCAGTTCTAGTCACCTCATCATTTTAGAACTAAATAATCTGGGAGGGCTCTAACCCTCCTTAAGGGGAGAATCCAAATCACACCCTGGGAAGCTCTCAGTGTGACCCTGGTTAGGATACGCGGCATGGAAGTAATGGATCCAGCAGGAATCTTCATCCAAAGACTGGATCACGCAAAATGTTTACTGGTCTCAAACTGAGCCCCCCGCCCCCTACAGGAGTTTAATTTGGGATTTGTTTTTTTACCCATATTTTACCTTTTTCCCACCTTTACAGGGCGCTGCCCTTTTGACAACCCATTTGTGCTCCGGTTTAGTCTACCCTGTATGATATTTGTCTGGTCTTTTGTACTTAAAATGTAAAATCGTTGTACTTTTTAAGTGCAATGAACATTAAGTTCCATTCCAAGTTTCAGTCTCAATTCATGCCAAGGTGGGGCATCCCGGGCGGACCATTAGAGAGATTGTTTCGACCTCTCTCCAGGCCTGGTTTTCCCTGTTGTTTGTACTTACTCCTGTTTTGCAGAATCAGTTCTAGTCACCTCATCATTTTAGAACTAAAGAATCTGGGAGGGCTCTAACCCTCCTCAAGGGGAGAATCCAAATCACACCCTGGGAAGCTTTCAGTGTGACCCCGGTTAGGATACGCAGTATGGAAGTAATGGATTCAGCAGGAATCTTCATCCAAAGACTGGATCGTGCGAAATCCTGACCAATCCCAACAAAGTCCAGTCATAAAGCTTTCAGAAGTGTGGTCTTTGCGAGGATGCTGACTCGCACGAAGGTCACTGAGGAAACTCAGAAATGATAAGATGGATGGCGATGCAGGTTTCCGAGGTAAACATGTTTGCCTCCCGCAGAGAGATGACATTATCTGCTTGTTGTGGTCTTTGATGATCCCTTCTCCATTTCTAATTTTATTTCCTCCATTATGCGCCAGTGTGATGCACGCCGCCGTTCTGCAGATCAGGGAAAACGCCGCCTGGCAATTAATCTGGGCTGACGCTTGTTATTGCATTTTGTAATTAACATTCCCGCCTGTCCTTGGGCTTTAATAGCATTCTGGATATGAATCCTTGATGGGCTGCAGCCTATCAGGCGTCAGGGTTCTTCCAAACAGTCCATTAAGGCTGAGCGAGCATGCGGACGCCTCGCCACATCCTATAGACTC
This sequence comes from Entelurus aequoreus, assembly GCF_033978785.1. Taxonomy (NCBI): domain Eukaryota; kingdom Metazoa; phylum Chordata; class Actinopteri; order Syngnathiformes; family Syngnathidae; genus Entelurus; species Entelurus aequoreus. Next base: position 15,039,113 of record NC_084745.1, on the reverse strand, counting down.
AGCCCATTGAAATCAGGGCGCGTTAAAAAGTTGTTTACGAGCCGATTAAGTCAGAGGCAGCGTTAAAAAAAACTCGGACGTGAATGGACCAAATGAATGTGCTTCCGAAGTGCCGTCCTCGGGTTGTTATCTTTAATCTCGCGCTAAAACGCGTCCTGGCAGGCGCTCAGCTCCGCTCCGTTTGTGTAATCTGCGGAATTATACGTTCTTGTTTTGCTGAATAAGAGCATCTTTGATCAGACGTAAACGGAGCTGTTGCCCGCGAGAAGAAAACGGCCCCGGCCGTACGTCTGCACCCGTAATTGAACACGCAACACTGGCGGTGTCGACGGTGAAAGTGAGAGGCTAAGCACTTTTAGGAGCGTCGCTCAGCATCGTGTCGGAAATTAATGCTCTTCAGGGCTGGTATGTCTCACAATGCAACGTGTGTGAACATTAGGCTCATTTATGACACCTGTGCTACCATTTCTAGGAATTCAACATCTTCCAAGACATTTTTTTCTCATTCTAAATGAATGTAAAATGTTTTTAAACTTTCACATTTGCCACATTTCAACCGTCAAACGGTTCCTTGCTAATGTTGGTCTTTTGTTAACATGCTAGTGTTGGCATGGCAACACTAACACCAGGATATTATGTTTTGTTTAAGCTACTTTTACAAGTATATGCCTCAGTCATATACAAACCCCGTTTCCATATGAATTTTGGAAAATTGTGTTAGATGTAAATATAAACGGAAAACATTGATTTGCAAATCATTTTTCAGAATCAGAATCAGAATAGTTTTATTGCCATTGTTTGAGAACGGGTTCACAAACTAGGAATTTTTCTTGGTGCAAACGTGCGACATAAAAACATATAACACATATTTGGTAATAAAAAGAGCTGTAACTGAGCTATCAGATAGACTTAGAAGGAATTCAAGGAGCTGCTGTTAGGAGGTATTGTTCATTTGCCTGATGGCCGAGGGGAAAAAACTGTTCAGGTGGCGGGAGGTGTGGGTCTGGATGGAGCAAATTTGCAGATCATTTTCAACCCATATTCAGTTGCATATGCTATAAAGACAACATATTTGATGTTCAAACTGATAAACTTTTTTTTTTTTGTGCAAATAATCATTAACTTCAGAATTTGATGCCAGCAACACGTGACAAAGAAGTTGGGAAAGGTGGCAATAAATACTGATAAAGTTGAGGAATGCTCATCAAACACTAATTTGGAACATCCCACAGGTGAACAGGCAAATTGGGAACAGGTGGGTGCCATGATTGGGTATAAAAGTAGATTCCATGAAATGCTCAGTCATTCACAAACAAGGATGGGGCGAGGGTCACCACTTTGTCAACAAATGCGTGAGCAAATTGTTGAACAGTTTAAGAAAAACCTTTCTCAACCAGCTATTGCAAGGAATTTAGGGATTTCACCATCTACGGTCCGTAATATCATCAAAGTGTTCAGAGAATCTGGAGAAATCACTGCACGTAAGCAGCTTAGCCCGTGACCTTTGATCCCTCAGGCTGTACTGCATCAACAAGCGACATCAGTGTGTAAAGGATATCACCACATGGGCTCAGGAACACTTCAGAAACCCACTGTCAGTAACTACAGTTGGTCGCTACATCTGTAAGTGCAAGTTAAAACTCTCCTATGCAAGGCGAAAACCGTTTATCAACAACACCCAGAAACGCCGTCAGCTTCGCTGGGCCCGAGCTCATCTAAGATGGACTGATACAAAGTGGAAAAGTGTTCTGTGGTCTGACGAGTCCACATTTCAAGTTGTTTTTGGAAACTGTGGACGTCGTGTCCTCCGGACCAAAGAGGAAAAGAACCATCCGGATTGTTAGAGGCGCAAAGTTGAAAAGCCAGCATCTGTGATGGTATGGGGGTGTATTAGTGCCCAAGACATGGGTAACTTACACATCTGTGAAGGCGCCATTAATGCTGAAAGGTACATACTGGTTTTGGAGCAACGTATGTTGCCATCCAAGCAACGTTACCATGGACGCCCCTGCTTATTTCAGCAAGACAATGCCAAGCCACGTGTTACATCAATGTGGCTTCATAGTAAAAGAGTTCGGGTACTAGACTGGCCTGCCTGTAGTCCAGACCTGTCTTCCATTGAAAATGTGTGGCACATTAGGAAGCCTAAATAACCACAACGGAGACCCCCGGACTGTTGAACAACTTAAGCTGTACATCAAGCAAGAATGGGAAAGAATTCCACCTGAGAAGCTTAAAAAATGTGTCTCCTCAGTTCCCAAACGTTTACAGAGTGTTGTTAAAAGGAAAGTCCATGTAACACAGAGGTGAACATGCCCTTTCCCAACTACTTTGGCACGTGTTGCAGCCATGAAATTCTAAGTTAATTATTATTTGCAAAAAATAAATAAAGTTTATGAGTTTGAACATCAAATATGTTGTCTTTGTAGAGCATTCAATTGAATATGGGTTGAAAAGGATTTGCAAATCATTGTATTCCGTTTATATTTACATCTAACACAATTTCCCAACTCATATGGAAACGGGGTTTGTTTATTTGGTACTTGACGTTAACTGTTAGCATGCTAGCTTAAACATGGTGATTTTAGTATCCTGGCTTTTTTTTTAGCTAATTTTGCAGGCATACACCTCAGAAACATATATTTTGGTTCTTGACGAATGCTTAATGTTACAATGCTAATGTTAGGATGTTCGATTTTTTTAGCTAATGATGCAAATATACAAGTCAGAGTCAGATATTTTGGCACTTGACGCATGTCAACTGTTATCGCACTAGCTTTTTCTTTTTTTCAGCAATTTTTTAAGTTATAAACCTTAGAGTCATATATTTTGGTACTTAACACTTGTGTACCTTTAGCACGCTAAAGTCAGCGTGCTAGTTTTTTTTTAGCTAATTTTGCGAGGCTACGCCTCAGATTCAAATATTTTGGCACGTGACGCACGCTGTTAGGATGTCAACTAAGCGTGCTAAAATTAGCACGCTAGCTTTGTTGGCTAATTTTGCAGGTACAGTAAACACCTCAGAGTTGAGGCATGCTTATTGTTAGCATGCCAATGTTAGGATGCTAGCTTTATTAGCTCTTTCTGAAAGTATACACCTCGCAGTCAAATATTTTGGTACTTCTATGTTAACTTTAAAACGCTGATGCTAGCATGCTAGCTTTTTTTTTTTTTTAGCTAATTTTGCAGTTATACTCATCAGAATCAGGTATTTTGGCGCTTAACACATTTTAACAGGTGGCGTGTTGACATGTCAATGTTATCGCATAAGCTTTTCTTTTTGTTAAACAATTTTTGAAGGTATAGGTGAGGGCCGACATCCGGGCAACTGAGCTACATACGGGTTCTTCGAGCCATAGCAACCAGACTGGCGTTGAAAAAAAACCCGTTGCCATTACTCTTTAACCTGTCGACCTACGCTGATTAAACCCGTCATTCTGCCTCCAAAATGCCGAAAAACTGTGTTGTTTTTGGTTGTGCTAACCACAACCGGAAACAGGGAAAACAAAGGTTGTATTTTGTTCTGCCAAAGCGTGATAAAAGCCCACAGAGACGAGACAAATGGCTCGCAGCTTTACACCGGGAAAACGAGGACGGTTCTCACTGGAGTCCCCCAAAGTCCCGGGTCGTGTGTTCGGATCACTTCGTTTCTGGTAAATATAAGGAACAAAAATCCACCGTCTTAACCACAACTTGGCTATACCGTCCGTGCTAATGTTGTACTTGTTGAGTTTGTACCTTATAACGTTCGACAGCTGAAGTTGTTGTTGTACAAAAATAACATGCGGTATATACTATATAGTCTATAGCCTGTATAGGCTATTTTGGAAAACCGGTTTCGTTTAAATTTGCATTTAACAGTTGGGTTTTTAAAAACCAATAAACCCTATAATTTTCATGTTGCCCTTTAATCAACTACAGAACATTTTAACTCGTATCTTAACCTAGCCTCACTGGAAAGACTATTTACATAACCATACGCCATTTAGAACAGTTTAAAATGGCGTGAAACCTCGTTAAATGCTTTTTCTGTCAATGCTGTGTTCGCTGTGAGCTGGTTTGTTTTCAACGAATTCAATACGGCGACCGGTTGCTAGGGGATTGGTAGGCGGAAGTGACGTAGGTCCGCCCTCGCCTATACACATTAGTCATATTTTGGTACTTGACACATGTTAACTTTAGCATGCTGACACTGGCATGCTAATCTTTGTTTAGCTATTTTCGCATGTTTTTTAAGGATGTTAGCTTTTTTTTTTAGCTTTTAATTTTTGCTACTTGCGTGTTAACTTTAGCACGCTGCCGTTAGCATGCTAGCTTTTTTAAAGCTACTTATGCAGGTATATGCATCAGAGTTAGATATTTTGGCACTTGACGCATGTTAACTGCTAGCATGTAAACATTAACATACACGCATGCTAACATTAGCACACTCACATGTGCGGCCTTATTTTGCAGTTATTTACAAGACAGTCAGATACTTTGGTATTTGAGGCTTATTTACTGTTAGCATGCTAATGTTAGGATGTTATACATTTTCTAAACACTTAAGAGTCGTAGGCTATTCTTTGGTCCTTGACGCATGTTAACTGTTGGCATGCTAACATCAGTTTAACTTCGGCTTTTTCAGCATTTGCACACAATTTAACGATATTTTGTTCTCTAGTTTTGCTCGTAGTTTTCCTACTGGGGATCACACGACTAGCAGGAATAGATGCGAACTGACTTGAAGGAATCACATAAATATTTATTTATATTTGTAGAAGGGTTTATGTAAAAGGGGACATACATTTTGTTCCATTCCAGCAGTACTGTAATGTAAGCAGCAGTGCCCAAACTAATCAAAAGGTTGTGTGTTAAAACAAGTAGACCACACATTTATGGGAAACACACTAAAACCATGTCTAATAATAAATTCAAGACTCTAATGCAGCGTTAATTATTTACACACACGCACCCGTCATAAACCAGCACACTCTTGCATGAATGTAAAGCAAAATTGCAAAGGACTTATTAATGAGCACATCACTTGTGTTATAAGGCGATGATTCATGCCGGTAGCAAAGACTAAAACCCACAAGACACAGCTTCATAAAGAAAATCAATAATGCTCAGTTGTGATACTTAAGTGTATGTTTAATATTCAGGTGGTTATTTTAATTCAGAACCAATAGAACCCGCCCTCCCATCTCCAGTATTTTGTAGGTTCATAAAGGCATCACATATAAGAGATACATGACACATTAACAACAGCTTCACCTCGCCCAGAGACACTACCAAATGCTTAACAATGCAGTATAATTAGCTATCGTAGTCCGAAAAGCCTCATCAAGCAATAATTAGCCTTTAAATCAGAACCTTCCTTTTTCCTCCTGTTTTTTTGTTTTTGTTTTTTTCCTGCCCCCGGTTAAATATTCCAATTTATGGACTTGGTGTCCGAGGAGCGGCTGTAACATGCAACTCGGTCCGTAACTCAGCGGAAGGATGCTCTATAAGGCCCCTTTAATTGATTATGCAGTGAAATTTAAGTGTGCACTTTATGTTTTATGAATACTAATAAATTGTCCAGAGTGCCTCCAGGAGCGGACATTTCATACTGTGAATGCGGGGGAGAAAAAACATTCGGCAGGAAAATAACTAGCTCAATCTTTAAAAAAAAACAGTATGCTTTGTCATAGTCTTAAACTAAGCGAACTAATAACAAAAAAATCTAGATATATAATATAACATAATATATAAGTAAATGTGAATGCACAGCATGTGCTACATGCCAACAAATAAAAGCCGGCCAATGACAGCGCAGGAAGACGGAATATATATATATGTATGTATATATATATATATCTATATATACGCACATACACATATATACTGTGTGTGTATATATGTGTATATACATACATATATGTGTATATATGTATACACGCGCATACACATATATATCGTATATATTTATATATATATATATACACGCACATACACATATATACTGTGTGTATGTATATATATATATATATATATATATATATATATATATATATATATATATATATATATATATATTTATATATATAATTATATATTTATATATATAATTATATATATATATGTATATAATATATTATATATATATAATAATCATGATTAAACTAAATCTAATACATATATAATATTGTAAATATATATATATGTATATATACATACATATGTGTGTATATATATATATGTGTGTATGTGAGTGTATATATATATATATATATATATATATATATATATATATATATATATATATATATACACACAATATATATGTGTGTGTGTGTATATATATATGTATGTATATGAATCAATTTATTTGTATGTATGTATGTATGTATGTATATATCTATATATATGTGTATATATATATATGCAGTATATATATATATATATATATATATATATATATATATATATATGTATATATATATATATATATGCATAAATATATCACTTTGTGTATATATGCGTGTATATATATATATATATATGTATATATATATATGCATATATATGTATAATATATGCATATATATGTGTGTATATATATATATATATATATATATATATATATATATATATATATATATATATATATATATATATATATATATATATATTTATGTGCGTGTATATATATATGTATATATATATGCATATATATGTGTGTATATATATATATATATATATATATATATATATATATATATATATATATATATATATATATATATATATATATATATACATATATACATATGTATTGTCCCCCACATTTTTCTTTTTTTTAGAGCAGTGTGGCTCACATAGTAGAGCGGCCGACCAGAAACTTGAGAGTTTCCGGTACGAATCCAGCTTTTTCGCCATCCTAATCACTGCCGGTGTGTCCCTGGGCAAGACACTTCTCAGTGCCACCCACAAAACTGTAAATGTAGCTTAAATTTCGCTAATGGCTTTCTCAAAGTGAAGCGCTTTGAGTCATGAGAGAAATAGCGCTATATAAATATATTTCACTTCACTTCACATTCCACTTGTCGTTTGTGAATTAAATCCACACAGCAGATATGGGTATAACATCAACATGATTTGCCAGAGCCGCTGGACAGAACAGATTTAAAATAAATTAATAAATACATTAAATTTGGGACCAGATTGTGGATGCTGGCGGGCCAGAATTCGGCTCACGGACCGTAGTTTGGGAATAAATCTTTATAGCAAACTGTATTGTTTACTCTCACTAGTCCCAAAACTGATCTTTTAATATAAACTTGCTAAGACAGTTTAAAACATAATGAGTTATTACACAATGTGATCGCTCTTTGGGCCATTAAGGACTGATAATGATAAAACCACAAAGTTTTTTACCACCAGGAGTCGAACCGTGTCCAAATATTTGTAAACTAATCTAAATAAGTTGATTTCTTCGGCAGGTGTTACATGCTAAACTGACCGGCCTCTCTTTCCTGTCCAACTTAGCTCATATGTTCAGTTCAGTTCAGTTTAGTTTATTTCGAACATGCATACCATACAATGTAATGCATCACACAATTCTACTGGTTTCATTCCAGCTTGTCCGAAAAGGAGTAGGAAGAAGCAGAGCTTATTTAATTCTACTCCTTTTCATACCATCGCAATTGTGTATGTCCTTGTTCTCTGTAACAGAACAGTGAACAAATAAATAATATACCATAGTAAGCATACAAATATTAATAAATACATAAATAATATTTTTCTCAATAAAAAAAAAAGGGGAAAAAAAGGGTTAATCATAATTCTTGTTCTGTGTACTTTGTAAATAATGTAATATAATAATGTAAACACATTATAGTCCTTATTAATTAACAAGGTATTTTTAATTGTGTTGCGATAAACAACGCCATCAGAAAATATGACACATCACTGACTGCAGGAGTCGAATCCTGTCCAAATATTTGTGAACTAATCTAAATAAGTTGATTTATTCGGCAGGTGTTACATGCTAAACTGACCGGCCTCCAATTTCCTGTCCAACAATGCTCCCGTGTAAAAACATTATAGTCCTGTTTAATTAACAAGTTATTATCAATTGTGTTGCGACGATCGACGCCATCAGAAAATATGACACATCACTGACTGCAGAAGTCGAACCCTATCCAAATATTTGTGAACTAATCTAAATAAGTTGATTTATTCGGCAAGTGTTACATGCTAACCTGACCGGCCTCCATTTCCTGTCCAACAAAAACATTACAGTCCTTATTAATTAACGAGTCAATTGTGTTGCGACGATCGAAGCCATCAGAAAATATGACACATCACCGACTGCAGTGTCTTTTTCCTCCACTTGGTGGCGCCCTCGACCTTCCGGAATTTTCCCTTCCCACTGGCAGGCGGACATTTTTTTTAATTTTTTTTTTTTTCTTTTTTTGGCGGGCTGCCGCCTCCTCTGCCATGGAGCTCAGTTAAGCCGTGCTGGAAAGCGATATTGTGACACCGAGCACGCTGGCTTGTTGAGGAGAGGGGGGGAAAAAAAGACTAACTCCACTTGTAAAAAAAAAAAAAGAAACAAGGTAAACATTTTGTATAACTGCTCTCTGTGGAATATTTTAGCCTCCATTTGATGTACTTGGTCACCTGCTGAGTGGACGCGGCTGACGTCTCTTTCGACACCAAAGATGGCTGCGTGGGGCTTTTTCGCCAAAGTTGCTATTTAGAAGCTAAAGTTAGCGAGGATGCGAACTTCTCTCCCCCCCTCCCCCCCCCCCGACCTCTTTCGGAGTTGGCGTGTTATTCCGTGGGCATGGGCGCCTGGTGGAGAGAGAAGATGGAGGGGGGGAAAAGAATCAGGTCTTACTTTTCTGCGCTCAGCCTCCGGGATGCTGATGCTGATGCTGCTGCTGCCTTTCCCTCGGCGGTGCCTAGCAACCGAGCGTCTGACTCCCGGCGACGGACGGCGGCGACATTCCAAGACTGACAAGGGCTCAGCTGCTGTGTGCGAGCAGAACGAGAGAGAGAGTGTGCTCCTTGTGCTGTGTTGCACCCTCCCTCCATCCCTCACTCTGGCCTCTCCCCCTTTTTTTTTTCTTTTTTTTTTATTCCACCCCCCCCTACACTTTCTTTCTCTCATCTTCCTGATGTCACCCTGGCCGAAGCCGCCGCTCCTGATTGGCTGCCATTCACAAGTTAGCCATAAAGAAGTGGATGAACTTCTGCATCCTAGTCTCTTCCCCGGCCATCCAAGATACTTTCAGGCCGTTAAAGTGCATTCGGCAGTGGAGGCTCCTCTATGGGGTCTTGGGGCACTAGGAGGTTAACAAACAGAAAGTTCCAGGAATGTACACATGATCCCATGTTTACATCTCATTGTGCAACATGTGAATGTTTTAGTGCAGGGGTCACCAACCTTTTTGAAACCAAGAGCTACTTCTTGGGTAGTGATTAATGCGAAGGGCTACCAGTTTGATACACACTTAAGTAAATTGCCAGAAATAGCCAATTTGCTCAATTTACCTTTAACTCTATGTTATTGTTAATAATGAATGATATTTACACTTAATTGAACGGTTTAAAAGAGGAGAAAACACGGAAAAAAATGACAATTAAATTTTGAAACATAGTTTATCTTCAATTTCGACTCTTTAAAATTCAAAATTCAACCGCAAAAAAGAAGAGGAAAAACTTCAAAAAAGAATTTATGGAACATCATTAGTAATTTTTCCTGGTTAAGATAATTTTAGAATTTTGATTAAATAGGTTAAAATCCAATCTACACTTTGTTAGAATATATAACAAATTGGACCAAGCTATATTTCTAACAAAGACAAATCATTATTTCTTCTAGATTTTCCAGAAGAAACATTTTAAAAGAAATTCAAAAGACTTTGAAATAAGATTTAAATTTGATTCTACAGATTTTCTAGATTTGTCAGAATAATTTTTTTGAATTTTAATCATAATAAGTTTGAAGAAATATTTCACAAATATTCTTCGTCGAAAAAACAGAAGCTAAAATGAAGAATTAAATCAAAATGTATTTATTATTCTTTACAATAAAAAAAATACATTTACTTGAACATTGATTTAAATTGTCAGGAAAGAAGAGGAAGGAATTTAAAAGGTAAAAAGGTATATGTGTTTAAAAATCCTAAAATCATTTTTAAGGTTGTATTTTTTCTCTAAAATTGTCTTTCTGAAAGTTATAAGAAGCAAAGTAAAACAATTTATGAATTTATTTAAACAAGTGAAGACCAAGTCTTTAAAATATTTTCTTGGATTTTCAAATTCTATTTGAGTTTTGTCTCTCTTAGAATTAAAAATGTCGGGCAAAGCGAGACCAGCTTGCTAGTAAATAAATACAATTTAAAAAATAGAGGCAGCTCACTGGTAAGTGCTGCTATTTGAGCTATTTTTAGAACAGGCCGGCGGGCTACTCATCTGGTCCTTACGGGCTACCTGGTGCCCGCGGGCACCGCGTTGGTGACCCCTGTTTTAGTGGGAACTAAATGCGATATCTGAAAGGGGTACACATTATTTCCAAAGTAGGACCCCATACCCAGACATATAATACTAGTACACAGCTCATGAAAAACAATATGTTATAGTCATTGTAAGTGGGCCAAAACACTTATATTAGAAAATAATCTCATGGAAATGACTGCTGTCATTTGATGACAATAATAAAACATTGAACTTGTTATTTAGTCAGGTTTGGGACAGGTGTGCTTCAGGTCTGACGTCACTCACATGTGCTCCACTGAATGCTCAAGGAGATTTAGCGTTTGCTCACACATATGGAACATTAAAGGGAACATTGTTTGGGGGTATCCATAATACGCCGAAGGGAGAAGTTTTTATTTACACGATGAGTCGGGCGTTTCTTGACCTCCGCAGCGGAGGCTCTGCCGAACCCCTGAGGCCGACTCACCGAACCCCTAGGGTTCGATCGAACCCGGGTTAAGAACCACTGGCCTAGTACCTGACTGCCCCCTAGCCAGGGATACAGCGAAGACCTCAACGGCGGAGCAGGCGGAAGACGGTAGATGTAAGAACCACCACGACGGCTGCGATGGCGGAAGAAGACACCCCCACATTGTTGTTGGCCCAGTTATGGGGAAATGACAACCCAAGACCTCAACGGTGGAACAGGCGGAGGATGATTGCTAACCCGATGGAGCGTCACAACGGCTGGGATGGCGGACGAAAGCTGCAGAAGAAAAGGCAGTGGAGGCTCCTCTATGGGGTCTTGGGGCACTAGGAGGTTAACCAACCCCTTTACTACTGTTACCCCAGGTGGCCCTTGGCAAAAGCCTAGTACCTGACTGCCCCCTAGCCAGGGATACGGCGAAGACCTCAACGGCGGGGCAGGCGGCAGACGGTAGATGTAAGAACCACCACGACGGCTGCGATGGCGGAAGAAGGCACCCTCACATCCATGTGGGCCCAGTTATGGGCATACTTGCCAACCCTCCCGATTTTTCAGGGAGACTCCCGAATTTCAGTGCCCCTCCCGAAAATCTCCCGGGGCAACCATTCGCCTGAGTTTCTCCCGATTTTCACCCGGAGAACCATATTAAGGCGGTGCCGCGATGGCACTGTCTTTAGCGTCCTCTACAACCCGTCGTCGCGTCCGCTTTTACATCATACAAATAGCGTGCCAGCCCAGTCACATATTGTATGAGGCTTCTGCAGACACACGTAAGTGACTGCAAGACATACTTGATCAAAAGCCATACAGGTCACACTGAGAGTGGACGTATAAAGAACTTTAACACTGTTACAAATATGCGCCACACTGTGAACCCACACCAAACAAGAATGACAAACACATTTCGGGAGAACATCCGCACCGTAACACAACATAAACACAACAGAACAAATACCCAGAATCCCTTGTATCCCTAACTCTTCCGGGACGCTACAATATACACCCCCGCTACCACCAAACCCCGCCCCCCACACCTCAACACCCCCCCCCCCCCCCACCCCCCCCCCACCCCCCCCCATCTCCCGAATTCGGAGGTCTCAAGGTTGGCAAGTATGGTTATGGGGAAATAACAACCCAAGACCTCAACGGTGGAACAGGCGGAGGATGATTGCTAACCCGATGGAGCGTCACAACGGCTGGGATGGCGGACGAAGGCTGCAGCAGAAAAGGGTCCCCAGTAGGGATGATGTTTGATAAGGAATTATCGAGTTCGAGCCTATTATGGAATCCTCTTATCGAACCGATTCCTTATCGATTTTCTTATCGAGTCCAGATAGGTTGTTGTATATGGAAAAAAAACACAAAATATTTGGTTTAACAAAAGCTCACTTTTATTATATAATAAAAAAATAAAATCTATTAAATAAATAAATATTGACTGTTACCCACCTAAAAAAATAAAATAAAATAAATAAATATTGACTGTTACCCAAAGTATATTAAGTGGGATTTTTCAGAGGAACAAATATATACAGTAACACAAAAACAACCTATAGGTGTATAAATAATAATATAGTGTTAAATAAAATCTGTCCCTTGGGCACAAAACTGAAAATAATACAGCTCTCCAAAAAGTGCACTTCTGCTGCTATTTGACATAACGGTTTGTTATGATGCTTTGACATTTTTGCACTTTATTTCTTTATTGAAAGAACATTCTATGAAGAGAAAAGTTCTTTGCAAATGTGGTTACAATGCTAATAAATGAAAAGTTAAAGCTAAAAAAAGAAATACACTTTATTGAGTTAACATTATTTCTTTATGGGGGAAAAATGTTATGAGCTAGAGAATATAACAACTACACTACCCAGCATGCAACGGGAGTTACGAGCATGCGCGTTAGCCTCGAAAAGTGTTGCATGTTGCCATGCTGTGAAAGTAAACGTCAAGAACTCAGCCAACACGCCTCGTCTGCATTATTTATAATTAGACAGACAACACATCTACAGTGTGATTTTGTTTTGTTTTGGGACTGGACTCCCGCTGATGTGTTGGATCCACTGTGGACTGGACTTTCACAATGTTATGTCAGACCCACTCGACATCCATTGCTTTCGGTCTCCCCTAGAGGGAGGGGGGGGGGGGGGGGGTTACCCACATATGCGGTCCTCTCCAAGGTTTCTCATAGTCATTCACCGACGTCCCACTGGGGTGAGTTTTTCCTTGCCCGTATGTGGGCTCTGTACCGAGGATGTCGTTGTGGCTTGTACAGCCCTTTGAGACACTTGTGATTTAGGGCTATATAAATAAACATTGATTGATTGATTGTTTACAAGGAAAGAAAAACAAAAGTTAAAAAAGGGAGATATGTTGTATATATAATTGTATGTGCTGCGGTTGTTTTAAGAACGTTGCGACAGCTGCCGTAAAGGAGGTGCGTTGCTAGCCTGGTTGCTATGTTTCCGGTTGGTCGTAAAAGTGTTCGTCATGTGTTTTACCCTGCTAAAATCTCTCAGTAAAGTTATTCGATGGATTATAGCTTTTGTTTTGAACTTTATTACACCTTGGAGCGCTTTTTCCCGTCCATTGTTTTCCTGCTTTCGCTATCTGCGCCTAATGACTGAGCTACGTGACGTCATTTATTGTGATGTCCCACGGATCATTTCTGGTCGGGACGGGATTCGAATAAAGAATCAACTATTTTCCTTTACTATAGTGGTCTCGATAACGGGTACCGGTTCTCAAAAAGGGATTCGAGTCCGAGGACTCGGTTCTTTTCTTATCAAACAACCGGGAAAACCGGTTTCGAGTATCATCCCTAGTCCCCAGTCGTCTTGGACTCCATGCCACTGGACGCTCACCCGGGTCTGTCAAGGATCGTGTGGTGACTGTCTGTGCACCAGTCTCCCCACGTTGCTGCCCACTGCTCCCCTCACCTCCCAGGGGGTGATCAAGGGGATGGGTCAAATGCAGAGGACAAATTTCACCACACCTAGTGTGTGTGTGACAATCATTGGTACTTTAACTTTAAATAAAGTCACGCACAGGCATCCTCCATAAAGGGATACCTCCCCTACCAGGAGGACCGTCATACTCGCTTCGAGTGACCGCCGATGATGATGACAGGGGAAAAAGACGGCACAGACAGGAGGGACTGCGTTTTAGCTCTATTTATTATTTATATATATTTACAAAAGTATGCTGTGTGAAACTAATCCAAATGTATATGTGTGCGACTATGTGTGGAGATGAACTAAAGAGTGTTGAGCGAGGTGCAGAAGTCCAAGGGCGGAGGGGCAAGACAAGCTCGGAGGTCCGTGAGACAGGCAGGAAGTCGGGGGCAATAGCGAGGCGTCAAAGTTGGTGTCCAGGCGGGAGGTCGAGATCCAAGATGCAGCCAGGGAACCGGAGGGGAACACGGGGAGGCGAGACACACCACCCGTGACGTGGGAACCAAGGTAGGCTGCTGGAAGGCGACAAGGAGGAACACGAGACAAATGAACACGGAGGGGGAGGAAACACAGAGAGAGAAAGAGTGCATAGAGCTTGATAGGTTCGGCTTACTGTACAGGACGGGTCGCTACGTTCTGGCGCCGGATAGCAGGCTGCACTGGCTTAAGAAGGCAATAGAGCTCATCAGCGACAGGTGTGTAGATTGGAGGTGCGCCCACCGCAGCACACATGTGAATGCGCACTGGTGTGCACCCGGGCCGTCACAATATCCTCCTAAACCTAAACAAACACGTTATGATTTATTAGTCCTACTGAGTTCACAAGTGTATTGGTTCACTGAGACATTGAGAAAAAATGGTACAAGCAGGTAGAGGTGTCAAAAAAAAAAATATTTTCAGATTAATCGCGATTATTTGTAACGATTCTTAAGCGATGAAAAAAAATTAAACATCTATTTTTTTTGTTTGTTTTTTCCCTCCCATCTGTTCTGTCCAGCCACTCAGACACATCATATTATTGATGTAGATGCCCATCTGCTGTACATATTTATTATAGAAAATAAAAGTGTGGGATAATTATCTAGTTGCCTTATTTGTATTTGACTTTATTAAATGTTTGCAAAGCATTTTATTGAACACAACGAGTTTTCTTTTAAGCAATATAGAAATTCATCAGAGCTGTTTATCTATTTTATGGAGGAATGTAGTTAACCATAGAGCTGGCAGCCAAAGTTATTAAAATGAGGTATTTTACAAGCAGGGCTGCCACTAGTTATAAGCCACAGGTGCCAAACTCAAGGCCCGGGGGCCACATTTAGCCCACCACAACATCTTATATGCCTTGTGAATTTCTGAAAAAAAATGTGTTTCAATGAATTACCTCATCGTTTCTTACTAAATGTATCATTTTTTTTCCAATCTGACAAAAAAAAAAGTACTGCATGAAATTGCATGCATTTTAAACGTTAATAATATCCAAAATGGAATAAATAAATGGCTTATATCCTACCAAACGTACGGCCCGCGAGATAAGTTTGCCAAGTAAGAGTTGTAATTTTTGAATGAAATAAACTGCTGTTCTTAAATGTGTCCACTAGATGTCGCCATAGCAATTCTTTGTATCCCCAGCCAGAGCGTTCACATGACTTCAGAGTGTGTCAACACTTCCGTGTTTGGACCCTACGTACTTACGCTGCTTATTAGTAGCTGCGTTTCCGTTACCCATAGAAATGCGCAAAACCCAAATATCGCAATAAGAAACTGGTAATGGAAACACCCATATTTCGAAAAACCTCTCAAAATATCGCTGAAACATTTCTACAACTGTGTGATTCATGAAATGAAAAGTTTTGTTGTAGACAATGCTACATATGTACAGGAAAAAAACACATGTTAGTACATCAGTTGAGGATGAAAAAATAACACCAATGGAAGCATTTTAAAACTCTGCCAGACTCAATTTCACCTATTTGACTGATGAACATTATCACATCATTTATTCAGAAAGTATAAATAACAACACATGAAGACAGAATACTATTAACCGCATTATGTAAAAAACAGGATTTGTATATTTTCAAATTGTGCTTGTTCAATTTTGAAACTAAGAAAACAATCTGAAGTTGTCTTTATTTTTAAGTTATCATGCCATGATTTTACCAGATTTTCCTCTGACACCCCTGTACTAAACACTTTGTTATAACTATCATGAGTCCGAGTAAGGACTCGTGGTTATCATGGCAGTTGTGTTATAAAGTGTAGCGATTCACTGTCTGTTTAAAAAAAAAAAAAAAAAAGGTACAATCGTCCTATATACTGCACATTCTTTGAGAGACACCAGAATGAGTCACACAAACTTCGAAGCTTTCTCGTCCTGGAGATTTAGGAACAATTGGCGCTGCTATACTTGGCGCTGGCATTTGACGTCTTATATGCGACTACTAAAACGTTATTATGACAGCAAGACCAGAATGAGTCCCACCAACATGGAAGTTGATTAAAATTTTAGTGGTTCACTGTCAGATTAAAAAACAATTACAAGCAGGGCCACTGTCATGCACGATGCTTATATGTGGCGTCTTATATGCTACTAAATATACACTTTATATTTACAGTGACGATGTCTATTCTTACCGAAAATGAAATGGTTTACAGTCAATTTAATTGAGGGTCGACGCTGCTGTCATACTGTACGTGATGCTGACACATGACGTCTTATATGCGACTAAAAACATGTTATTATGAGAGTAAGACCAGCATGAGTCCCACAGGGTTCACATGGAAGTTGTGTTAAAAAGTGTAGTGGTTCACTGTCTGTTTTCAAAAGGGAGCAAGCAGGGTCATTGTCACGTCTTATATGCTACTAAATAAACGCTTTATTTTTACAATGCGACCAGAATGTGTCACACAAAATTCACGGGTAGTGTTGTCTTATATGCTACGAAACACTTTCTTTTTACAGTGACAGTGTCTTTTGTCACCGAAAATTAAGTGGTTTACAGTTCATGTGATCCCCTGCTGTTGATGTTTAACAACTATTGTCACTGATAATGTAATGGTTAACTGTCAGTTGGAATGAGGTTCAACGTTTCTCTCATACTGTACGGGATGCTGACACTTGATGTCTTATATGCGACCATAAACATGGTATTATGAAAGGGAGTCCAGAATTAGTCCCACCAAGTTACATGGTTCTCTCTCATGGAAGTTGTGTTAAAGTGTAGCGGTTCACTGTCAGTTTTGAAAGGGTACAAGCAGTGCCACAATCATGCATGACGTCTTATATGCTACTAAATAAACACTTTATTTTTAGAATGTGACCAGAATGTGTCACACAAAATTCACGGAGTTCCCTGTCATGGACATATGACGACTCTTGTAGGGGTTTACTGTCCATTTAGAAGAGGGTAGAAGCCACTTTCATGCATGACGCGCACACAAGACGTCTTATATGCGACTACTGTCTTGGTATTATGAGAGTGAGACCAGAATGAGTCCGACCAAGTTCATGTGATCCCCTGTTATTGATGTTTAAACATTATTGTCACTGATAATCTAGTGGTTAACTGTCAGTTAGAATGAGGTTGGACACTTCTCTCATACCGTACGTGATTCTGACACTTGACGTCTTATATGCGTCCGTAAACATGGTATTATGAAAGCGAGACCAGAATTAGTCCCACCAAGTTACATGGTTCTCTCTCATGGAAGTTGTTAAAAAGTGTAGCGATTCACTGGCAGTTTTAAAGGGTATAAGCAGTGCTGCCGTCATGCATGACGTCTTATATGCTACTAAATAAACTTTTAATTTTACAATGTGACCAGAATGTGTCACACAAAATTCTCTGGGTTTCCTGTCATGGACACATAAGGACTATTGCAGGGGTTTACTGTCCATTTAGAAGAGGGTAAAAGCCGCTGTCATATGTGATGCGGACACTAGCCGTCTTATATGCGTTTGCTATCACAGTATTATGAGAGTGAGACGAGAATGAGTCCGACCAAGTTCATGTGATCCCCTGTTATTGATGTTTAACAACTATTGTCACTGATAATAGTGGTTAAATGTCAGTTGGAATGAGGTTTGACACTTCTTTCATACTGTACGTGATTCTGACACTTGACGTCTTATATGCGACCGTAAACATGGTATTATGAAAGTGAGACCAGAATTACAGAATTAGTACCACCAAGTTACATGGTTCTTTTTCATGGAAGTTGTTAAAAAGTGTAGCGATTCACTGGCAGTTTTTAAAGGGTATAAGCAGAGCCGCCGTCATGCATGACGTCTTATATGCTACTAAATAAACATTTAATTTTACAATGTAACCAGAATGTGTCACACAAAGTTCTCGGGGTTTCCTGTCATGGACACATAAGGACTATTGCAGGGGTTTACTGTCCATTTAGAAGAGGGTAAAAGCCGCTGTCATATGTGATGCGGACACTAGACGTCTTATATGCGTTTGCTATCACAGTATTATGAGAGTGAGACTAGAATGAGTCCGACCAAGTTCATGTGATCCCCTGTTATTGATGTTTAACAACTATTGTCACTGATAATAGTGGTTAACTGTCAGTTGGAATGAGGTTTGACACGTCTTTCATACTGTACGTGATTCTGACACTTGACGTCGTATATGCGACCGTAAACATGGTATTATGAAAGTGAGACCAGAATTACAGAATTAGTCCCACCAAGTTACATGGTTCTCTCTCATGGAAGTTGTTAAAAAGTGTAGCGATTCACTGGCAGTTTTTAAAGGGTATAAGCAGTGCCGCCGTCATGCATGACGTCTTATATGCTAGTAAATAAACTTTTAATTTTACAATGTGACCAGAATGTGTCACACAAAGTTCTCTGGGTTTCCTGTCATGGACACATAAGGACTATAGTAGGGGTTTACTGTCCATTTAGAAGAGGGTAGAAGCCGCTGTCATACGTGATGCGGACACTAGACGTCTTATATGCGACTGCTATCACTGTATTATGAGAGTGAGACCAGAATGAGTTCAACCAAGTTCATGTGATCCCCTGTTATTGATGTTTAACAACTATTGTCACTGATAATCTAGTGGTTAACTGTCAGTTGGAATGAGGTTGGACACTTCTCTCATACTGTACGTGATTCTGACACTTGACGTCTTATATGCGTCCGTAAACATGGTACTATGAAAGCGAGACCAGAATTAGTCCCACCAAGTTACATGGTTCTCTCTCATGGAAGTTGTTAAAAAGTGTAGCGATTCACTGGCAGTTTTTAAAGGGTATAAGCAGTGCTGCCGTCATGCATGACGTCTTATATGCTACTAAATAAACTTTTAATTTTACAATGTGACCAGAATGTGTCACACAAAATTCTCTGGGTTTCCTGTCATGGACACATAAGGACTATTGCAGGGGTTTACTGTCCATTTAGAAGAGGGTAAAAGCCGCTGTCATATGTGATGCGGACACTAGCCGTCTTATATGCGTTTGCTATCACAGTATTATGAGAGTGAGACGAGAATGAGTCCGACCAAGTTCATGCGATCCCCTGTTATTGATGTTTAACAACTATTGTCACTGATAATAGTGGTTAACTGTCAGTTGGAATGAGGTTTGACACGTCTTTCATACTGTACGTGATTCTGACACTTGACGTCGTATATGCGACCGTAAACATGGTATTATGAAAGTGAGACCAGAATTACAGAATTAGTCCCACCAAGTTACATGGTTCTCTCTCATGGAAGTTGTTAAAAAGTGTAGCGATTCACTGGCAGTTTTTAAAGGGTATAAGCAGTGCCGCCGTCATGCATGACGTCTTATATGCTACTAAATAAACTTTTAATTTTACAATGTGACCAGAATGTGTCACACAAAGTTCTCGGGGTTTCCTGTCATGGACACATAAGGACTATTGCAGGGGTTTACTGTCCATTTAGAAGAGGGTAAAAGCCGCTGTCATGTGTGATGCGGACACTAGACGTCTTATATGCGTTTGCTATCACGGTATTATGAGAGTGAGACTAGAATGAGTCCGACCAAGTTCATGTGATCCCCTGTTATTGATGTTTAACAACTATTGTCACTGATAATAGTGGTTAACTGTCAGTTGGAATGAGGTTTGACACGTCTTTCATACTGTACGTGATTCTGACACTTGACGTCTTATATGCAACCGTAAACATGGTATTATGAAAGTGAGACCAGAATTACAGAATTAGTCCCACCAAGTTACATGGTTCTTTCTCATGGAAGTTGTTAAAAAAATGTAGCGATTCACTGGCAGTTTTTAAAGGGTATAAGCAGTGCCGCCGTCATGCATGACGTCTTATATGCTACTAAATAAACTTATAATTTTACAATGTAACCAGAATGTGTCACACAAACTTCTCGGGGTTTCCTGTCATGGACACATAAGGACTATTGCAGGGGTTTACTGTCCATTTAGAAGAGGGTAAAAGCCGCTGTCATATGTGATGCGGACACTAGACGTCTTATATGCGTTTGCTATCACGGTATTTTGAGAGTGAGACTAGAATGAGTCCGACCAAGTTCATGTGATCCCCTATTATTGATGTTTAACAACTATTGTCACTGATAATAGTGGTTAACTGTCAGTTGGAATGAGGTTTGACACTTCTTTCATACTGTACGTGATTCTGACACTTGACGTCGTATATGCGACCGTAAACATGGTATTATGAAAGTGAGACCAGAATTACAGAATTAGTCCCACCAAGTTACATGGTTCTCTCTCATGGAAGTTGTTAAAAAAATGTAGCGATTCACTGGCAGTTTTTAAAGGGTATAAGCAGTGCCGCCGTCATGCATGACGTCTTATATGCTAGTAAATAAACTTTTAATTTTACAATGTGACCAGAATGTGTCACACAAAGTTCTCGGGGTTTCCTGTCATGGACACATAAGGACTATTGCAGGGGTTTACTGTCCATTTAGAAGAGGGTAAAAGCCGCTGTCATATGTGATGCGGACACTAGACGTCTTATATGCGTTTGCTATCACGGTATTATGAGAGTGAGACTAGAATGAGTCCGACCAAGTTCATGTGATCCCCTGTTATTGATGTTTAACAACTATTGTCACTGATAATAGTGGTTAACTGTCAGTTGGAATGAGGTTTGACACTTCTTTCATACTGTACGTGATTCTGACACTTGACGTCTTATATGTGACCATAAACATTGTATTATGAAAGTGAGACCAGAATTACAGTATTAGTCCCACCAAGTTACATGGTTCTTTCTCATGGAAGTTGTTAAAAAAATGTAGCGATTCACTGGCAGTTTTTAAAGGGTATAAGCAGTGCCGCCGTCATGCATGACGTCTTATATGCTAGTAAATAAACTTTTAATTTTACAATGTGACCAGAATGTGTCACACAAAGTTCTCGGGGTTTCCTGTCATGGACACATAAGGACTATTGCAGGGGTTTACTGTCCATTTAGAAGAGGGTAAAAGCCGCTGTCATATGTGATGCGGACACTAGACGTCTTATATGCGACTGGTATCACGGTATTATGAGAGTGAGACCAGAATGAATCCTACCAAGTTCCCAGGGTTGTCTGTGATGGAAGTTGTGCTAAAAAAGTGTCACAGTTTAACGTGGATACAAGCAGGGCTACTGTCGCGTGTGACGCTGACCCATGACGTCTTACATGCGGCTATAAACATTATGTACTCTGAGCACTTGGGATGAGGCGTCCTGCAGGTGCACAATGGGACGCCACTTGGGGTCTATATATAATTAAGGAACGGCGTCCTTTTTTTTTCTTTTTTTTTTTTTTTAGATCTGTAAACTGCAGTTTTTGCCGCTGCTGCGAGCAGATTATCGGCTCCAGAAGATAAACACCAAAAAAAAAAAAAAAAAAGCAAAAAAGGCCAAAGTAATTAACATGTGAGGAAAGCGTGGAGGTTTCCGCCATCTGATAGCGAGCCAAGTCCTCGCACTTCATAATTCACTCCTTGGCGCCGAGATTAACTAGGCAGAGTATAAGCTCACGTGTTTTGGGAAGGGAGTCGTCTTGTTTACCTCCGTCCACGTGAATCTATTTTGTGTATCTCTTTGTGGAATTACTATAAATTCACTTGCTATTTACGCCCCCATTAAGAGCGCTGATGAGGTGATTGTAAACAACAGTACAACAAGTGTAATACATAGCATTTCATGGGTTATATTTGTGTAGCGCTTTTCTACCTTCAAGGTACTCAAAGTGCTTTGACACTATTTCCACATTCACCCATTCACATTCACACACTGATGGCGGGAACTGCCATGCAAAGCGCTAACCACGACCCATCAGGAGCAAGGGTGAAGTGTCTTGCTCAAGGACACAATGGACGTGACGAGGTTGGTAGAAGGTGGGGATTGAAACAGGAACCCTCAGGTTTTTGGCACGGCCACTCTCCCAACCGCGCCACGCCGTCCCCACCACTTGGAAGCGTATGCAGAGCTAGATAAAAGTGAGGTCTAGGGGTGTAGAATACACCTATTTTTGGTACCGGTCAGTGGGCCGTGGCCTCAAAACACACCTTACTTAAATGCACACCCACCTAACATGCTAATTGAATTATATGATACACTATATTGCCAAAAGTATTTGGCCACCTGCCTTGACTCACATATGAACTTGAAGTGCCATCATAGGGTTCAATATGATGTCGGTCCACCTTTTGCAGCAATTGCAGCTTCAACTCTTCTGGGAAGGCTGTCCACAAGGTTGCGGAGTGTGTTCATGGGAATTTTCGACCATTCTTTCAAAAGCGCATTGGTGAGGTCACACACTGATGTTGGTCGAGAAGGCCTGGCTCTCAGTCTCCATTCTAATTCATCCCAAAGGTGTTCTATCGGGTTCAGGTCAGGACTCTGTGCAGGCCAGTCAAGTTCATCCACACCAGACTCTGTCATCCATGTCCTTGCTTTGTGCACTGGTGCACAGTCATGTTGGAAGAGGAAGGGGCCCGCTCCAAACTGTTCCCACGAGGTTGGCAGCATGGAATTGTCCAAAATGTTTTGGTATCCTGGAGCATCCAACGTTCCTTTCACTGGAACTAAGGGGCCAAGCCCAACTCCTGAGAAACAACCCCACACCATAATTCCTCCTCCACCAAATGTCACGCTCGGCACAATGCAGTCCGAAATGTACCGTTCTCCTGGCAACCTCCAAACCAAGATTCGTCCATCAGATTGCCAGATGGAAAAGCGTGATTCATCACTCCAGAGAAGGCGTCTCCACTGCTCTAGAGTCCAGTGGCGACATGCTTTACACCACTGCATCCGACGCTTTGCATTGGACTTGGTGATGTATGGCTTAGATACAGCTGCTCAGCCATGGAAACTCCTTCCATGAAGCTCCCTGCATTTTGTACGTGGGCTAATTGAAAGATCACATAAAGTTTGGAGCTCTGTAGCAAGTGACTATTGTTGCGTCGGACCAGTTCTTCCTCCAAGGGAATCTAAGTTACTGGTCAATCCCAAGTTCTTTTGGATGACATATAAGCTGAGTAAGAAGGATCACCAGGACAAAATAGGAATATCATCAAGTTTTACTGAAATTTCAGGACAACAACCTAGACTAATACATTCATACCGGCTTCCTAAGTTGTTCTAACACTCATACGGAAGAGCCTCCTTCTTACACAGAAAGAAAGCCCCCGCCTCTCAGGCAAGGAACACGGCCTCATTGTTCTACTGCAGATAAGATATAAGGGAGTACTCCAACTCCTACATTCCAAGTCTTCAAGGTAACACACACAGTTTACTTGCGGACAAATAGAAAGAGAACAAATGGAAAAACACTAGCTGTTTTCAAATATGACTATGAATAGAAAGACATAACTCTTGCATATATATATATATATATATATATATATATATATATATATATATATATATATATATATATATATATATATATATATATATATATATATATATGTATATATATATATATATATATATATATATATATATATATATATATATATATATATATATATACATTCTTAATAGAAAGAAATAACTCTTGCATATATATATATATATATATATATATATATATATATATATATATATATATATATATATATATATATATATATATATACATTCTTCACACTATGCAGAAAGTCAGCGACCTCTTTCCACTATGCGCTGACCCCTCTCTGTCAGTTTATGTGGCCTACTACTTCCTGGCTGAGTTGCTGTTGTTCCCAAACTCTTCCATTTTCTTATAATAAAGCCCACAGTTGACTTTGGAATATTTAGGAGCGAGGACATTTCACGACTGGATTTGTTGCACAGATGGCATCATCATGCTGGAAATCACTGAGAGCGGCCCATTCTTTCACAAATGTTTGTAGAAACAGTCTCCATGTGGAAGAGGTGATTACGACACCTGATTTTGATCATTTGGATAGGTGGCCAAATACTTTTGGCAATATAGTATATATTTGATACATCACATAAAAGGTCTGTGCTCTGCACATAAATATTATTTCCACATGAGTGTAATTGTAATGAACAGAAACACAGTGATGGATCTGTGTGTGTTTTTTTGTGTGCATGTTTTGCGCTGAGGGCGGGGCGGCCCTGACCGACATGACAAGATACAAATTAGTCAGCGCGGTCCCGCTGTGCGGAGTTGCATAAATGCTGTCCGCAATGGCATTCGACTGCATCAATTTCATTCAAATGAAATTTGTGGCGGGCTGCGAATGGCCAAAGATCATGTATGGAGAGACAATGATCTACCGCATGGTGATGTTCAGCGCACACAATGTCCTACACCAGGGGTCGGCAACCCGCGGCTCTAGAGCCGCATGCGGCTCTTTAGTGCCGCCCTAGTGGCTCTCTGGAGCTTTTTCAAAAATGTATGAAAAATGGAAAAAGATGAGCGGGAAAAAAAAAATTGTTTTAATATGGTTTCTGTAGGAGGACAAACATGACACAACCCTCCCTAATTGTTATAAAGCACACTGTTTATATTAAACATGCTTCACTGATATCAAGTATTTGGCGAGCGCCGTTTTGTCCTACTAATTTTGGCGGTCCTTGAACTCACCTTAGTTTGTTTACAACGTTCTCCGACCATCTAGGACGTGTTTTATGCCACTTCTTTTTCTGTCTCATTTTGTCCACCAAACTTTTAACAATGTGCACGAATGCACAAAGGTGAGTTTTGTTGATGTTATTCACTTATGTGGAGTGCTAATCGGGCATATTTGGTCACTGAATGACTGCAAGCTAATCGATGCTAACATGCTATTTAGGCTAGCTGTATGTACATATTGCATCATTATGCCTCGTTTGTAGCTATATTTGAACTCATTTAGTTTCCTTTAAGTCCTCTTAATTCAATTTATAACTCATGGCACACTGTTTATATTAAACATGCTTCACTGATATCAAGTATTTGGCGAGCGCCGTTTTGTCCTACTAATTTTGGCGGTCCTTGAACTCACCTTAGTTTGTTTACAACTTTCTCCGACCAACTAGGACGTGTTTTATGCCACTTCTTTTTCTGTCTCATTTTGTCCACCAAACTTTTAACAATGTGCATGAATGCACAAAGGTGAGTTTTGTTGATGTTATTGACTTGTGTGGAGTGCTAATCGGGCATATTTGGTCACTGAATGACTGCAAGCTAATCGATGCTAACATGCTATTTAGGCTAGCTATATGTACATATTGCATCATTATGCCTCATTTGTAGCTATATTTGAACTCATTTAGTTTCCTTTAAGTCCTCTTAATTCAATTTATATCTCATGACACACTATCTGTATGTAATATGGCTTTTAATGTTTGCGGCTCCAGACAGATTTGTTTTTGTATTTTTGGTCCAATATGGCTCTTTCAACATTTTGGGTTGCCGACCCCTGTCCTACACAAAGTATATTTGCAGTCAAATCATTATTTTTGTCACCTAAAAAAACTACAGAGGACAGGACCTCAATGTTTTCAATGGTGGTTTCGGCCATGGTTGAAAGCGATAGCGGTAATTTTGAGATGAGGGAATAACGGTCATGTAAATGTTGCCTTTTTGCTGGGACATCGTTGTAAATAAAAATGTTTTCAATTGTCGTACAATAAATACATTAAGGTCGATGTTCCCTTGATTATTTTGAGCAGTATATATTGCAGCCTCTCCAACTAAAAATAAATAAATAAAGGGAACACTTAAACAATATGTGAGGTCATATGCAATATTAAAGTTGAAGTTAAGTTAAAGGCCTACTGAAATGAATTGTTTTTATTTAAACGGGGATAGCAGATCTATTCTATGTGTCATACTTGATCATTTCGCGATATTGCCATATTTTTGCTGAAAGGATTTAGTATAGAACAACGACGATAAAGATCGCAACTTTTGGTATCTGATAAAAAAAAAAGGCTTGCCCCTACCGGAAGTAGCGTGACGTAGTCAGTTGAACATATACGCAAAGTTCCCTATTGTTTACAATGATGGCCGCATGAAGTGAGAGAGATTCGGACCGAGAAAGCGACAATTTCCCCATTAATTTGAGCGAGGATGAAAGATTTGTGGATGAGTAAAGTGCAAGTGAAGGACTAGTGGGGAGTTGAAGCTATTCAGATAGGGAAGATGCTGTGAGAGCCGTGGGTGACCTGATATTCAGCTGGGAATGACTACAACAGTAAATAAACACAAGACATATATATACTCTATTAGCCACAACACAACCAGGCTTATATTTAATATGCCACAAATTAATCCTGCATAAAAACACCTGCGTGTTTGTTACGCTAGCTCCTAGCTCCTCTGCTAGCTCCTAGCTCCATAGAACACGCCAATACAATTCAAACAGCTGATCAACACACACAATCACTCAGCCCAAAAGACCGTTCACCTAACCCAAGGTTCATAAAGCTTATATATTTTTAAAAAGTTACGTACATACGCAAAAAAAAGTTGCGCACATACGGTCAAGCGATCAAATGTTTAGAAGCCAATGCTGCATACTCACAGTAGCACGTCTGCGTCTTTGTCATCCAAATCAAAGTAATCCTGGTAAGAGTCTGTGTTGTCCCAGTTCTCTACAGGCGTCTGTGTATCGAAGTCAAAAGTCCTCCTGGTTAGAGTCTCTGTTATCCGAGTTCTTCCATCTTGACTGCATCTTCCGGGAATGTAAACAAAGAAGCGCCGGCTGTGTACTGTTGTTGCTGACTACGTTCGAAAAATACGTCCATTTCGCACCGACAACTTTCTTCTTTGCTTGCTCAGCTTCCTTCTCCATAATGCAATGAACATGATTGCAACAGATTCACGAACACAGATGTCCAGAATACTGTGGAATTATGAAATGAAAACAGAGCTTTTTCGTATTGGCTTCAATGTGGAAGGCATACCCGTGTTCGCCGGTCTACGTCACGCGCATACGTCATCCTCAGAGGCGTTTCGAACCGGAAGTTTAGCGGCAAATTTAAAATGTCACTTTATAAGTTAACCCGGCCGTATTGGCATGTGTTATAATGTTAAGATTTCATCATTGATATATAAACTATCAGACTGCGTAGTCGGTAGTAGTGGGTTTCAGTAGGCCTTTAAAGTACCAATGATTGTCACACACACACTAGGTGTGTATGACATAACATGGACAAACATAAGACCTTCTGTAGGAAAGTTATGTGGTCAGATGAAACAAAAATTGAGCTGTTTGGCCACAGTACCCAGCAATATGTTTGGAGGAGAAAAGATGAGGCCTTTAATCCCAGGAACACTACACCTACCGTCAAGCATGGTGGTGGTAGTATTATGCTCTGGGCCTGTTTTGCTGTCAATGGAACTGGTGCTTTACAGAGATTAAATGGGAAGGATTACCTCCAAATTCTTCAGGACAACCTAAAATCAACAGCCCGGAGGTTGGGTCTTGGGCACAGTTGGGTGTTCCAACAGGACCCCAAACACACGTCAAAAGTGGTAAAGGAATGGCTAAATCAGGCTAGAATTAAGGTTTTAGAATGGCCTTCCCAAAGTCCTGACTTAAACGTGTGGACAATGCGGAAGAAACAAGTCCATGTCAGAAAACCAACACATTTAGCTGAACTGCACCAATTTTGTCAAGAGGAGTGGTCAAAAATTCAACCAGAAGCTTGTGGATGGCTACCAAAAGCGCCTTATTGCAGTGAAACTTGCCTAAGGACATGTAAGCAAATATTAACATTGCTGTATGTATACTTTTGACCCAGCAGATTTGGTCACATTTTCAGTAGACCCATAATACATTCAGAAAAGAACCACATTTCATGAATGTTTTTATGTGACCAACAAGTATGTGCTCCAATCACTCTGTCACAAAAAAATAAGAGTTGTAGAAATGATTGGAAACTCAAGACAGCCATGACATTATGTTCTTTACAAGTGTATGTAAACTTTTGACCTTGACTATATATATATATATATATATATATATATATGTATATGTATATAGATATGTAAATGTGTATTTGTATATGTGTGCGTGTGTGTGTGTGTGTGTGTGCTCATAAACGTGGTCATGCATATGTTGTGGGACTTGGTACAATTTGCTTGAAATAGCACGATCGCGGCATGGCAAAATTCTTCTTCTTCACAAAAATACTCAAAGTGAAATTGAAAAGTATGTTGCATATACAATACTCTAAGGTAAATTTAGCGGATAAGTTACTGAAGATGTCACCTCTGGTCAGAATGTGTGGTCGCCAGTTCAATCCCCCCGGCTGGACTTTGCCCGATGATTACTGTTACTCACACAGCAACTACAGAGTAACTTTGTTAGTTGGACTCAGTTTGTGCTCTTCCGGTTTAGTTCACAGTCATCTAGACCAGTGGTCCCCAACCTTTTTGTAGCTGCGGACCGGTCAACGCTTGAAAATTTGTCCCACAAACCGGGGGTTGGGGGGTATTTATTTATTTATTTATTTATTTTCATAAAGAAATACAATCATGTGTGCTTACGGACTGTATCCCTGCAGACTGTATTGATCTATATTGATATATAATGTATATATTGTGTTTTTTATGTTGATTTAATAAAAAAAAAAAAGTTTTTATTTTATTTTATTTTATTTATTTATTTTTAATTTCTTGTGCGGCCCGGTACCAATCGGTCCACGGACCGGTGGTTGGGGACCACTGATCTAGACTTGCTGGTATTGTTATGAAATATTAAAGGCCTACTGAAACCCACTACTACCGACCACGCAGTCTGATAGTTTATATATCAATGATGAAATCTTAACATTGCAACACATGCCAATACGGCCGGGTTAACTTATAAAGTGCAATTTTAAATTTCCCGCGAAACTTCCGTATGAAAACGTCTATGTATGATGACGTATGCGCGTATTCTGGACATCTGTGTTGGTGAATCTTTTGCAATTTGTTTAATGAACAATGAAGACTGCAAAGAAGAAAGCTGTAGGTGGGATCGGTGTATTAGCGGCTGGCTGCAGCAACACAACCAGGAGGACATTGACTTGGATAGCAGACGCGCTATCCGACGCTAGCCGCCGACCGCATTGATGATCGGGTGAAGTCCTTCGTCGCTCCGTCGATCGCTGGAACGCAGGTGAGCACGGGTGTTGATGAGCAGATGAGGGCTGGCTGGCGTAGATGGATAGCTAATGTTTTTAGCATAGCTCTGTGAGGTCCCGTTGCTAAGTTAGCTTCAATGGTGTCGTTAGCAACAGCATTGTTAAGCTTCACCAGGCTGGAAAGCATTAACCGTGTAGTTACAGGTCCATGGTTTAATAGTATTGTTGATTTTCTGTCTATCCTTCCAGTCAGGGGTTTATTTCTTTTGTTTATATCTGCAGTTAAGCCCGATGCTATCACGTTAGCTTCATAGCTAAAGTGTTACGCCAATGTATTGTCGTGGAGATAAAAGTCACTGTGAATGTCCATTTTGCGTTCTCGACTCTCATTTTCAAGAGGATATAGTATCCGAGGTGGTTTAAAATACAAATCCGTGATCCACAATAGAAAAAGGAGAGAGTGTGGAATCCAATGAGCCAGCTTGTACTTAAGTTACGGTCAGAGCGAAAAAAGATGCGTCCTGCACTGCACTCTAGTCCTTCACTCTCACGTACCTCATCCACGAATCTTTCATCCTGGCTCAAATTAATGGGGTAATCGTCGCTTTCTCAGTCCGAATCGCTCTCGCTGCATTGTAAACAATGGGGAAATGTGAGGAGCCTTTCAACCTGTGACGTCACGCTACTTCCGGTACAGGCAAGGCTTTTTTTTTATCAGCGACCAAAAGTTGCGGACTTTATTGTCGATGTTCTCTACTAAATCCTTTCAGCAAAAATATGGCAATATCGCGAAATGATCAAGTATGACACATAGAATGAATCTGCTATGCCCGTTTAAATAAAAAAAAAATCATTTCAGTAGGCCTTTAAATACTGTGTGCACCAATGTGAAATATGTGGAAAGAATCTTCTGAGACAAAAAAAACAAAAAGCTGGATCAGCGGTTTTTCTAACATCGCAGGATTTCCAGCACAGCACCTTCCCACGTACCCCCCAAAGCCCCCGATGCGGCATCCATTAAATGAAATCAAAGTTTTCCAGGCTGAGGAAACAGCTTCCTTAAGCGCGTCCGTCTCCTGATCCTCTCCCAATTCTCCGTGTCAGCTCCCATCAGCATCACACGCTTGTTGCGCCGCCGCTCACCTTCCACAGTCACGGCGGCCGCTGATTAGTTCGCTGATTCCCCCCACTGGCGCCCCCCCGGCCCCCAAAGGGCCTCCAGTGAGCGGGTGGCTGCCCACCGTTTGCCGTGCTCGCACAACGGCGGCGGATGGTTTATTGATGCCAGACAATGACGGTACCCAGGAATTAGACTGCGCCACAACAGCTGCCACGTCATTGATCACACATTTGCTTTCTTCATTTCTCCGTGGAAATCAACACTCCGACATGAACGCTGGGAATACGATCGGGAAACCAAATTAGGGGGCGTGGACGTACCTTTCGCGGTGATGGACGTCTGTTGTTGCTGGTTTCCATGGAAACGCATGCTTAACTTGGACAACGTGAAGACAAAGCCACCAGGTGTGCAGTCGGCCATTGTTTTGTTCGGGATGCATCGCCTTTGGAGACGATATAACAAAACAACAAAGAACCGTCTGTTAAAAAAATGATGGCGTCTTTCTTTATGTAATGCATTCATAACAACATTGACAACAACATTCTGTAATTAAAGTCGGGATGTTTATTTACCGGAGGTGTAAAGAGGGTGCGGAAGTTTAATTACCGTATTTTTCGGAGTATAAGTCGCACCGTAGTATAAGTCGCACCTGCCGAAAATGCATAATAAAGAAGGAAAAAAACATATATAAGTCGCTTTTTTGGGGGACATTTATTTGATAAAACCCAACACCAAGAATAGACATTTGAAAGGCAATTTCAAATAAATAAAGAATAGTGAACAACAGGCTGAATAAGTGTACGTTATATGACACATAAATAACCAACTGAGAAGGTGCCTGGTATGTTAACGTAACATATTATGGTAAGAGTCATTCAAATAACTGTAACATATAGAACATGCTATACGTTTACCAAACAATCTGTCACTCCTAATCGCTAAATCCAATGAAATCGTATATGTCTAGTCTCTTACGTGAATGAGCTAAATAATATTATTTGATATTTTACGGTAATGTGTTAATAATTCGCTCCTGAGTATAAGTCGCCAAACTATGAAAAAAACTGCGACTTATAGTCCGAAAAATACGGTAAATATTTTTACAAATGACTTTTTTTTTAATCTACAGTGGGTCTGGATGAGTTTTCGCCTCATTCCTGTGAGAACCCTGCGTGTGACCAAAGCATTAAGAAGTAGGGGGTTGGTCGGTTTATCCGGGACTAGCTGCAGTGTGCTCAAACAACCACCGCGCATCCGTGGGCTGATAATACTCCTTCTCTTTCGGACTTATCAGGTCTTCACATCGAGAAAACGCCATTTTTTTCCCCCCACGCATTCTTCACTCACGGTTCAAGTGAGGGGTGAGGCAAAAAAAAAACCTGATAATAAAGATTTGGACAGCACAATAAGATGGAAAGTCAGGAGAAAACCGCTCAGCTAGCATTAGCAGCTATAATGGTGCTGCTCCAAGGAGTGTCCCGATACAACTTTTTCACTTCCGATACGATACTGACATTGGAGCCTTGGGTATTGGTAATATACCGATAAAATATCAGCAAAAATCATACATGATTTAGTTATTTTTTTGTGTTAGGAAATGTTTGATCCAGTGAAATTAGTCAAAGAACAATGGTAGGAATGAAAAACACAAACATTAGTTATTAACAGTCTGAAATGGACTTATGCTGTCTTTAAGCTGAAGTGGTGTGGTTACTAATGTATTTATTATTCACAATATTGTATTAAAAC
This sequence comes from Entelurus aequoreus, assembly GCF_033978785.1. Lineage (NCBI taxonomy): Eukaryota > Metazoa > Chordata > Actinopteri > Syngnathiformes > Syngnathidae > Entelurus > Entelurus aequoreus. The sequence continues at coordinate 15,006,812 of NC_084745.1, read as the reverse complement.
AAGCTCATAATGCTGTAAGTTGAACGATGCGGACACGTTTGTTACTGGGAATATTTCCAATACGCTTCTACCTTAGAGACTTTGTACGTGTAAGTAATATGCAACTATATTTTGTTGATACTTGTTTACATAATGACGTGTATTTCTGGTCTTGTGTGCGGCTGGTTCAAAAGAGACGTCGGACACAAAAAGTTGCTTTATTACAAGCTAACGTCATTAAACAGGTCTGCAGTACCTGGAGGAGGTCAAGTAAAAAAAAATGGAGGATTACGAATCTGGAGATGCCAAACCATAAGTTATATATTCCTTCTTTCCCTGTCTGGGTGTGTGCTAAGTCAGGACAGTGCAACCTGACCATGTAAGGGGATGTTCGTGTGCAGTGACTGGAAAACAACTGCTTTGAGTCATAACTCAAATGTTGGCGTTGAGCTAGACGGGTAGTCTTTTCTCAAGGATATGGTTATCACTTTTGCCTTCCGAAGTCCCAATCAGGGCCTCTTTCCTACGAGAAGTGATCCAATCCACAAACATGCTAAGGGGCCTTATCTTCTTTTGTGCTCAAACTGAAATACCACTATTTACTTAAACTTGGTGAATAGAGGCCTAAGAGCACATGTTTCAAACCCAAGGCCCGGGGGCCACATCTGGCCCGCCACAGCGTTTTATATGGCTCGCGGAAGAATACAGTCAATACAGTACTTTGTTTTCTTATTAAATGTAGTCTTTTTTTCCACTTTGACGGGAAAAAATTAGGGCTGTAAAAAATAAGAAGTTAACTCATGCAATAATAAAAATAAAAAATACTGCATCAACCAAGCAATCGAGTAATAATTTGTGATTAATCTGATTGGAAAATGCACTTAAAAAATACATATACTGCATGCTATTGCATATATTTTACACCTAAATATGATATAATAATGCAAAATATTTTACATTATCAATAAATATTTCAATATCTACTTGAGTCATGATTTCAAAGCAAGTTATCCATAAAATTGTACACCGTAAAAAAATGTAATATATTTTACGGTGAAAAATATATTCACCCAATTTTGTGTGTGTAAAAATAAAAAACACTGCAGTACTGTTGTATTTTACATTCACAGTAGTATGGGGTAAAAATTATTGTAAATTTTACAGTAAAATTCAGGTCACTGAACTTACGGATTTTTTGTCAGCATAAAATTCACGGGTTTTGTTTCCAGTGTAGGTACAAATAATAATAGTAATAATAATAATAAAACAAATCATATGTATTTTTAACTGTGGAATAATACTGTAAAATAAGATATGTGTACTGCTACAAACAGCCCTGTTCATTATGGCTGCCCTCAAAGTGCTGTTTGTAATAGTGAATATATATATTATAATGTAAAATCTCCTCATGATATTATTACACAATTCCCTAAGCATTAGAACTTTTTTCACATACAAATTGACGGACTACTTATTTGTTTTTGAAATCATAAATCAGTGGGACAAGCATTTCATTGTTACAAAAAAATAAATATTCTGGAATACATGCTAATAATACAGGAAAGTTGCAACTTTTTCCAATAAGGGCCACTAAAAAGTCAAAATATCCAGGAGCCATTTTGATGTATTTTTCTTTTGTAAGAAAATTGCTAAAAACCCACATTATATTTCCTGCTCTTAAGGGGATTTTGTTCTTTATTTATAAAATCCCCTGAAGAGCATACGTGTATAGCATATATATATATATATATATATACAGTATATATATAGGCATCCGTCCGTCAGTAAATGTTCAGTATATATATATATATATATATATATATATATATATATATATATATATATATATATATATATATATATTTGAGGTTTATGTATATATTTGAGGTTTTATGTATATATAATAATGTTTGTTTTGTGCCTTGTATTTTTATGAAATAAAAAAAATTTAAATGGACAACCCTGTTTTGTTAGTATAATTATTTTTTGCTTTTTTTTTTTTGCTTTACATCACATTTGTTTTTCTTTTTTTGACCGTTATTATTTATCCAACAATATGCCAACAAAACTGGAGCTGCTGGCCGCACTTTGGACACCCCTGTGTTTATATCATGTTTTTTTTAAAGGCTCAATAGTTTTTAGATTTAAAAGGAAAATGCTCTTTGGGGGTGGGGGGATTTTGCCTATTGTTCACAATCATTATGAGAGACAAGAACACATGTCTTTATTTTATTTTTCGGATTCTGAAGATGATAAGAAAAACACTTGGAAGATGCGGCTAATGTGAGTCATTGTAGCTTTCAAAGCCCCTTAAAACAACTTCAAAACCCTCCATCAATATTTCATATACACACAGCAAGTCTATATATAATGTAGTAGCAGACATGTTCATAACAATATGTAATATTTTCAATATTTACCGAGGGTTTAGTGCATCTGCCTCACAATACGAAGGCCCTGAGCAGTCCTGGGTTCAATCCCGGGCTCGGGAGTTTGCATGTTCTCCCCTTGACTGCGTGGGTTCCCTCCGGGTACTCCGGCTTCCTCCCACCGCCAAAAACATGCACCTGGGGATAGGTTGATTGGCAACACTAAATTGACCCTAATGTGTGAATGTGAGTGTGAATGTCTGTCTATCTGTGTTGGCCCTGCGATGAGGTGGCGACTTGTCCAGGGTGTACACTGCCTTCCACCCGAATGCAGCTGAGATAGGCTCCAGCGAACCCCCGCGACCCCAAAAGTTACAAGCGGTAGAAAATGGATGGATGGATAGAACTATTGTAGTAGTGTTCTCTACAAAAACTGCACTTTAATTAGGGTCCGCCTGTACCCTGTATAAAGGACTCCCACAGGGAGTCCTTTATACAGGTACAAAGGAACCTATTGAAATTGTAAGGTTGATTATTATTAGGGTCCGCCTGTACCCTGTATAAAGGACTCCCACAGGGAGTCCTTTATACAGGTACAAAGGAACCTATTGAAATTGTAAGGTTGATTATTATTAGGGTCCGCCTGTACCCTGTATAAAGGACTCCCACAGGGAGTCCTTTATACAGGTACAAGGGAACCTATTGAAATTGTAAGGTTGATTATTATTAGGGTCCGCCTGTACCCTGTATAAAGGACTCCCACAGGGAGTCCTTTATACAGGTACAAAGGAACCTATTGAAATTGTAAGGTTGATTATTATTCCGCAGCTTTGCGCACTACTTTGCCCCCCCCTAACATGCTTCAAAACTCACCAAATTTTATACACACATAGAAAAACTGGGACAGCACACTTTAGTAAAAAAAAAAAACAAACCCCAAAAATAAAAATCGCGCTCTAGCGCCCCCTAGGAAAAAAAACAAAAACAAACTGCCTGTAACTCCCACTAGGAAGGTCGTAGAGACATGAAACAAAAACCTGTATGTAGGTCTTACTTAGACCTACAATTCATAATTTCACATCCTCGGGCAAAAACCAACAGGAAGTTGGCAATTTCCCCTTCAACACAAAAAAGGACTAAAAACACTAATTTTTGCCTCTTTGAGCTGTAATTTGACCCCCTTAAAATACTTCAAAACTCACCAAAATTTTTACACACATTGGGACTGGTGGAAATTGCGATCTAAAAAAAACCCGAACCCCAAAACTCAAAATTGCGCTCTAGCGCAATTTTTTAATAAAACAGAGTCAAAACTGCTTCTCAGAGGAAAACCCAGACAAAACTGCTTGTAACTTCCGGTAGGAACGTTTTAGAGACATGAAACAAAAACCTCTACGTAGGTCTCACTTAGACCTACATTTCATAAATTGAAATCCTTCAGCAAAAATCAACAGGAAGTTTGATATCCCCACTTTAAAACACTTTTTAAAAAAAAAAGCGGTCACCAAACATCAAACATTATCTCCTCTGAGCGCGTTTCTCGGTCTGGCTTCAAACTACTACAGGAGAGAGATTGAACCCTTCTGATTAAAAGTTGACGAAAGCGTTTTAATAAGTGCTACGGTTTTGATTTTACGAGCCTTCAAAGAAAAGAACCACTGTGCCGCAGCACCTAGGAAAAAAACACAGACAAAACTTCCTCTAACTCTCAGTACGAATATCGTAGAGACATGCAACAAAAACCTCTATGTAGGTCTCACTCAGGACTACCACTGGACAAAAGTATTGGGACACCTAAGACTAGCACCTGCCAAAATGCGGACCCGACCAACGCTGCTTGCAGCTTTAATTTAGTGTTGTTTTGATAAGTCATCTTAGTGACATCATGCACAAAAGTGCACTAATAGCTTGTTTTAAAATGTCTGACAATCTTGCACTTTCTGTTTTGGAAATGACATGAATGTTTGTGCCACTGCTTAATAACTGTCTAATAAATACAGTTTTGGTAAATTGACTTAGTTGTGGTTTCCCTTTCTGCATGATAGTTTAAAATGAGCATATATTAATGCAGTATGAACAAGAATGTTTTAATGTAGACAGATAGAATCATCATACTGGTGTGATTATATGCATCAAGTGTCCAGAGTCGGTGACCCGGGGTGGACCGCTTGCCTGTGCATCGGTTTGGGACATCTCTGCACTGCTGACCCGTCTCCGCTCGGGATGGTTTCCTGCGGGCCCCAGTATTGACTGGACTCTCACTATTATGTTAGATCCACTACGGACTGGACTTTCACAATATTATGTCAGACCCACTCGACATCCATTGCATTCGGTCTCGGGGGGGGGGGGGGGGGGGGGTTACCCACATATGCGGTCCTCTCCTAGGTTTCTCATAGTCATTCACATCGACGTCCCACTGGGGTGAGTTTTCCTTGCCCTTATGTGGGCTCTGTACCGAGGATGTCGTATTGGCTTGTGCAGCCCTTTGAGACACTTGTGATTTAGGGCTATATAAATAAACACTGATTGATTGATTGATTCAAGGCTAAGGCAAAATATTGCGATATATATCGTGTATCGTGACATGGCCCAAAAATATCGAGACAAAAGGGTCGTACTTGTATAGCGCTTTTCTACCTTTTTAAGGAACTCAAAGTGCTTTGACACTATTTCCACATTCACCCATTCACACACATTCACACATTCACACACTGATGGCGGATATTAATAAAAGGCCATGTCGCCCAGCCCTAACAATGGGTAATTATTGTGGCGTCCTCAGTAATGCGGACGCTGTCTTAATCCGTTGTGGTGAAGAAGGAGCTGGGCCGGAAGGCAAAGCTCTCAATTTACCGGTCGATCTACGTTCTTATTCTCACCTACGGTCATGAGCTTTGGGTTATGAACGAAAGGACAAGATCACGGGTACAAGCGGCCGAAATTAATTTCCTCCGCCGGGTGAGATAGGGTGAGAAGCTCTGCCATCCGGGAGGAACTCAGAGTAAAGCCGCTGCTCCACCACATTGAGAGGAGCAAGATGAGGTGGTCTGGGCATCTGCTAAGGATGCCACCCGAACGCCTCGGAGGCCACGGGGAAGACCCAGGACACGTTTGAGTTTGAGTATTGAGTTTGAGTTTGAGTTTATTTCGAACATGCAAGCATACAACATGATACATCACAATTTCCAGTTTCTCTTTTCAACATGTTAGAAAAGGAGTAGGAAGAAGCAGAGCTTATTTAATCCTACCCCTTTTCTTTACATAACAGTTGCTGAAACTTTTTTTATTCACTTCCTGTTCTTAATTTATTCACAATAAACTCCATAAGTAATCACAATAAAAATAAATAAATAAATAATAGTAATAATTTAATAATAATAATTGGTGAAGTAAGTCATATTTCATATGATGAGATAAGTAAGATTACTTTAAGAATGATTGAATGAATGGATGAAATAAATTGAGAATGTTTGTCATGGTTCTTCTTCTTTGTACTTTGTAAACACTTTAAGTTTGAAGAGTTTCTTGAAGTGCATCATATTAGTACATTGTTTGATTGCTTTGCTTAATCCATTCCATAATTTAATTCCACATACTGATATACTGAAGGTCTTAAGTGTTGTACGTGCAAACAAATGTTTTAAGTTACGTTTTTCTCTAAGATTATATTTCTCCTCTTTTTTTGAGAAGAATTGTTGTATATTCTTGGGTAGCAGGTTATAGTTTGCTTTGTGCATAATTTTAGCTGTTTGCAAATTCACTATGTCGTGGAATTTCAGTATTTTTGATTCAATAAATAAAGGGTTTGTATGTTCTCTATATCCAACATTATGTATTATTCTAACTGATCTTTTTTGTAACACCGTTAATGAATGAAGTGTACTTTTGTAATTATTTCCCCATATTTCTACACAGTAGCTCAGATATGGTAACACTAGTGAGCAGTAGAGAATATGAAGGGATTTTTGGTCTAGAACATGTTTTGCTTTATTCATTATTGACGTGTTTCTTGCAACTTTATGTTGTATATTTTTTACGTGAGATTTCCAGTTCAATTTATCATCAATCATTATACCTAGAAATTTGGTTTTGTTTACTCTTTCAATTTCTATTCCGTCTATTTGTATTTGTGTTTGACTTTCTCTTCTACTATTACCAAATAGCATTATTTTAGTTTTACTAAGATTCAACGATAGTCTGTTTTTGTCAAACCATCTTTTTAATTTGTTAATTTCTTCTGTTATTATTTGTATTATCTCCTGTGTGTTCTCTCCTGAACATAGTTGGGAAGACTATGTCTCCCGGCTGGCCTGGGAACGCCTCAGGATCCCCTGGGAGGAGCTGGATGAAGTGGCTGGGGAGAGGGAAGTCTGGGCTTCCCTGCTTAGGCTGCTGCCCCCGCGACCCGACCTCGGATAAGCGGAAGAAAATAGATGGATGGATGGGTAATTAGTAAGAAATACTTTATTGATGCACATCATTTCCAAGTTGTCGCCGGCCACTTTTAAAACTTGGCAGCCGTCTTGGAAGTATTCCTTCATTTCATAAAATCATTCATGAACTCTGTGCTATCCTTTGAGTCAGACAAAAGCGGAATAGGAAAGAAAGACTCGTGAACTTCCCCGACTAAAAAAAAAAAAAGACGCCGCGTCGGCAGTTTTCCCTTCCCTTTCTTTCTTTCTTTTATCATTTGTGTCCTCCTTATTTGTCTGAGTGCCTCGGCGCGTCCGACCTCCGTCGGCGGCGTTCATCCTCTCGCCAGCTCCTTAGGATTCCGCGCGAGCCGCCGCGCTCCGTGAATTAGTGATGATGCGGAGCGTTTGATGGAGCGCCATCATTTTCCAGATTTTTGGACGGCGGGCGCACCGCTGAGGCGTTGGAATGCAAATGTGACGAGCCTCCGCTCTGATTTGTAAGAATTGATACGTTTGTTTGGACGCCTGACCTCTCGCTGTCTTTGCTTGCAGTCATTAGGGGGACTCTGGCTAATGGACGTGGGTCTATGCCTCATTAGCATATCAGACCGCTTCCTGTCTTCTGGAGAGACTTTCCAGGAGATTTAAACATGGAAGCTTCTACAAACCCCGTTTCCATATGAGTTGGGAAATTGTGTTAGATGTAAATATAAACGGAATACAATGATTTGCAAATCCTTTTCAACCCATATTCAGTTGAATGCAATACAAGACAAGATATTTGATGTCCAAACTCATAAACTTTTTTTTTTTTTTTGCAAATAATAATTAACTTAGAATTTCATGGCTGCAACACGTCCCAAAGTAGTGGGGAAAGGGCATGTTCACCACTGTGTTACATGGCCTTTCCTTTTAACAACACTCTGAGGAGACACATTTTTTAAGCTTTTCAGGTGGAATTCTTTCCCATTCTTGCTTGATGTACAGCTTAAGTTGTTCAACAGCCTGGTGGTCTCTGTTGTGGTATTTTAGGCTTCATAATGCGCCACACATTTTCAATGGGAGACAGGTCTGGACTACAGGCAGGCCAGTCTAGTACCCGCACTCTTTTACTATGAAGCCACGTTGATGTAACACGTGGCTTGGCATTGTCTTGCTGAAATAAGCAGGGGCGTCCATGGTAACGTTGCTTGGATGACAACATATGTTGCTCCAAAACCTGTATGTACCTTTCAGCATTAATGGCGCCTTCACAGATGTGCAAGTTACCCATGTATTGGGCACTAATACACCCCCATACCATCACAGATGCTGGCTTTTCAACTTTGCGCCTATAACAATCCGGATGGTTCTTTTCCTCTTTGGTCCGGAGGACACGACGTCCACAGTTTCCAAAAACAATTTGAAATGTGGACTCGTCAGACCACAGAACACTTTTACACTTTGTATCAGTCCATCTTAGATGAGCTCAGGCCCAGCGAAGCTGACGCCGTTTCTAGGGTGTTGTTGATAAACGGTTTTCGCCTTGCATAGAAGAGTTTTAACTTGCACTTACAGATGTAGCGACCAGCTGTAGTTACTGACAGTGGGTTTCTGAAGTGTTCCTGAGCCCATGTGGTGATATCCTTTACACACTGATGTCGCTTGTTGCTGCAGTACAGCCTGAGGGACCGAAGGTCACGGGCTTAGCTGCTTACGTGCAGTGATTTCTCCAGATTCTCTGAACCCTTTGATGATATTACGGACCGTAGATGGTGAAATCCCTAAATTCCTTGCAATAGCTGGTTGAGAAAGGTTTTTCTTAAACTGTTCAAAAAATACAGATGTAGCGACCAACTCTAGTTACTGACAGTGGATGTTCCAAATAAGTGTTTGATGAGCATTCCTCAACTTTATCAGTATTTATTGCCACCTTTCCCAACTTCTTTGTCACGTGTTGCTGGCATCACCTTCTAAAGGTAATGATTATTTCCAAAAAACAATTTTTTTATCAGTTTTTAACATCAAATATGTTGTCTTTGTAGCATATTCAACTGAATATGGGTTGAAAATGATTTGCAAGTCATTGTATTCCGTTTATATTTACATCTAACACAATTTCCCAACTCATATGGAAACGGGGTTTGTAGAAGTGGCGTGATTGGTGCCGGCTAATCCCCACCAGCGCATCCTGACATTTCTGTGCAGGGAGAAGAAAAGCGCCATGTGATGGCTCTCCGATGGCCTAGAGGGGACCGCTGTCCCTGCCGCCGCCATGACACTTCACGCCCATCTGTGAACGCTTCCTCTTCCTCGCCGTCCTCCGAGCCGGGAAGAACGCCGTCACCTAATGATGCATTTGGGTATCTGCTCGCCAGAGATAGAATTATGTGGCTGTTGTTCGCAAAGAGGAGCCGTCGACGGTGATTAGCCTAATAATGAAAGCGCGGCGGCTCGCTCATCAATATGTTAATTAGTATTTTCAGTCCTCGTGATTGATTTCCGTTAATCATTATATTCGTCGCAGACTCGGTTAGGAGAAAGTGCAATCAATTTGGGGGAAGCGCGGGGACGCTCAAAAGAATCGCTAACATTAATACATTATTAAATCATTTACTGTCGTGTACAGCCGTGGTCCCCAACCACCGGTCCGGGGCCGTGACGCATTTGCTACCCGGCTGCAAATAAACATTTCTTAATTTATAAACTACCGCATTTTCTCCGACATAACTTTCGTCTGTCCCACTAAACGCACCAATAAGCTTGTTTATAGATGTATATTACAACCATACTTGCTAACAACGTTCCCTCTAAGGCAGGGGTGTCCAAACTTTTTCCACTGAGGGCCACACACGGAAAAATGTAAGCATACGGGGGCCATTTTAATATTTTCCATTTTCAAACCATAACAAATTATATAGATTTTTTGTTTTAACCTTTAGGGCTCCCGGGGACCAGTCAAGGGTCAAGCGTCTCAGTCATTAAAATGTTAAAAATAAGTCAAATTATTATTATTATTTTTTACAGTATATCTCTATATCAACTTCAGGTTGATATCAAGTAAAAAAAGACAACTTTGTTTTTTATAGTAAAATAAATGCAGTATTTAGTAATTAGAGCCCTAAAAGATCAATAATGCAGGACACCATTGATTTGAATTCTTTAATATTTTTGAGTAATCACAGTGAAAAGTTAAATAAAATCCCACTAAATATATTTGGGATCCAAAAGGTCTCCCACTCATAAAGTGATACATTTGTATTAGTTGTTTTTTTTACTTGTCACACTTAAATTACAAGATCAACTTCAGATAAATCTGTCAATTTTACGTTTGCCGGGGTGTCCAAAGTGCGGCCAGCAGCTCCAGTTTTGTTGGCATATTGTTGGATAAATAATAACGGTCAAAAAAAGAAAAACAAATGTGATGTAAAGCAAAAAAAAAAAAGCAAAAAATAATTATACTAACAAAACAGGGTTGTCCATTTAAATGTTTTTTATTTCATAAAAATATAAGGCACAAAACAAACATTATTATATATACATAAAACCTCAAATATATACATAAACCTCAAATATATATATATATATATATATATATATATATATATATATATATATATATATATATATATATATATATATATATACTGAACATTTACTGACGGACGGATGCCTATATATATACTGTATATATATATATATATATATATATATATATATATATATATATATATATATATATATATATATATATATATATATATATATATATATATATATATATATATATATATACACACATATGCTATACACGTATGCTCTTCAGGGGATTTTATAAATAAAGAACAAAATCCCCTTAAGAGCAGGAAATATAATGTGGGTTTTTAGCAATTTTCTTACAAAAGAAAAATACATCAAAATGGCTCCTGCATATTTTGACTTTTTAGTGGCCCTTATTGGAAAAAGTCAACTTCAGATAAATCTGTCAATTTTACGTTTGAACTATTATTTTGTTTGTTTTATGGTCTTTTGTCAAATAAAACTTTGATGTTTTTATATGGCAACCACACAATACATGCAATATTTTTTTCCACATAAAACATTTTAAAGTGACATATTTTAAGTAATAATTCATTGTAACATTTTTTTTTTTTTTTCGAGCAATGGCAAAAAAAATAAAAATAAACAAAGACAAAAGAAAAAAAAAAACAGCCTGCATGGCAGTTTTGTGTCAACATTGCAACGTTTTCTCGTTAGATTTCACCTCATTCCACTTTTTTAAAATGTTTATTTTTAATTTTTGCAATATTATTAATTTTTCAATTGTTGCAGAATGTGTGGGGGGCCGGTTAACGATTAGCTGCGGGCCGCAAATGGCCCCCGGGCCACACTTTGGACACCTCTGCTCTAAGGTGTGCGCCTGCGCAATTGCGCACTGCTCACGCGTCCTCTGCGCACAGCAAATTAATGCCTCGCAGAAAATTAAAACATCCCATCTGAACTTTAAACAAAATAAACACATTACAATTTATTTTGTATGATTTTGCAATGCAACTCTGTGAGTGACAAGTGACAACAAGAGTGGCCCCAATGAATAAAACAATCTTTGTCAACACAGTTCAATTATCGTCTGTCGAGACACTTTATGGACAGGAATTCCATCAATCCCTTTATTGGGCAAAACTGTTTGTAACCACACCAAAAACATGAGTAAAAAAAACTTTTATCTATAAAAACTGGTAAGCCGCTTGCTCTGTCTCACCTGCACCAACACACGCACTCATGGCACTTAGCCAGTGCTGCGTTTATGGCCACACAAAAAGTCGGGACAACCCCAACGCCACACAATGTGTAAATGCCAGGTTGTAACACTCTGACTCCTCAATCCGATGTGTGCTTATTTTACTAAAATGTATTAAGAATGTTAATCTAAGGATATTATTCATGAAATATTGTCACTAGATTTCATAAATGCTAATAAAAAGATGTATTTTACAGACAGAAAGTTACAGGAACTAAAGTGTAATCTCTGAAAGGGGTAACATTTCTTTTAAAGGCAGGATGGCAACATATGTTGCTCCAAAATCTGTATGTACCTTTCAGCATTAATGGTGCCTTCACATATGTGTAAGTTACCCATGTCTTGGCCACTAATACACCCCCATACCATCACAGATGGTGGCTTTTCAACTTTGCGCCTATAACAATCGGGATGGTTCTTTTCCTCTTTGTTCCGGAAGACACAACGTCCACAGTTTGCAAAAACAATTTGAAATGTGGACTCGTCAGACCACAGAACACTTTTACACTTTGCATCAGTCCATCTTAGATGAGCTCGGGCCCACCGAAGCCGGCGGCGTTTCTGGGTGTTGTTGATAAATGGCTTTCGCTTTCCATAGTAGAGTTTTAACTTGAACTTACAGATGTAGCGATGAACCGTAGTTACTGACAGTGGTTTTCTGAAGTGTTCCTGAGCCTATGTCGTGATATCCTTTACACACTGATGTTGCTTTTTGATGCAGTACCGCATTCAATGTTACATGCAGTAATTTCTCCAGATTCTCTGAACATTTTGATGATATTACAGACCGTAGGTAGTGAAATCCCTAAATTCCTTGCAATATTTCGTTTAGAAATGTTTTTCTTAAACTGTTCGACAATTTGCTCATGCATTTGTTCACAAAATGGTGACCCTCGCCCCATCCTTGTTTGTGAATGACTGAGCATTTCATGGAAGCTGCTTTTATACCCAATCATGGCACCCACCTGTTCCCAATTAGCCTGTTCACCTGTGGGATGTTCAAAATAAGTGTTTGATGAGCACTACTCAACTTCCTCAGTCTTTTTTGCCACGTGTGCCAGCTTTTTTTAAACATGTTGCAGGCTTCAAATTCCAAATGAGCTAATATTTGCAAAAACTAACAACGTTTTCCAGTTCGAACGTTAATTATCTTGTCTTTAGAGTCTATTCAATTGAATATAGGTTGAAATTGGCAAATAATTGTATATTGTTTTTTATTTACGATTTACACAATGTGCCAACTTCACTGGTTTTGTGGTTTGTGGTAATCTTAATCTTGATTTTGATCATATTCAATAAAATAAAAAATTGTTTGCTACCTTGTAAAATGATATTAAAGCATGTGTTAATCACAAAGATTATATTATTAATTTAACAAATAAACCTTATGCTTAGGTCAGGCTGATTAGACAAAATAAATGTACATACAATGTATATTATGTTGTACTAAAATAAACAAACTAAATTCATAATTAATATGTTTCTTAACTAAACTGTCAACAAAATAAATGTACATACAATGTATGTTATGTTGTACTAAAATAAACAAACTAAATTAATAACTAATATGTTTCTTAACTAAACTGTCAATAAGCTCTGTTGGCCCTGCGATGAGGTGGCGACTTGTCCAGGGTGTACCCCACCTTCCGCCCGATTGTAGCTGAGATAGGCTCCAGCGACCCCGAAGGGAATAAGCGGTAGAAAATGGATGGATGGACCACTTTAGTCATATTTTTGGCGCTTACGAAATTTCTCTATGACATTAGCGCCAGGTTTCTTCTGTTTGTTTTATATTGTCATTACTGCCACAAGTGGTAGAAAAGTGTATTACAATTAAGTACCACTGTGGCCTATGCGGACCACAGCTGAAAAAACAAATATATTACATTCAAGCGGGCGCTCGCGGCCCAACACTGGGCCCCGGCCCTATGGTTAAGAAACACTGGTATATAGTATATGCCATCTCTACACAAATAAACAGGCCCAGGACTCCCACTACTTCAGCGTTGTAGTGAATTGATGTCTCATGCTCCTTTTTTTTGCTGCTTTTATCTGCCACACGTGGAAAACCGGTCTGTGAAAATAATGAATACATTAAACCGGTCCCTGGTGGAAAAAAGGTTGGAGATCCCTGATGTACAGTTTGACTTTTGGTTTCATTTTTAGTATTACTATGTGTGTTGCTTCTGTTTCCTTTGTTGAGACTTTACTTTGATTGGAGGGATCATCTCCCGTTTCACCTTTGTCGTGGTTTTCCTGTGTTTGATTATTTTCACCCACCTCTAATTGGTGATCAGGAGGCTCATCTGCTCCTAATCACTATTCAGAGCGCTTTAAATGCGAGTGTCACCTTACCTTCCTGGCAGGTCCATTGTTTGCCTGATTAAAGTTCAAGTTAAAGTACCAGTGATTGTCACACACACACTAGGTGAGGCAAAATTATTCTCTGCGTTTGACCCATCACCCTTGATCACCCCCTGGGAGGTGAGGGGAGCAATGAGCAGGAGTGTTGGCCGCGCCCGGGAATCATTTTTTGTGATTCAACCCCCAATTCCCACCCTTAATGCTGAGTGCCAAGCAGGGAGGTAATGGGTCCCATGCAACAGTTTTTTACGTTTCTTGTTAGCCTCACGCTATTTCTTATGTTCTAGCATTTATTTTTCTTTTTTTTCTTTAGGCCAAGTCAGGGGTCAGCAACCCAAAATGTTAAAAGGGCAATATTGGATCAAAAATACAAAAAACGAATCCGTCTGGAGCCTTATATAAGTGTTATAAAGAAGGCAACACATGATGTAAGTGTTTATATTAGCTATATTAGCCTACTATCAAAATTACTATGTGTTGCAGGCTGACTCAAATGTTTTTTGGTAGAAATGTTGAATATTTATTTTAGAAATTTTTACAACATTGGAAACCATCAGTAAAATGTAGGCTTCTCAGAGGGTGAGACACCTCCTGGAAATTATTGGCTTATAATTGGCCAAAGTTAAAGGAAACCACAGACTGTCTTCTTCTAATAGACTTATTACAATCTTTGGCAAGCTAGGTAATGTTTGCTGTGGTCTGGAACAACACGGCACACAAACAATTATCGGAAATGCAGCCAATATTACATTCAGATAATGTGTCATGAGACATGCACATATAAATTAAAGACGCAGATGACATAAAGGAAATTAAATGAGCTCAAATATACCTATATAACGAGGCATAATGATGCAATATGTACATACAGCTAGCCTAAATAGCATGTTAGCATCGATTAGCTTGACCAAATATGCCTGATCAGCACTCCGCAAAAGTCAATAACGTCAACAAAGCTCACCTTTTGTGCTTTCAGGCACAGCATAAAACATTTGGTGGACAAAACGAGCGAAAGAAGGAGGGGCATAAAACACGTCTTTCTGTGGCAGCGTCCGAGAAAGTTATGCGTGTAAACGAACAGTTGCGTCACAGTCCACACAACTACGGTGAGTTCAAGGACCGCCGGAATTAGTAGGACAAAACGACGCCGAACTTTTTCCATTTAAGCTCTAGGGAGGAACTCGGGCGGCGCTAAAGAGCCGCATGCAGCTTTAAAACTGAACGCAACAGGTGGGAGTTGGGGTGTGCACCTGTGTATGATTTGTGATTATGTCCCTATTTAGTTCAACCGGGGCCTATTCATCGTTTTTTTTTTGGATTATTCTTCTACCTAAATGTTCGACGCATCTGCAGTTATCTTCATTTACGTACGCATTCGTCTGTCCACCTCACATGGTAAGTTTACTTTTTACTGTTTTACCTTTTGCTCCGTCTGAGCTCATCTTTTGTTGATTGACACTTGACAACCACCATGTCTTTTTATATCCTGCGGTAACACTAAACCAAATCCTGGCAGGAAGTTTATTATTTGCACTGGTTTTTAAAAGTTAAGTTAAAGTACCACTCAGGGCCGGCCCGTGGCATAGGCCGTATAGGCAAATGCTAAGGACGCCGTCCATCAGGGGGCGCCACGCCAGTGCCACAAATGTTGGAGGAAAAAAATACTATTATTTCTAAATACATAAAATAATCCCATGTTAATTAAAATGCAAAGTAAAGCCTATTTAATAGAAATATTATTTGTTACAACATTACCCCCCCCCCCCCCCCCCCCTCCCCCGCACGGTGCGCCCCCTCCCTTCCCGTATCATGACTCTTTTTGGACGTCACCACATCAAAAAATCAACACAAGATGTCAAAACGTCCAAAACTGTCAGGTGCCCAGGGAAAAAAAAATAGAAAAGAAGAGGAGGAGAAACGAGAAAAAGACAGAGGTAGCAGGTAGGTAACGTTAGCCTACATTAAATTATTTGTCTGTTACAGAATGTGATAGTAACCTTTAGCATTAAGCTAATGTTACATGATTTGGCAATTCCTAATCAATAAATAGCTAGTTCTGTTTTAACGTCGGGTTAATATTGTGGAGGGGGCTAAATTGTTATGGAAAATAATAATGTAACGTTAGGTAATTACAGTACTCCCTGGTGTACAGTAATTTGTAAGTCATTCTAGTTAATGCAATATTAAAAGCACAAATAGAGAACTCTGTTGGATCCCCTTTTTTTGTAATATAGTTGTTAAAGTCATACTGGTTTGATATCTTGTTTTGTGCAGTGCCTTATTTATATTGTATTGTTAATTTATTTTATGCAACTTGTTGACACGTTTTATTTTGTGTTTATGTATGTAAAAAATATTGTATTTCATATATTCATTTTTTATTTTTTGTATTCATTTATTTATCCATAGTTTTTTTTATCTTGTTAACAATTCTGATTGTTAATTTGCTTTCTTTAAGTAAAAAAAAAGGTCAAAGACAAAGCTCTTCGGTTTCTTGTGAGTATATACACTTCACTGCCGATGTGGGAGGGCGCCACCTAAAGTCTTGCCTAAGGCGCCAGATTGGTTAGGGCCGGGCCTGGTACCACTGATAGTCACACACACACACACTAGTCATACCATAGACTGTAAAAATGGTCAGCATCAAGGGTTTGAATTGGGGGTTAAATCACCAAAAATGGATTCCCGGGCGTGGCCACCGCTGCAGCTCACTGCTCCCCTCACCTCCCAGGGGGTGATCAAGGGTGACGGGTCAAATGCAGACAATAATTTTGCCACACCTAGTGTTTGTGTGACAATCATGGGTACTTTAACTTTAACTTAACTAGGTGTGGTGAAATTACCCTCTGCATTTAACCCATCCCCTTGTTCCACCCCCTGGGAGGTGAGCGGAGCAGTGAGCAGCAGCGTTTGCCGCGCTCAGGAGTCATTTTGGTGATTCAACCCCCAATTGTGGATCATCTTCTATCAGGGGATTCATATGGCCCCATTCTTCGTGGTTTACCTGACACATAAAACGTGACGAATTTGGGGCGTGCACTATCCAGACTAGCCGCCAGATGGCAGTAGAATGTCGACTATCTTAAAATGTGTTTTTAGGGCACTTTCAACTTTAACCACAGCGTCAGTTCTTAAGTAGAGTGGCGCTTTCCATCATTTTCATCAGACTGCATTGAAAAATGATTAACCCCGCACCCCTCCACCCAGGAATGGGGCCATATGAATCCCTTTCCTCCTCTACATTCTTCCAAATATTTTTCCTGAAGGAATCAATAAAGTACTATCTATCTATTAAAGCATAAGTGAAGAATGCAATACCGACCTGATAGGTCTGAAATAGAAAGAGATGATACGGTATTATCTGCTCACAGATACTACCTGGTGGTTGTTTGAGCACATTGCAGCTAATCCTGGATAGTCCCAGTCCTTAATGTGTCAGTCTCACGCAGGATTCTCACAGGAATGAGGCAAAAATGCAGCCTCACTTATAGTAGGGAACTTGTTAATCAAATCAAACTTTATTCATACAGCACTTTTGTTACACAGGCAAGTGGCAAGACAATGTGCTTTATACTAACAATTAAGAAAGGAAAATAAAACACAAACAAACGCACAGCACTATTGACAATAAAAAAGAAAAGAAAAACAAAACATGGCACGACACTGAAGATGGAGAGAAAAAACGCAACCCCACACTGGAGAATAAGTCAAATTATCACCATCTAAGAAAATAGTATGAAACATATTATAAAACATAAGTAAAAGTAAAATATAAATAACATAATACTTTGATAAAAACATAACATTGAGAGAACAATAGGAATGAATAAATGAGGAAATAAATATAAATATAAAAAATTAAATAAATACACTCAAATAAATGTGACAATAGATTAGCACGATCAGTAAAAAGCCTGATTAAAAAGGTGTCTTTAATAGGGCTGCAAATCATTGGGTGTCCCACAATTCGATTCAATATCGATTCTTGGGGTCACGATTCGATTATAAATCCTTTTTTTTTTTAATTCAACGCGATTCTCGATTCAAAAACGATATTTTCCCGATTCAAAAGGATTCTCTATTCATTCAATACATAGATTTCAGCAGGATCTACCCCAGTCTGCTGACATGCAAGCAGAGTAGTAGATTTTTGTAAAAAGCTTTTATAATTTTAACGGACAATGTTTTATCAACTGATTGCAATAATGTAAATTTGTTTGAACTATTAAATGAAGCAAAAATATGACTTATTGTATCTTTGTGAAAATATTGCACACAGTGTGTTGTCAAGCTTATGAGATGCGATGCAAGTGTAAGCCACTGTGACACTATTATTTTTTTTCTAAATGTCTAATGATAATGTCAATGAGGGATTTTTAATCACTGCTATGTTGAAATTGTAACTAATATTGATACTGTTGTTGATAATATTCATTTTTGTTTTCACTACTTTTGGTTTGTTCTGTGTCGTGTTTGTGTCTCCTCTCAATTGCTCTGTTTATTGATGTTCTGAGTGTTGCTGGGTCGGGTTTGGTTTTGGAATTGGATTGCATTGTTATGGTGTTGCTGTGTATTGTTTTGTTGGATTGATTAATAAAAAATGAAAACAAATAAAAATAAAATGTTGATCTGCAACACTAAATTGGCCCTAGTGTGTGAATGTGAGTGTGTATGTTGTCTGTCTATCTGTGTTGGCCCTGTGATAAGGTGGCGACTTGTCCAGGGTGTACCCCGCCTTCCGCCCGAGTGCAGCTGAGATAGGGTCCAGCACCCCTCGTGACCCCAAAAGGGACAAGCGGTAGAAAATGGATGGATGGAAAATCGATTTTTGAAAATGAGAATCGATACTGAATCGTACAACGTGAGAATGGCCATTTGAATTCGAATCGATTTTTTCCCACACCCCTAGTCTTTAACCTTTTTTTCGGGTCTTTTTTTTTAAATGTCAAATGTCTCTGCAGTTCTGAGGCTCTCTGACAGGCTTTTCCACTGGAGAGGGCCATAGTGGCTAAATGCCACCTCCTTGTGGGTCTTTGTTCTAGTATTTGCTAAAGATTATTGGCCAGTGCCAGAGGACCTCAGGGTCAGCGAGGGTTGATACGGTAAAAGCAGGTCGGATAGATAAGGAGGCGCAAGGTCATTAAGACATTTAAAAATTAATCATAGAATTTTAAAATCTACCTGCGGTGACTTTAAAACTGGTGTAATGTGCTCCAGCCCTCTGGTCCTCATCCTTATGATGATGATTATTGCGCCAACTATATCGTACTTTTCTAAATGGGAAATTATATTGGCGTTACTCCGATACTAATATGTATTTTGTACTTTTGACATTTTTTCAAAATAAAGGGGAACTCAAAAAAAAGGTAATTGTTGGCTTTAACTTAACAGAAAATGTGATCATTCATGACCTGTTACCCCCGGTCATTTATTGTTTGGGTGTGTTTATTTCCTGCTTAGCGCTCTTATTTTGGTTCTATTTCCTGTGTGTCATCTTGCACTGACTTCATAACCGTTCTCCTCACCTGCCTCTGATTAGCGATCAGGAGACGCCCCTGCTTATGATCGCTAATAAGCCAGCCTCATGTCTCAAGGGAGGCTGGATCATTCTGTTACGGTGTGGTAGTTGATGCTGAGACCGGAGACGACGTACAGGTGAGAAAGGTCTTTAATCCTTGAACAAGGCAAGGAGCTGTGCCGCAGAGAAGCGCACGTGAAGCATGAAGCAAACAACGTGATGTCCTTGAGCAAGGCATGACAACAGCAACATTAAAACACTCGACATGCAACCCAGTTTGCAATGATTAAGCAGCCTCCAAGGCTTGAGGCTGCCTTATAAAGCTCTCTGATTAGCAATCAAAAGCAGCTAAGTCTCCTGATCACTAATCAGAGGCAGGTGAAGAGAACTGCGCTCAGGGGCAGTGATGAAGTCACCACCTCATGAGTCATGACACACAAGAAATGGGAACAAATTAAGCGCGCTGAGCAGGAAATAAATGCAGAACACAGGAAATGCACCCGCAGTAAAAGGGCATGACGGTTATAATAACATTTTCAGTTAAAATACATTCAACAATGATATTTTACATGGGGAAAAAAATATTTATAAAATCATGTGACCAATACAAACCACTTGACTGTGTTTATCCGGAAGTGTTTTATTCAAGTGACAGCTTGTAGGAAAAGGAGGCTGACGTATTTGACATCCGTATTCGTCACCGTCATCGATGTAAAAGGAAGTCAGAAAAGGATAATATTCCATGTTGAATCATATTGATATTATAGCAAACAAGATAAATGCAATTTTTCGTATTTTACTCGTTGGCTAATTGAGTTAAGTTGCACGATTCAAATTCCTATTTGTTTAAAAATATGTATTTTTTCTATGGATTTCATATGTCGGTCGAAATGAAGTCACTTTTTCAATCCAGCAGAAGGCGCCGTTATGAAAAGGCATCACATCGTGCAGTGTCAATACTCAGGGTGCACAAAAAAATAGATTCACATCCGAATCGCGATTCTTCTTCATCCCGATTCTAACGGTATTTATAATTTTCAAAAATCGATTTAAAAAAATGACAAAAAAATTTGTATATATATATATATATATATATATATATATATATATATATACACTACCGTTCAAAAGTGTGGGGTCACCCAAACAATTTTGTGGAATAGCCTTCATTTCTAAGAACAAGAATAGACTGTCGAGTTTCAGATGAAAGTTCTCTTCTTCTGGCCATTTTGAGCGTTTAATTGACCCCACAAATGTGATGCTCCAGAAACTCAATCTGCTCAAAGGAAGGTCAGTTTTGTAGCTTCTGTAACGAGCTAAACTGTTTCCAGATGTGTGAACATGATTGCACAAGGGTTTTCTAATCATCAATTAGCCTTCTGAGCCAATGAGCAAACACATTGTACCATTAGAACACTGGAGTGATAGTTGCTGGAAATGGGCCTCTATACACCTATGTAGATATTGCACCAAAAAACAGATATTTGCAGCTAGAATAGTCATTTACCACATTAGCAATGTATAGAGTGTATTTCTTTAAAGTTAAGACTAGTTTAAAGTTATCTTCATTGAAAAGTACAATGTGACCCCAAACTTTTGAACGGTAGTGTATATATATATATATATATATATATATATGTATATATATATATATATATATATATATATATATATATATATATATATATATATATATATATATATATATATATATATATATACGTATATGTGTGTGGGTGTATGAATGTGTGTGTGTGTATATATATATATATATATATATATATATATATATATATATATATATATATATATATATATATATATATATATATATATATATATATATATATATATATAAAACCCGTTTTGAAAAGCTTTCATTGTCATTACTATGCCAAATACATTGTGAAAATGGGTTTGAATCGAGCATCGATTTTGAATCAAATCGTCACTCCAGGAATCGAATCGAATCACGAGGTGCCCAAAGATGTACACCCCCTTTGTCAATACAACCAGTGAGTGTGCCACACACTCCCTGAGGCGTCATTTACCTCTCAGTAATTCTGACCATTCAAATCCAGTGTGCGTACTCTTGATGAAAAGAAACACCATTCATACTGCAAGACACACAGACATTTTTTATTGTCGTTCACAATGTCGCATTGATTTGAGTCGCTAGTTACACAATGTTTTGATTTTAAATATCGCCCGTCGTCTGTGTGATGTGTTTGTCTTCAAAGCTTCGCCAATCTCTCCATCTGTGTTTTATTCATTGGCAGTAGTGTGCTTTCCCTCCCCTGAGCATGATATGGAGGCTGTGTTACCATGGCAGAATTTATAGAGGTTACAGGCCATGAAATCAAATGATTATAGATTCCTGGCTGCTGTGTTTCTACGTGTGCTTTTGTGGCACTTTTTCCACGAGGAAAAAAAAAGCCTGAAAGAAGTCATAACATCCTGTTTTCGCTGCTGAAAGGGGAAAAAAAAAAAGTGTCTCTCCAGGGGAACACTGGCATGTATCATTCTCATCACGTCAGTAAAATAAAAGATTAATCACAAAAAAAAAAAAAAAAAAATATCCCTGCACATTTTATTCTTCCTGAAGGACTCACAGCGAGACCAATCATTACCGAGAGGACAGAGAAGTGATAGCTGGAGACATTTCACTGATCACAAGCCTTCATCCTAACACTCAACAAGTCCATTCCTATTCCGCAACACCACCAACACGCCCACACAACCAGGACAAGAGAGGAAAGAGCCCCCCCCCCACAGGCAGTTTGTGTTTTCATCCACAACCACGTTGAAAAATGACAATAATTCTTCCATTTTGGAAAATTGCAGACGTAACATTCAGCCTCTCTCACATCGCAGCCTCCTCAGAATGCGGTCATCACAAAACAGGGCACCGATGTAACAAAACTATTATTATTCACAAAAAAACGTTCTTGGCATGCAATGTTTTTGTTGCATGCCAAGAAGACTAACCCAACACATTTTTTATTTATTTTTTTTTGCAAATATTTTTATTGAATTTTACAGTTAAAATCACATTTAACAGTCACGCAAAGCCTTCATACAATCACACATCCACTCATACACACTCACATGCACACTTGAGGAGAGAGGTGCACTTAAACTTTAACGACTCAAGGTTTACAGTATAAACATTATTAGAAAAAATACCCAGATATTGTATATATATATACACTACCGTTCAAAAGTTTGGGGTCACCCAAACAATTTTGTGGTATAACCTTCATTTCTAAGAACAAGAATAGACTGTCGAGTTTCAGATGAAAGTTCTCTTTTTCTGGCCATTTTGAGCGTTTAATTGACCCCACAATTGTGATGCTCCAGAAACTCAATCTGCTCAAAGGAAGGTCAGTTTTGTAGCTTCTGTAACGAGCTAAACTGTTTTCAGATGTGTGAACATGATTGCACAAGGGTTTTCTAATCATCAATTAGCCTTCTGAGCCAATGAGCAAACACATTGTACCACTAGAACACTGGAGTGATAGTTGCTGGAAATGGGCCTCTATACACTTATGTAGATATTGCACCAAAAACCAGACATTTGCAGCTAAAATAGTCATTTACCACATTAGCAATGTATAGAGTGTATTTCTTTAAAGTTAAGACTAGTTTAAAATTATCTTCATTGAAAAGTACAGTGCTTTTCCTTCAAAAATAAGGACATTTTAATGTGACCCCAAACTTTTGAACGGTAGTGTATATCCATCCATCCCGCTCCGGCTCAGGATCAGCAGGCTATCCAGACCATAACAAGATGGACGAACATTCCTCGGCATCAAGGATCCTCAGGAAGTGATCCCAAGATCACCTCTCGAGGACCTCTCCACCGTTCACACTTAAAAAGGAAAAGGAAAGTCACAGAAGTTGAACAGATGCAAAACAATACCAAAAAAAAAGTCACAAAAAAACAAATAAGCAAGTAAACCGTGGCAAAACAATAATAGAGTAGGATCAATACAGAAAATAATAAAGATAATAAAAAAGGAATACAATTACAAAAAAGATGGCAGTTTTTTTTGTTTGTTTTTTTCTTTTTTCCTTAAATGTCTAAATTATGATTCAATATATGTCAGTAAAGGTTTCCAGGTTAGTTCCCATTTATTCATACTTGCAGAGTTTATAAATCTTATTTTTTCAAGAGTCATTACATTCACAAGTTCATTTAGCCAGTTCCTGAAGTTGGGTGCAGATGGGCTTTTCCAGTCTTTGAGTATGACCCAACAAATTTAAGTGGTTTTTTTTTTGTGTTATTGATAAACTTTGTAGGTTTTTTCTGGTTTCCAACTGTGAGTGCACCTCGTGGCTAGTGACAGTGTGTGTGCGTGTCGGCAGAGCGGGTGATAATGAGGGCTAGTTGTTGTTGTTTTGGCTTTGTAATTAAAGAGAAAGTTGATGTTGTTATTATTCCCTAAAAAATGTGTTTTTGTTCATATTTTGGATTGTTGGATCAGATTAATTGGATTTAAATGATTTCTGATAGGAAAAGTTGCTCCGGTTTTCATACGACTCAGTTTACAGACAGTCATTGGAATCTCGATTTACAAAGCCCTCATTTTACGAACTCTTCGATTTCCGAATCACAGACCGCATAAAAGTATGCTTTGTAAATGATAAATAAATGATAAATGGGTTATACTTGTATAGCGCTTTTCTACCTTCAAGGTACTCAAAGGGCTTTGACAGTATTTCCACATTTACCCATTCACACACACATTCACACACTGATGGCAGGAGCTGCCATGCAAGGCGCTAACCAGCAGCCATCAGAGGCAAAGGGTGAAGTGTCTTGCCCAAGGACACAACGGACGTGACTAGGAAGGTAGAAGGTGGGAATTGAACCCCAGTAGTATGAACCTTGTCGTTTCAACCACCCATTTTGCCCATTTTGTGCTCATCCAGTCAGCAGACCAGTGCTGTCGCTAACTACTGTGCTAACTGCTATTTTTGCGAGCCTTTTCGCAGCGTTTCTCTCGTTTGGCTCGCTCTATGAGTCCAAAGAAAGCAATGGACGAGCGATGTGTGGTTTGAAACATTCAGGAAATATCTACAGCGTTGTCCACACTTCCTCTCCCCCTTTCTTTGGTTTGTATGCCAATAAGACTAACCAACAAATTGAAGTGTATTTTTTTTTTGTGGCATTGATAATCATTGTGGTGACCTGGCTGTTAAAGTCGAGAAGTATTGTGATTTCCAACTGTGAGTGCACCTCGTGGCTAGTGACAGTGTGTGTGCGTGTCGGCAGGGCGGCTGAAAATGAGGGGTTAGTTGTTGTTGTTTTGGCTTTGTAATTAAAGAGAAAGTTTATCCATCTCCTCCTTGTTATGTTTGTTTAATATACAGTACTGTACCACGCTTCATATTGTGTTTAAAGCGTAAAAAATGTTACTAAAACAAGGACTTATGTTGAGGTTCGAACCCATTATTCATGTTTACATTATTTCCTATGGAGAAATTTGCTTCAAAATACAAACTGTTCTATTTACAAACCCTTTTCAAGTTCGTAAATCAAGGTTGTAATTAAACGACTTAGTAGCCTATCAATCAATCAATCAATGTTTATTTATATAGCCCTAAATCACAAGTGTCTGAAAGGGCTGCGCAAGCCACAACGACATCCACGGTTCAGAGCCCACAAAAGGGCAAGGAAAAACTCACAACCCGATGAGAATGACTATGAGAAACCTTGGAGAGGACCGCAGATGTGGATAACCCCGCCCCCCCCTCTAGGGGAGACCGGATGCAATGGACTTCGAGTGGGTCTGACATAATATTGTGAAAGTCCAGTCCATAGTGGATCTAACATAATAGTGAGAGTCCAGTCCATAGTGGGGCCAGCAGGAGACCATCCCGAGCGGAGACTAATCAGCAGCGCAGAGATGTCCCCAACCGATGAACAGGCGAGCGGGCCACCCCGGGTCCCGACTCTGGACAGCCAGCACTTCATCCATGGCCACCGGACCTTTGCCCCCCCCCCCCCTTCAACAAGGGAGAGGGGGGCAGAGGATAAAAGAAAAGAAACGGCAGATCAACTGGTCTAGCCTAGTGGTAATAAGTTGAAAAACTTATTCGGGTGTTACCATTTAGTGGTCAATTGTACGGAATATGTACTTCACTGTGCAACCTACTAATAAAAGTCTCAATCAATCAATCAAAAAAAGGTTAGAGTGTCCGCTCTAAGATCGGTAGGTCGTGAGTTCAAACCCCGGCCGAGTCATTCCAAAGATTAAAAAATTGGGACCCATTACCTCCATGTTGGGCACTCAGCATCAAGGGTTGGAATTGGGGGTTAAATCAACAAAAATTATTCCCGAGCGCGGCCACCGCTGCTGCTCACTGCTCCCCTCACCTACCAGGTGCTGGACAGGGGATGGGTCAAATGCGGAGGACACATTTCACCACACCTAGTGTGTGTGTGACAATCACTGGCACTTTAACTTTGGTGTAGACATGGCCTAAATCGGCTGCTGCTCACAAAGATCAGACGTAACAATGGCGAGCCATCACTCCTCCGCCGTAAAACTTCTTTCCCTGCCAACTGGAGCTTTCAACCGATTGCCGCGCGCGTCAAGCGGCGACGTGGCGGATCGTTACCTGCGTCATCGTGGCGACCGGTAGAAATGTTTTACTTTTTGAAGGAGAATGATGACTATTTGGAGTGTTTGCCGATGCAGTCGGAGACGGTGAAATATTCTGACTGCGGCATTGTGACGACAAGACAATGAGAATGTGTGTTTACACAAATGCGGGGATCAAGGTTTCAGCTTCATCCTTTGATGGAATGGGTGGCCAATGTTCCCCAGATGGAAAAAATGCTGTCTGGGTAATAGCCTTGATATGAGAGGCTGACATTGGACAGGAATGCAAAATGTATGTTTTTCTTTCTTTTTTTCCCCTGCATAAAAAACCCTAAACGAGACAGTGTTTCTGCAGTAGATCATTAAAAACAGCAGAGTGCTCCTGGCCTCAAAAATTATTTTACTAAGGCTTGTCATGAAAGGCCTACTGAAAGCCACTACTACCGACCACGCAGTCTGATAGTTTATATATCAATGATGAAATCTTAACATTGCAACACATGCCAATACGGTCGGGTTAACTTATAAAGTGCAATTTTAAATTTTCCGCTAAACTTCCGGGTGAAAAACGCCTTTGGATGATGACGTATGCGTGTGACGTAGCCAGTGAAACAGGAGTATCGGTAGCTCATTGAAGCCAATACAAAAAAGCTCTGTTTTCATTTCATAATTCCACAGTATTCTGGACATCTGTGTTGGGGAATCTTTTGCAATTTGTTTAATGAACAATGAAGACTGCAAAGAAGAAAGTTGTAGGTGGGATCGGTGTATTAGCGGCTGGCTGCAGCAACACAACCAGGAGGACTTTGACTTGGATAGCAGACACGCTATCCGACGCTAGCCGCCGACCGCACGGATGATCGGGTGAAGTCCTTCGTTGCTCTGTCGATCGCTGGAACGCAGGTGAGCACGGGTGTTGATGAGCAGATGAGGGCTGGCTGGCGTAGGTGGATAGCTAATGTTTTTAGCATAGCTCTGTGAGGTCCCATTGCTAAGTTAGCTTCAATGGCGTCGTCTAGTTGTCTTAAAGGTCTCGAATTATTTGATTCGTCAGCAATTTTAAATATGTGCCGGAGATGCCACAATAATATATTGGAAGCGTGTTGGTTTGTGTGTAAAGCTTTAAAGGCCTACTGAAAGCCACTACTACCGACCACGCAGTCTGATAGTTTATATATCAATGATGTAATCTTAACATTGCAACACATGCCAATACGGTCGGGTTAACTTATAAAGTGCAATTTTAAATTTTCCGCTAAACTTCCGGGTGAAAAACGCCTTTGGATGATGACGTATGCGTGTGACGTAGCCAGTGAAACAGGAGTATCGGTAGCTCATTGAAGCCAATACAAAATAGCTCTGTTTTTATTTCATAATTCCACAGTATTCTGGACATCTGTGTTGGTGAATCTTTTGCAATTTGTTTAATGAACAATGAAGACTGCAAAGAAGAAAGTTGTAGGTGGGATCGGTGTATTAGCGGCTGGCTGTAGCAACACAACAAGGAGGACTTACTTTGATAGCAGACGCGCTAGCCGCCAACCGCATCTGTGATCGGGTGAAGTCCTTCGTCGCGCCATCGATCGCTGGAACGCAGGTGAGCACGGGTGTTGATGAGCAGATGAGGGCTGGCTGGCATAGGTGGATAGCTAATGTTTTTATCATAGCTCTGTGAGGTCCGGTTGATAAGTTGCTAAGTTAGCTTCAGCGTCGTTAGCAACAGCATTGTTAAGCTTTGCCAGGCTGAGAATTATTAACCATGTAGTTACATATACATGGTTTAATAGTATTGTTGATCTTCTGTCTATCCTTCCAGTCAGGGATTTATTTATTTTGTTTCTATCTGCATTTGAGCCAGATGCTATCACGTTAGCTCAGTAGCTAAAGAGCTTCGCCGATGTATTGTCGTGGAGATAAAAGTCCCTGTGAATGTCCATTTCGTGTTCTCGACTCTCATTTTCAAGAGGATATAGTATCCGAGGTGGTTTAAAATACAAATCCGTGATCCACAATAGAAAAAGGAGAGAGTGTGGAATCCAATGAGCCAGCTTGTACCTAAGTTACGGTCTGAGCGAAAAAAGATATGTCTTGCACTGCATTCTAGTCCGTCACTCTCACGTTCCTCATCCACAAATCTTTCATCCTCGCTCAAATTAATGGGGTAATCGTCGCTTTCTCGGTCCGAATCGCTCTAGCTGCGTTGAAAACAATAGGAAAATATGAGGAAGCGAACAACTGACCACGTCACGCTACTTCCGGTAGGGGCAAGGCTTTTTTTTTTTATCAGAGACCAAAAGTTGCGAACTTTATCGTCGTCGTTCTCTACTAAATCCTTTCAGCAAAAATATGGCAA
Organism: Entelurus aequoreus; assembly: GCF_033978785.1. Taxonomy (NCBI): domain Eukaryota; kingdom Metazoa; phylum Chordata; class Actinopteri; order Syngnathiformes; family Syngnathidae; genus Entelurus; species Entelurus aequoreus. The sequence continues at coordinate 14,978,420 of NC_084745.1, read as the reverse complement.
TATCGCAAAATGATCAAGTATGACACATAAAATGGATCTGCAATCCCCGTTTAAATAAAAAAAATGCATTTCAGTAGGCCTTGAAGTTAGCTGTTTGTAACGCACCTAGTTTTTCCTTAGTAATATTATTCTGTTAATTTCCAGGTATTCTAAAACAATATTTTTTTCCCAGTGATGCATTATTCTGTTATTATATTATCATGGCTAATTCTGCGTCTCTTATTGGCCGAAACGCAGCCTCCTTCAGGCACGCCTACTCTGTCGCAATTGGTCATGTGTGGTGGGTACGTCCCAGCTGTTACATGCTAATGGTTGTCATAGTAAAGTACAAACCCCAAAACCGGTGAAGTCGGCACGTTGTGTAAATGGTAAATAAAAACAGAATACACTGATTTTCAAATCCTTTTTAACTTATATTCAATTGAATAGACTGCAAAGACAAGATACTTAATGTTCGAACTGTTAAACGTTGTTATTTTTTGCAAATATTACCTCATTTGGAATTTGATGCCTGCAACATGTTTCAAAGAAGATGGCACAGGTGGCAAAAAAGACTGAGAAAATTGAGGAATGCTCATCAAACACTTATTTGGAACATACCACAGGTCAGCAGGCTAATTGGGAACAGGTGGGTGCCATGAACGGGTATAAAAGCAGCTTCCATGAAATGCTCAGTCATTCACAAACAAGGATGGGGCGAGGATCACCACTTTGTGAACAAATGCGTGAGCAAATTGTCGAACAGTTTAAGAACATTTCTCAACAAGCTATGGCAAGGAATTTGGGGATTTCACCATCTACGGTCCGTAATATCATCAAAAGGTTCAGAGAATCTGGAGAAATCACTGCACGTAAGCGGAAACCAACATTGAATGCCCGTGACCTTCGAATCCCTCAGGCGGTACTGCATCAAAAAGCGACATCAATGTGTAAAGGATATCACCACATGGGCTCAGGAACACTTCAGAAAACCACTGTCAGTTGGTCACTACATCTGTAAGTGCAAGTTAAAACTCTACTATGCAAAGCGAAAGCCATTTATCAACAACACCCAGAAATTCCGCCGGCTTCGCTCATCTAAAATGGACTGATGCAAAGTGGAAAAGTGTTATGTGGTCTGACGAGTCCGCGTTTCAAATTGTTTATGGAAATTGTGGACGTGGACTGAGGAAAAGGAGCCATCCGGATTTTTATAGGCACAAAGTTCAAAAGCCAGCATCTGTGATGGTATGGGGGTGTATTAGTGCCCAAGGCATGGGTAACTTACACATCTGTGAAGGCACCATTAAAGCTGAAAGGTACATACAGGTTTTGGAGCAACATGTGTTGCCATCCAAGCAACGTTATCATGGACGCCCCTGCTTATTTCAGCAAGTCAATGCCAAGCCACGTGTTACAACAGCGGGGCTTCATATTAAAAGAGTGCGGGTACTAGACTGGCCTGCCTGTAGTCCAGACCTGTCTCCCATTGAAAATGTGTGGCGCATTATGAAGCGTAAAATTACAACCGAGACTGTTGAACAACTTAAAAAGCAAGAATGGGAAATAATTCCACCTGGAAAACTTCAAAAATTGGTCTCCTCAGTTCCCAAACGTTTTTCTGAGTGTTGTTAAAAGGAAAGGCCATGTAACACAGTGGTAAAAATGCCCCTGTGCCATTTTTTTTGCAATGTGTTGCTGCCATTAAATTCTAAGTTAATGATTATTTGCAAAAAAAAAGTTGGAACATTAAATATCTTGTCTTTGCAGTCTATTCAATTGAATATAAGTTGACAAGGATTTGCAAATCAATGTGTTCTGTTTTTATTTTAAATTGTTTTACTCATTTTGCTTCACCGCGCTGCTCCGTCATGTTTCTGATGATTTCTTTCTTTAATTCACTGGGTGTCTCAGTACTGTCCTTCCCACTCACGTTACTCCAAAGAAGTCGCGTTGAATGATCTCTAATGCTAACGGGTAATACCGGACGTTTTGGGGTTGACCGTGACCAGGGCCGGCCCGTGGCATAGGCCGTATAGGCAAATGCTGAGGGCGCCGTCCATCAGGGGGCGCCACACCAGTGCCACAAATGTTGGAGAAAAAAAATAAAATGTTGGTACTATTATTTCTAAATACAAAAAAATAATCCCACGTTAATTAAAATGTAAAGTAAAGCCTATTTAATAGAAATATTATTTGTTACAACATTACGCCTCCCCTCCCCCCGCACGGTGCGCCCCCTCCCTTCCCGTATCATGACTTTTTATGGACGTCACCACATCAAAAAAATCAACACAAGATGTCAAAACGGCCAAAACTGTCAGGTGCCCAGGGAAGAGAAAAGAAGAGGAGGAGAAACGAGAAAAAGACAGAGGTAGCAGGTAGGTAACGTTAGCCTACATGAAATTATTTGTCTGTTACAGAATGTGATAGTAACCTGGTTTTTTAGCATTAAGCTAATGTTACATGATTCGGCAATTGCTAATCAATAAATAGCTAGTTCTGTTTTAACGTCGGGTTAATATTGTGGAGGGGGCTGAATTGTTATGGAAAATAATAATGTAACGTTAGGTAATTACAGTACTCCCACCTTACATTCCTCAGGGACATTTGTATTAGATCTTTTAAGCTGGTGTTTTTTGTTTACATTGTTATTGCCTTCTGGTTAGCTAATGTTTGCCCTGCAGGTAATAGTCACTTTTCCACCCCTTTATATATTAGGTATAGTTGTAAGCCTAGTTGTTAAAGTGCACATAGTTAATGTTAATTAAGCAATATCACATGAGAGGGAATGCTGTTTTTTAATTTGAGCACTGCTGTGATTCGGTGAAAGATAATCATAACATAACATTCTCATATAATATGTTAATTTGCTTTCTTTAAGTAAAACAAAAGGTCAAAGACAAAGCTATTCGGTTTCTTGTGAGTATATACACTTCACTGCCAATGTGGGGGGGAATAAAATATTGGGTGTGGCGAAATGATCCCTGCTATTAAGCGATGTGGTATGGCGCAGATGTCGGCCGTACAGTTTGCAGGATCTGCACGCTCATTAACATATCGAGCCGGGCTTATTAAAAAAAAGACGCTAATGGACGCTTTCACCAAAATCTGATAACAACATGGCAGTCTGGACATTCACTGCAGTCGTTTAATTAGGCTGAAATCAAAGGTGCTGCCTCAGTGTACTTGTAAACGTAATTAGTGTAATCATAATAAGATTCCAGATGCTTCATACATGCAGCTTAGGCTCTCCAAGCATGATTAAAAATTACCGAGCATGAACCCGTGCATTGCTTGTAGAACAAACCACCTGAAAGACGTTTATTTTTTTTATTTTTTTTTACTCTCGTACCTACTTGATTTTGTTTCTCCTCGCAAAATGCAAATGTTGTGTTTTTTCTTTATTTTCTCGCCTCTTTTTAATCAGCGGCTTCTCAAGGGTTCCTCCACACCGCGGCATGATAATGAAGTGAGTGCATTTTCAAAAATAACTTCCCCACGCTGTTATGATGAGGCAAAAGCCAGCACGCAAAAAGAAAAAAGGCACAATGTAATCGGCAAAAAAAAGCTGCCTCTGTGTGGAAACATTTTTTTTTTTTTTTTTTTTTTTTTAAATAACGTGAGAGCGGCGCTCATGTAGCCACTGAATTGCGGGGAGGTTAGCTCATGAATGGCAAAGGCGGTGAATAATTTACCCCAGCAAAATAGATGAGCATTACATAACTGGCAGGGGCGCTGTGCTGTTTTTACAGATCTCAACACACAACTTCATTTTCCAAACACATCAAATATGATTACATTTTTACATTACATGTATTAGTAAAATGCTAGCAGTCAAAAGTCTGGACACTCTTTGCCGTGTTATTTACAAAACCCAAAACCAGTGAAGTTGGCACGTTGTGTAATTTGTAAATAAAAACAGAAAACAATGATTTGCAAATCCTTTTCAACTTATATTCAATTGAATAGACTGCAAAAACAAGATATTTAATGTTCGAACTGAGAAACTTCTTTTTTTTTTGTTGCAAATAATCATTAACTTAGAATTTAATGGCAGCAACACATTGCAAAAAAGTTGGCATAGGGGCATTTTTACCACTGTGTTACATGGCCTTTCCTTTTAACAACACTCAGTAAACGTTTGGGAACTGAGAAGACCAAATTTTTAAGCTTGTCAGGTGGAATTATTTCCCATTCTTGCTTGATGTACAGCTTAAGTTGTTCAACAGTCCGGGGGTCTCCGTTGTGGTATTTTAGGCTTCATATTGCGCCACACATTTTCAATGGGAGACAGGTCTGGACTACATGCAGGCCAGTCTAGTACCCGCACTCTTTTACTATGAAGCCTCGCTGTTGTAACACGTGGCTTGGCATTGTCTTGCTGAAATAAGCAGGGGCGTCCACGATAACGTTGCTTGGATGGCAACATATGTTGCTCCAAAACCTGTATGTACCTTTCAGCATTAATGGCGCCTTCACAGATGTGTAAGTTACCCATGTCTTGGGCACTAATACACCCCCATACCATCACAGATGCTGGCTTTTCAACTTTGCGCCTATAACAATCCGGATGGTTCTTTTCCTCTTTCGTCCAGAGGACGCGACGTCCACAGTTTCCCCAAAAAATTTGAAATGTGGACTCGTCAGACCACAGAACACTTTTCCATTTTGCATCAGTCCATCTTAGATGAGCGAAGCCGGCGGCGTTTCTGGGTGTTGTTGATAAATGGCTTTCGCTTTGCATAGTAGAGTTTTAACTTGCACTTACAGATGTAGCGTCAAACTGTAGTTACTGATAGTGGTTTTCTGAAGTGTTCCTGAGCCCATGTGGTGATATCCTTTACACACTGATGTTGTTTTTTGATGCAGTACCGCCTTAGGTATCGAAGGTCCGTAATATCATCGCTTAAGTGCAGTGATTTCTCCAGATTCTCTGAACCTTTTGATGATATTACGGACCGTGGATGGTGAAATCCCTAAATTCCTTGCAATAGTTCGTTGAGAATGTTGTTCTTAAACTGGTCGACAATTTGCTCAGGCATTTGTTCACAAAGTGATGACCCTCGCCCCATCCTTGTTTGTGAATGACTGAGCATTTCATGGAAGCTGCTTTTATACCCAACCATGGCACCCACCTGTTCCCAATTAGCCTGTTCACCTGTGGGATGTTCCAAATAAGTGTTTGATGAGCACTCCTCAATGTTCTCAGTCTTTTTTGCCACTTGTGCCAGCTTTTTTGAAACATGTTGCAGGCATCAAACTCCAAATGAGCTAATATTTGCAAAAAATAACAAACTATTCCAGTTAAGTATCTTGTCTTTGCAGTCTATTCAATTGAATATAAGTTGAAAATGATTTCCAAATCAGTGTATTCTGTTTTTATTTACCATTTACACAAAGTGCCAACTTCACTGGTTTTGGGTTTTGTATTAGGGGTGTCCCCATCAGATATTGATATCGGTTATAAATCAGAAACAAAAAAATAAAACGGATGATATCGGCCAGCATCGAATATCTCTAAAAAAAACTAACCGATATAAGCAGCGTTTTTACTTGTGCAAAGCTGGACAGCCAGTTAACATGTAAATGTCCTCCAATAAGCACCCAAGTAAACATGGTAGGCTGCCAAGCAGGCACAAGACATTAAAACAACGTTAAAAACTTGTTCAATTAGGTCCTGACGTTGTGCAACTCAAACCTAATGTTGAAATAACATGCTTTTTGACGATGTTTAATCAATGTTGGCTTCTGACGTGAATTTGACCATTGAACTTTAGTCATTTCCTAACCAATTATCTACAACAAAAATACAACATTGAAACAACATGCTTTTTGACAACGTTTATTCAATGTCTGGTTGTGACGTTGATTTGACATTGAATTTTGGTCATTTCCCAACCATCAACGTGGATCCAACATTAGACATCAACGTTGTCTCAATTTACAAAAACAACTATTTTGCAACGTTGTTTCAAAGTCAGTTTTAAAGGCCTACTGAAATGCCATCCATCCATCCATCCATCTTCTTCCGCTTATCCGAGGTCGGGTCGCGGGGGCAGCAGCCTAAGCAGGGAATCCCAGACTTCCCTCTCCCCAGCCACTTCGTCCAGCTCCTCCCGGGGGATCCCGGGAGGATCCCTACTGAAATTATATTTTTTTATTTAATCGGGGATAGCTGATCCATTCTATGTGTCATACTTGATCATTTCGCGATATTGCCATATTTTTGCTGAAAGGATTTAGTAGAGAACATCGACGATAAAGTTCGCAACTTTTGGTTGCTGATAAAAAAAAGCCTTGCCTGTACAGGAAGTAGCGTGACGTCGCAGGTTGAAAGGCTCCTCACATTTCCCCATTGTTTACACCAGTAGCGAGAGCAATTCGGACCGAGAAAGCGACGATTACCCCATTAATTTGAGCCAGGATGAAAGATTTGTGGATGAGGAACGTGAAAGTGAAGGACTAGAGTGCAGTGCAGCACGTATCTTTTTTCGCTCTGACCGTAACTTAGGTACAAGCTGGCTCATTGGATTCCACACTCTCTCCTTTTTCTATTGTGGATCACGGATTTGTATTTTAAACCACCTCGGATACTATATCCTCTTGAAAATGAGAGTCGAGAACGCGAAATGGACATTCACAGTGACTTTTATCTCCACGACAATACATCGGCGAAGCACTTTAGCTACGGAGCTAACGTGATAGCATCAGGCTTAACTGCAGATAGAAACAAAAGAAATAAACCCCTGACTGGAAGGATAGACAGAAAATCAACAATACTATTAAACCATGAACCTGAAACTACACGGTTAATGCTTTCCAGCCTGGCGAAGCTTAACAATGCTGTTGCTAACGACGCCATTGAAGCTAACTTAGCAATGGGACCTCACAGAGCTATGCTAAAAACATTAGCTATCCACCTACGCCAGCCAGCCCTCATCTGCTCATCAACACCCGTGCTCACCTGCGTTCCAGCGATCGACGGAGCAACGAAGGACTTCACCCGATCATCCGTGCGGTCGGCGGCTAGCGTCGGATAGCGTGTCTGCTATCCAAGTCAAAGTCCTCCTGGTTGTGTTGCTGCAGCCAGCCGCTAATACACCGATCCCACCTACAACTTTCTTCTTTGCAGTCTTCATTGTTCATTAAACAAATTGCAAAAGATTCCCCAACACAGATGTCCAGAATACTGTGGAATTTTGAGATGAAAACCGAGCTTTTTGTATTGGATACAATGTGTCCGAATACTTCTGTTTCAACCATTGACGTCACGCGCATACGTCATCATACATAGACGTTTTCAACCTGAAGTTTCACGGGAAATTTAAAATTGCACTTTATAGGTTAACCCGGCCGTATTGGCATGTGTTGCAATGTTAAGATTTCATCATTGATATATAAACTATCAGACTGCGTGGTCGGTAGCAGTGGGTTTCAGTAGGCCTTTAAAGGACATGTATGTATAATCAACGTTGTATCAATGTCTCGCGCCTGCCTAGTAAAGGCAAGTAGTAGGAGCTAGCCCCTACACGGCAGCTAAGTACACTTACACAATTGGCTTTTCAGTATGCGGCCCTTGACTAACTCGGAGGAGCCGAACCACCTTCTTATATTCCTTCTTTCTCTGTCTTGGTGTGTGTTAAATCAGGAGAGTACAACCAAGATGTCCATGTGTAAGTGACTGGAAAACAACCTCTACATGTTGTAACTTAGAAGTTGACGTGACGATAAACATGGATTCTCTCCTCCAGGATAGAGCTATCACTTTTGCATTCCGAAGTCTGAATTTATTGCCTCTTCTGGTGAGAGAGTTAACCCAGCCCATATGCTAATGTACAATTAAGGCTCCTTAATTTATTATGAACTCAACCATTATTTACTTAAACCTGGTGGCTTGCTTTCTCCAAGTTGAGTATAAACATTCACCATATGTTGAACATAATATGAGTCAATTAATTCACTTCACTTCATTACTTTTATTTTGTCAATAAATACAAAAATAGGGATTTGAATACGTAGAAAAAACCCCAGTATGAATGCAGTTGTTATGATTCATCAAGGTTGTTAATTGTCATGTGAGTGCAAAAGAAACAAAACCTTCCTTCAAATCAGTGCAACCTGTGCCGCCTTTGACTTTAATTGTGCTGATTTGTGTGTTCTGCACATCATTAGTGTAGTTTTTAGTGTTACAAAGCGTGGCGACAATAATGGGAGTCGTTTTGCCGCCCTGCTGTTCCTCGCAGGCGTGATGAAGTCCTTGTCGTCGTCCATCACTTCAACACACATTTCATCCATTTGTTCCATTGTGTGTTCATTTAGCTTGTTTGTCGAGCGGCAGTCTGCCGTTGTGTGCGCAGTCAGGCTGCATATATTTAAGGTGTGAGCGACACACAATATTTGTTTCATGCTCCCTACTTAATAACTGAACAAATATTTCTTCATGCCGCGTTAAAATCCAATCATTGCCTCGTCCGGCACCGGGAAGCCTAGATCCGTCAATACTAGACGACCACGTTAGATCTGTTCTCCCTCATTAAGACTATTGTCTGTGCTAACAAGGAGGGCTCTGTATTAATTGTAAATATGAAGCATGCATTCATCACATTTGTTATATTGCAATTCATGTTCTGTTGTTGTTCATCCTAACAACCATTGGCGTTGTTAGGCCTATTTTAGGGGGGCTCAAGCCCCCCTAAAATATTCTTAAGCCCCCCTAAATAATTTGGTGTTATATTTATTATTATTTTATTTTATTTTAATTTGTTTTTACAAATACATGCCGACATATTCATTATAAAGTTGCCAGAATATGAGTTCAAATAAATAATCATATAACTTGTCATTATTCACTCAGTTTCCCCTCACTTCATAGCGTAAATCACCAAAAATGATTCCCGGGCGCGGCACCGCTGCTGCCCACTGCTCCCCTCATCTCCCAGGTGGTGAACAAGGGGATGGGTCAAATGCAGAGGACACATTTCACCACACCTAATGTGTGTGTGACAATCATTGGTACTTTAAGGTAGAGAGCCCCTTTAGTGTGTCTGTATCCAATCCATTCCACTTGTTCATATATAAAATACCCACATCACTCAAAATTCAGTCCGCATTTTCTTTGCGACCTTGCTTGCGGTCCTTGGACTTGTTCATATAGAAAATGCCCACAGCACTCTTGTAGAATCTATATAAAGTAATATACATTAGCCTAATGTTAAAATAATGAAAAAAACATAATTAAATATATTTGTTTTATTGTGTTGTTACATTAATAGCTGTTGTATTTTTATAGGATGGCTTGTTAAACATTTCATAGGATTTTCAGAGGGAGGAAAAACCAAGACATTTAATATAAAATGTAAAATGAAGAAAAAAAATGGTTAAAAGCCATCGTCCCGGGGAGCATTTAATTTCGCCCCGTGCATTTTTTTAAATAATAATAATAACAATGAATAATTTCCAAGTCTTTGTTAGCCGTTTGTAAAATTTTGTGCTCGAGCGCCATGTTCGCTCCCGTCCTGTGCATATCCTGGGGTCTAAGCCCCCCCTGTCCTTAAAAGCTAGTGACGCCCCTGCTAACAACTACAGGATCTTTGACTGTTGGTGCAAATGGTGGTCAAAAACAGTAAATATTTGTAAGCCAAATGATTCGATCTCATTATGAACCCTGGGGTGAAGATTCGATTCACAATCGTTTCTTGCAATGTTTTATTTAGTATAATAACTATCACAAGACTTTTTTAAAACAGGTTTAAAAAAAAAAAATGTATATGTATTAAAAAAGTGTGCGCATGTATGTATATATATATATATATATATATATATATATATATATATATATATATATATATATATATATATATATATATATATATATATATATATATATATATATATATATATATATATATATATTAAAATAAATGTTTTTTTTTTTTTTAATAGGAATCAATGGGATGTTTTTTCTATTTTGTATTTGTATTTTTTTTGTCATAAAAAAATACAATCATGTGTGCTTACGGACTGTATCCCTTGCAGGCACTATTGATCTAAATCGATATATAATGTAGGAGCCAGAAATATTAATAACAGAAAGAAACAACCCTTTTGTGCGAATGAGTGTGAATGAGTGTAAATGGGGGAGGGAGGTTTGGTTGGGTTGGTGCACTAATTGTAAGTGTATCTTGTTTTTTTATGTTGATTTAATGAATAAAAAATAAAAATAAAATGTTTTTTTTAATTTAATTTTATTTTTATTTCTTGTCTCGGCCTGGTGGTTGGGGACCACTGCTATAGAGGATCTTTGATTAGGGTTTTTGCAAAAGGTTTTTAAAAAAACAACAACAGAGCATTCCTGTTCTTTTCATTCCAAAAAAACAGCATTGTGTTCTCGTCATATGGAGAATCTTTCACTAGTGTTTCTGCAGTCCAGTAGGTCCTCAAAAACAGCACAACACCCCTGTGTAGATAGTATTTGACCTTTGATTTTTTTGCAGTAAATTACTAAAAACAGCTGAATTTTCTTGTTGTATAGAGGATCTTTGACTACTGTTTTTGCAGTAGGTTTTTAAAACAAGCAGAGCACTCCTGTTGTATGAATTTTGACTAGTAATTTTTTGCAGTCAATTCCTAAAAACAGCTGTATGATACTGTCGTATAGAGGATTTTTGACTTATTTTTTTGCAGTTATTTCCAAAAACAGATGAGGATTCTAGCTGTATAGAGGATCTTTGAAAAAGTTTTTTGCAATTGGTACTAAAATACAGCAAAGCACTCCTGTTGCATAAATGATCTTTGACTAGCATTCATGCAGTACAGGTCGTCGAAAGCAGCAGAGCACTCCTGCCGTATAGAAGATCTTTGACTGCTGTTTTCGCAGTACATTCCTAAAAACAGCTGGAGTTTGTTTTCTTATAGAGCATCTTTAAGTAGTATTTTTGCAGTAGGTTCTTAAAATCAGCAGAGCACTCCTGTTGTATAGAACATCTTTGACTTGTACATTATTAAAAAACATCTGAATGTTCTTGTCGCATAAAGGCTCTTTGACGAATATTTTTGCAGTACATTCCAAAAAAGAGTGCTCCAGTTGTATAGAGGATCTTTGACAAGGGTTTTTGCAATTGGTCCTTAAACACAGCAGAGCTCTCCTGTCATATGAATGATCTTTGACTAGTGTTTTTGCAGTGCATTCCTAAAAACGTGTCGTATGGAGAATCTATGGACGATAATACGATACATTCCTAAAAAAAAAAAAAGGCCAAGTGTTCTTTGCTGTGTAGAAGATCTTTCACTTGCCTTGTTGCAGTAGGTTCTGAAAAACCAGCAGAGTACTCCTGTTGTTTAAAGAATCTTTGACTAGGGTTTTCGCAGCACATTCCTAAAAACATTTAAGAATAACGTATATTTTGCACACTTTTTTGCTGTACAGTAGGTCCTCAAAAAAAGCACAGCACATTCCCAAAAGCGGCCAAGCGATCTTGTTGCATTAAGGATCTTTGACAAGGGTTTGTGCTGTCAGTCCTCAGAAACAGTGGCACATTCCTGACGCATAAAGGATCTTTGACTAGTGTTTTTGCTGCACATTACTAAAAACTGTTATACGGTTAAAAACAAAATATCTTTTGAGTAGGTCCTCAAAAAAGCACAGCACATTCCTAAAAACAGTTTGTTAAAATTAAAATATCTTTTGCACACTTTTTTGCCGTACAGTAGGTCCTCAAAAAGAGCACAGCACATTCCTAAAAACAGCCAAGCGGTCTTGTTGCATTAAGGATCTTTGACAAGGGTTTTTACAGTCAGTCCTCAGAAATAATGACACATTTCTGTCGTATAAAGGATCTTTGACTGGTGTTTTTGCTGCACATTCCTAAAAACTGTTAAACAATCAAAAATAAAATATACTCTGCACAATGTTTTGCTGTACTGTAGGTCCTCAAAAAAGCACAGCACATTCCTAAAAACAGTTTGTTAAAAAGAATATATATTTTGCACACTTTTTTGCTGTACAGTAGGTCCTCAAAAAAAGCACAGCACATTCCCAAAAGCGGCCAAGCGATCTTGTTGCATTAAGGATCTTTGACAAGGGTTTGTGCTGTCAGTCCTCAGAAACAGTGGCACATTCCTGACGCATAAAGGATCTTTGACTAGTGTTTTTGCTGCACATTACTAAAAACTGTTATACGGTTAAAAACAAAATATCTTTTGAGTAGGTCCTCAAAAAAGCACAGCACATTCCTAAAAACAGTTTGTTAAAATTAAAATATCTTTTGCACACTTTTTTGCCGTACAGTAGGTCCTCAAAAAGAGCACAGCACATTCCTAAAAACAGCCAAGCGGTCTTGTTGCATTAAGGATCTTTGACAAGGGTTTTTACAGTCAGTCCTCAGAAATAATGACACATTTCTGTCGTATAAAGGATCTTTGACTGGTGTTTTTGCTGCACATTCCTAAAAACTGTTAAACAATCAAAAATAAAATATACTCTGCACAATGTTTTGCTGTACTGTAGGTCCTCAAAAAAGCACAGCACATTCCTAAAAACAGTTTGTTAAAAAGAATATATATTTTGCACACTTTTTTGCTGTACAGTAGGTCCTCAAAAAAAGCACAGCACATTCCCAAAAGCGGCCAAGCGATCTTGTTGCATTAAGGATCTTTGACAAGGGTTTGTGCTGTCAGTCCTCAGAAACAGTGGCACATTCCTGACGCATAAAGGATCTTTGACTAGTGTTTTTGCTGCACATTACTAAAAACTGTTATACGGTTAAAAACAAAATATCTTTTGAGTAGGTCCTCAAAAAAGCACAGCACATTCCTAAAAACAGTTTGTTAAAATTAAAATATCTTTTGCACACTTTTTTGCCGTACAGTAGGTCCTCAAAAAGAGCACAGCACATTCCTAAAAACAGCCAAGCGGTCTTGTTGCATTAAGGATCTTTGACAAGGGTTTTTACAGTCAGTCCTCAGAAATAATGACACATTTCTGTCGTATAAAGGATCTTTGACTGGTGTTTTTGCTGCACATTCCTAAAAACTGTTAAACAATCAAAAATAAAATATACTCTGCACAATGTTTTGCTGTACTGTAGGTCCTCAAAAAAGCACAGCACATTCCTAAAAACAGTTTGTTAAAAAGAATATATATTTTGCACACTTTTTTGCTGTACAGTAGGTCCTCAAAAAAAGCACAGCACATTCCTAAAAAACAGCCAAGCGGTCTTGTTGCATTAAGGATCTTTGACAAGGGTTTGTGCTGTCAGTCCTCAGAAACAGTGGCACATTCCTGACGCATAAAGGATCTTTGACTAGTGTTTTTGCTGCACATTACTAAAAACTGTTAAACGGTTAAAAACAAAATATCTTTTGAGTAGGGCCTCAAAAAAAGCACAGCACATTCCTAAAAAACAGCCAAGCGGTCTTGTTGCATTAAGGATCTTTGACAAGGGTTTGTGCTGTCAGTCCTCAGAAACAGTGGCACATTCCTGACGCATAAAGGATCTTTGACTAGTGTTTTTGCTGCACATTACTAAAAACTGTTATACGGTTAAAAACAAAATATCTTTTGAGTAGGTCCTCAAAAAAGCACAGCACATTCCTAAAAACAGTTTGTTAAAATTAAAATATCTTTTGCACACTTTTTTGCCGTACAGTAGGTCCTCAAAAAGAGCACAGCACATTCCTAAAAACAGCCAAGCGGTCTTGTTGCATTAAGGATCTTTGACAAGGGTTTTTACAGTCAGTCCTCAGAAATAATGACACATTTCTGTCGTATAAAGGATCTTTGACTGGTGTTTTTGCTGCACATTCCTAAAAACTGTTAAACAATCAAAAATAAAATATACTCTGCACAATGTTTTGCTGTACTGTAGGTCCTCAAAAAAGCACAGCACATTCCTAAAAACAGTTTGTTAAAAAGAATATATATTTTGCACACTTTTTTGCTGTACAGTAGGTCCTCAAAAAAAGCACAGCACATTCCTAAAAAACAGCCAAGCGGTCTTGTTGCATTAAGGATCTTTGACAAGGGTTTGTGCTGTCAGTCCTCAGAAACAGTGGCACATTCCTGACGCATAAAGGATCTTTGACTAGTGTTTTTGCTGCACATTACTAAAAACTGTTAAACGGTTAAAAACAAAATATCTTTTGAGTAGGTCCTCAAAAAAGCACAGCACATTACTAAAAACAGTTTGTTAAAATTAAAATATCTTTTGCACACTTTTTTGCCGTACAGTAGATCCTCAAAAAGAGCACAGCACATTCCTAAAAACAGCCAAGCGGTCTTGTTGCATTAAGGATCTTTGACAAGGGTTTTTACAGTCAGTCCTCAGAAATAATGACACATTTCTGTCGTATAAAGGATCTTTGACTGGTGTTTTTGCTGCACATTACTAAAAACTGTTAAACAATCAAAAATAAAATATACTCTGCACAATTTTTTGCTGTACTGTAGGTCCTCAAAAAAGCACAGCACATTCCTAAAAACAGTTTGTTAAAAAGAATATATATTTTGCACACTTTTTTGCTGTACAGTAGGTCCTCAAAAAAAGCACAGCACATTCCTAAAAAACAGCCAAGCGGTCTTGTTGCATTAAGGATCTTTGACAAGGGTTTGTGCTGTCAGTCCTCAGAAACAGTGGCACATTCCTGACGCATAAAGGATCTTTGACTAGTGTTTTTGCCGCACATTACTAAAAACTGTTAAACGGTCAAAAACAAAATATCTTTTGAGTAGGTCCTCAAAAAAGCACAGCACATTCCTAAAAACAGTTTGTTAAAATAAAAATATCTTTTGCACACTTTTTTGCCGTACAGTAGGTCCTCAAAAAAAGCACAGCACATTCCCAAAAGCAGCCAAGCGATCTTGTTGCATTAAGGATCTTTGACAAGGGTTTGTGCTGTCAGTCCTCAGAAACAGTGGCACATTCCTGACGCATAAAGGATCTTTGACTAGTGTTTTTGCTGCACATTACTAAAAACTGTTAAACGGTTAAAAACAAAATATCTTTTGAGTAGGTCCTCAAAAAAGCACAGCACATTCCTAAAAACAGTTTGTTAAAATTAAAATATCTTTTGCACACTTTTTTGCCGTACAGTAGGTCCTCAAAAAGAGCACAGCACATTCCTAAAAACAGCCAAGCGGTCTTGTTGCATTGAGGATCTTTGACAAGGGTTTTTACAGTCAGTCCTCAGAAATAATGACACATTTCTGTCGTATAAAGGATCTTTGACTGGTGTTTTTGCTGCACATTCCTAAAAACTGTTAAACAATCAAAAATAAAATATACTCTGCACAATGTTTTGCTGTACTGTAGGTCCTCAAAAAAGCACAGCACATTCCTAAAAACAGTTTGTTAAAAAGAATATATATTTTGCACACTTTTTTGCTGTACAGTAGGTCCTCAAAAAAAGCACAGCACATTCCCAAAAGCGGCCAAGCGATCTTGTTGCATTAAGGATCTTTGACAAGGGTTTGTGCTGTCAGTCCTCAGAAACAGTGGCACATTCCTGACGCATAAAGGATCTTTGACTAGTGTTTTTGCTGCACATTACTAAAAACTGTTATACGGTTAAAAACAAAATATCTTTTGAGTAGGTCCTCAAAAAAGCACAGCACATTCCTAAAAACAGTTTGTTAAAATTAAAATATCTTTTGCACACTTTTTTGCCGTACAGTAGGTCCTCAAAAAGAGCACAGCACATTCCTAAAAACAGCCAAGCGGTCTTGTTGCATTAAGGATCTTTGACAAGGGTTTTTACAGTCAGTCCTCAGAAATAATGACACATTTCTGTCGTATAAAGGATCTTTGACTGGTGTTTTTGCTGCACATTCCTAAAAACTGTTAAACAATCAAAAATAAAATATACTCTGCACAATGTTTTGCTGTACTGTAGGTCCTCAAAAAAGCACAGCACATTCCTAAAAACAGTTTGTTAAAAAGAATATATATTTTGCACACTTTTTTGCTGTACAGTAGGTCCTCAAAAAAAGCACAGCACATTCCTAAAAAACAGCCAAGCGGTCTTGTTGCATTAAGGATCTTTGACAAGGGTTTGTGCTGTCAGTCCTCAGAAACAGTGGCACATTCCTGACGCATAAAGGATCTTTGACTAGTGTTTTTGCTGCACATTACTAAAAACTGTTAAACGGTTAAAAACAAAATATCTTTTGAGTAGGGCCTCAAAAAAGCACAGCACATTCCTAAAAACAGTTTGTTAAAATTAAAATATCTTTTGCACACTTTTTTGCCGTACAGTAGGTCCTCAAAAAGAGCACAGCACATTCCTAAAAACAGCCAAGCGGTCTTGTTGCATTAAGGATCTTTGACAAGGGTTTGTACAGTCAGTCCTCAGAAATAATGACACATTTCTGTCGTATAAATGATCTTTGACTGGTGTTTTTGCTGCACATTCCTAAAAACTGTTAAACAATCAAAAATAAAATATACTCTGCACAATGTTTTGCTGTACTGTAGGTCCTCAAAAAAGCACAGCACATTCCTAAAAACAGTTTGTTAAAAATAATATATATTTTGCACACTTTTTTGCTGTACAGTAGGTCCTCAAAAAAAGCACAGCACATTCCTAAAAAACAGCCAAGCGGTCTTGTTGCATTAAGGATCTTTGACAAGGGTTTGTGCTGTCAGTCCTCAGAAACAGTGGCACATTCCTGACGCATAAAGGATCTTTGACTAGTGTTTTTGCTGCACATTACTAAAAACTGTTAAACGGTCAAAAACAAAATATCTTTTGAGTAGGTCCTCAAAAAAGCACAGCACATTCCTAAAAACAGTTTGTTAAAATTAAAATATCTTTTGCACACTTTTTTGCCGTACAGTAGGTCCTCAAAAAGAGCACAGCACATTCCTAAAAACAGCCAAGCGGTCTTGTTGCATTAAGGATCTTTGACAAGGGTTTGTACAGTCAGTCCTCAGAAATAATGACACATTTCTGTCGTATAAAGGATCTTTGACTGGTGTTTTTGCTGCACATTCCTAAAAACTGTTAAACAATCAAAAATAAAATATACTCTGCACAATGTTTTGCTGTACTGTAGGTCCTCAAAAAAGCACAGCACATTCCTAAAAACAGTTTGTTAAAAAGAATATATATTTTGCACACTTTTTTGCTGTACAGTAGGTCCTCAAAAAAAGCACAGCACATTCCTAAAAAACAGCCAAGCGGTCTTGTTGCATTAAGGATCTTTGACAAGGGTTTGTGCTGTCAGTCCTCAAAAACAGTGGCACATTCCTGTCGCATAAAGGATCTTTGACTAGTGTTTTTGCTGCACATTACTAAAAACTGTTAAACGGTCAAAAACAAAATATCTTTTGAGTAGGTCCTCAAAAAAGCACAGCACATTCCTAAAAACAGTTTGTTAAAATTAAAATATCTTTTGCACACTTTTTTGCCGTACAGTAGGTCCTCAAAAAGAGCACAGCACATTCCTAAAAACAGCCAAGCGGTCTTGTTGCATTAAGGATCTTTGACAAGGGTTTTTACAGTCAGTCCTCAGAAATAATGACACATTTCTGTCGTATAAAGGATCTTTGACTGGTGTTTTTGCTGCACATTCCTAAAAACTGTTAAACAATCAAAAATAAAATATACTCTGCACAATGTTTTGCTGTACTGTAGGTCCTCAAAAAAGCACAGCACATTCCTAAAAACAGTTTGTTAAAAAGAATATATATTTTGCACACTTTTTTGCTGTACAGTAGGTCCTCAAAAAAAGCACAGCACATTCCCAAAAAACAGCCAAGCGGTCTTGTTGCATTAAGGATCTTTGACAAGGGTTTGTGCAGTCAGTCCTCAAAAACAGTGGCACATTCCTGTCGCATAAAAGATCTTTGACTGTTGTTTTTGCCGTACATTCCTAAAAACTGTTAAACAGTTAACAATAAAATATCTTTTGCACACGCTTTTGTTGTACAGTCGGTCCTCAAAAAAAGCACAGCAGATTCCTAAAAACAGCCAAAAGGTCTTGTTGCATTAAGGTTTCAGGTTCAAACCCCGATGACATATATTAAACAGACAAGAAGCAAGGAATTAAACAGAGACAGGATTTAATTTAGCTCAATGAGGAGATATGTCAGGGCTGTACTTTTTGAACAGTCTTCCACCATGCTCTGGCAAGAGAATTCTACGCCACCTCTTTTATTTGGACAGCTGTTTCTAAAGGGACGGGGGTCGTAAACAGCTATTGCCTTCGGTCACAAAACAGTTCAACATAAAGATGCCTGGAGCTTGGGCAGGTCCTGCTTTCTCTCTGCTTTGTAGATCTCGGGTCAAGATACGATCTTCCTGTGGATCACAATAGATCAAAGAAACCGAACCCCTCCTGTCTCCTCCCATCGTACACAGTGGAGTTTTACAAGCCTTTTGCTTGGTAAGATCAAAGACAGCTTTTGTCTGCTCGCCGGGAACTCATGGAAACACAACGTTTTGTGATAACTTAGATACAATTATTCTGACAAACGATCTTTGACAAGGGTTTGCGCAGTCAGTCCTCAGAAACAGTGACACATTCCTGTCGCATAAAGGATCTTTGACTGGTGTTCTTGCCGCACATTCCGACAATACGAGTGGTTTTGTTGTGTCGAGGATCTTTGGCTCGTGTTGTTGCAGTTGATTTTTAAAAACAGCGGTGCCAATGTCAAATAGATGATCTTTAACTACATGTTTTGCAACAAGAGTGCCGTGTGGATAAACACAGGTGGAAAAGTAACCGAAAAAATATTTTTCTTCATGATTCCAATCGGTTTTTAACTTAAATGCGTTATTTAACATAATTAGATGTTGTTGTGACCTTCAGGAAGTCTTTCATGTCGCAGTAAAAAACATTTTTATGTCATCACTGATAGCGTGTCATACGTGATGTTTCCCAGAGGAGAGTGCTTTGCTCATCGTGTCGACACAAAAACCACTGATCCTTCCGATAAAAGTTCCTCCTTACGACTTCAAAAGGGCGCCGCGGCCGCATTTGGCCACGATGTTTTAACGAGCGCAGCGGGAGGGACGACGCTAAGACGCTAATTTTGGGGCTCTTTGTGACGAGCTGCCACAGAAGTCCAAACTGTAATCTTGTGAGTTGAGCTGCTTCTTCTTCGTATAATCCATCATAGCGGGTTCAGCACACATGACCTTGGACGCGCTAATCCTCCCCGGCCGTCTTGTCAGGCCCGAGGCGTCGTCTAGTTGTCTTAAAGGTCTCGAATTATTTGATTTGTCAGCAATTTTAAATACGTGCCGGAGATGCCACAATAATATATTGGAAGCGTGTTGGTTTGTGTGTAAAGGCCTACTGAAACCCACTACTACCGACCACGCAGTTTATATATCAATGATGAAATCTTAACATTGCAACACATGCCAATACGGCCGGGTTAACTTAAAAAGTGCAATTTTAAATTTCCCGGTAAACTTCCGGTTGAAAACGTCTAGATATGATGACGTTTGCGCATGACGTCAACGGTTGAAGCGGAAGTATTGGGAGACATTGTATCCCAATACAAAAAAGCTCTGTTTCCATCGCAAAATTTCACAGTATTCTGGACATCTGTGTTGGTGAATCTTTTGCAATTTGTTTAATGAACAATGGAGACGGCAAAGAAGAAAGCTGTAGGTGGGATCGGTGTATTAGCGGCTGACTACAGCAACACAACCAGGAGGACTTTGAGGTGGATAGCAGACGCGCTATCCGACGCTAGCCGCCGACCGCATCGATGATCGGGTGAAGTCCTTCGTCGCGCCGTCGATCGCTGGAACGCAGGTGAGCACGGGTGTTGATGAGCAGATGAGGGCTGGCGTAGGTGGATAGCTAATGTTTTTAGCATAGCTCTGTGAGATCCCGTAGCTAAGTTAGCTTCAATGGCGTCGTTAGCAACAGCATTGTTAAGCTTTGCCAGGCTGGAAAGCATTAACCGTGTAGTTACAGGTTCAGGGTTTAATAGTATTGTTGATTGTCTGTCTATCCTTCCAGTCAGGGGCTTATTTCTTTTGTTTCTATCTGCAGTTTAGCCCGATGCTATCACGTTAGCTCCGTAGCTAAAGTGTTTCGCCGATGTACTGTCGTGGAGATAAAAGTCACTGTGAATGTCCATTTCGCGTTCTCGACTCTCATTTTCAAGAGGATATAGTATCCGAGGTGGTTTAAAATACAAATCCGTGATCCACAATTTGAAAAAGGAGAAAGTGTGGAATCCAATGACACCTTGTACCTAAATTATGGTCAGAGCGAAAAAAGATACGTCCTGCACTGCACTCTAGTCCTTCACTCTCACTTTCTTCATCCACGAATCTTTCATCCTGGCTCAAATTAATGGGGTAATCGTCGCTTTCTCGGTCCGAATCTCTCTCGCTCCATTGTAAACAAAGGAAAATTGTGAGGAATATTGCCTCCTGTGACGTCACGCTACTTCCGGTACAGGCAAGGCTTTTTTTTATCAGCGACCAAAAGTTGCGAACTTTATCGTCGATGTTCTCTACTAAATCCTTTCAGCAACAATATGGCAATATCGCGAAATGATCAAGTATGACACATAGAATGGATCTGCTATCCCCGTTTGAATAAGAAAATGTCATTTCAGTAGGCCTTTAACGCTACTAAGCAGCGTTTGTCTGTTATTGTACATATACCGTATTTTTCGGACTATAAGGCGCACTTAAAAACCTTCCATTTTCTCAAAACTCGACAGTGCGCCTTATAACCCGGTGCGCCGAATGTACGGAATAATTTTGGTTGTGCTTACCGACCTCGAAGCTGTTTTATTTGGTACATGGTGAAATGATAAGTGTGACCAGTAGATGGCAGTCCCACACAAGAGACACATGTAGACAGCAATATGATGGCAGTCACACATAAGAGATGCGTGTAGACTGCGATATGACTCAAGTAAACAACACCAAAATGTTACATGTTCCATTGAAAATATACCGTATTTTTTGGACTATAAGGCGCACTTAAAATCCTTTCATTTTCTCAAAACTCGACAGTGCGCCTTATAACTCATTGCAGTGTTTTTCAACCACTGTGCCGCGGGGGGGTGTATATTGTAGCGTCCCGGAAGAGTTAGTGCTGCAAGGGGTTCTGGGTATTTGTTGTGTTGTCTTTATGTTGTGTTACGGTGCGGATGTCCTCCCGAAATGTGTTTGTCATTCTTGTTTGGTGTGGGTTCACAGTGTGGCGCATATTTTTAACAGTGTTAAAGTTGTTTATGCGGACACCCTCAGTGTGACCTGTATGGCTGTTGACCAAGTATGCCTTGCATTCACTTGTGTGTGTGTGAAAAGCCGTAGATATTATGTGATTAGGCCGGCACGCAAAGGCAGTGCCTTTAAGGTTTATTGGCGCTCTGTACTTCTCCCTACGTCCGTGTACACAGCAGCGTTTTAAAAAGTCATACATTTTACTTTTTGAAACCGATACCGATAATTTCCGATATTACATTTTAAAGCATTTATCGGCCGATAATACCGGGCTGCCGATATTATCGGACATCTCTAATTATTTTACTGGTGTGCTTCTACTTTGAAGGCCTGACTTTACAGGCTACAGGATGTTTTGCTGAGCGGACTGGAAGTTGTGCTTTATTTTTATTTTTATTTTTTTCCATGAAAGTTGAAATACTCAAAAGAACGCTCGAATTGAAAAGTAAGTGCTAACACTATGCTAACATTCAGCGTATTCGCTAAAGAAAAACATGGTCAAACGTACGGCTGGCAGAGTGCCAAGCTTTATTTTAAAACGTGTAGCGAAGCCTGTTTTTGATCTGCGTGTGTGTGTATTTTGTTTCTTTTAACCCATTTATGACAACTTCAAAAAGGGCCTCTTTTCTCCAAAGTACCTTGCAGATGTGTTCATGTTTGGTGCTCAAAAACAGGCATTACTTGTCATTAAAAATAATATTTTTGCAAAATGGGGGCTATTAACATGAAAGAACGGTTGAGCCAATAAGACACAGGTGCTGCCCAAGTCATTATGCCGAGAAAAATACAAACTCCATCCATTTATTTGACGTGACGCCGTTTAAACACACTCCTAATGTCTGAGTTTTTGTTTTATTCTTTTTTTTATTTTGAATGGCTTTCAGTTAAATAAAGGACACTCTCCGATTCATTGCAGCGGGGTAAAGAAAATAGGTCAGAGCAGTAATTGAAATAAAAAAAAAGTTTGGGCGGTGAGGGCAGGAAATAGATGAGCAACACGACCACAATGGCAGCGCAAATAAAACACTTTCAATAAGAAAAAGGCCCCCGCTGAAGAGCCAGAGAAATGATGCATTTAAAGCCACATCAAATGTGCGTTAAAGTGAGATATACAATATTGAGGTTGTATTTTTGCCTCACTCCTGTGAGAACCCTGCGTGTGACTGAAGCGTTAAGGAGTGGGGGTTGGTGAAGTTGCGCCAGGTAGCGTCTGTGAGCATGTAATACTGCATCATCTCTTTCTCTCCACTTGCATTGGTGCTGGGACACGGCTTGGAAAACTGTTTTTTTGCGAAACAGCATCGCCCGTAAAGTCTATTTATAACGACACATTGTCACATGATAGGCTCCAGCGCCCCCCGCGACCCCAAAAGGGAATAAGCGGTAGAAAATGGATGGATGGATGGATGCTTTTTAGTAAAAAAAAAAAAAAAAAAAAGGAACATTATATAAAAGCAACACAATAAAATGTAACCACTATAGTAATTTTATGAAGTAGTATTATGGTAATGTACAGTATTTATTTACCTTTGAGATCACGCTCTTACGATATCTCCTTCCAGCAGCTTCTCCATATTATCGTGGATAAATGTCCGCCGATTAGAAATTATTTTGGCGCCCTTGTCTGACTCATTCTGCTTTATGTTTGTGTTTATGCTTCGCGGATGTATTTGGAGAGCGCCGTTTTGTCCCACTAATTTCGGCGGTACTTGAACTCACCGTAGTTGTGTAGACTGTGACGCAACTGTTTGTTTACACGTGCACGTTTTTCTGACGCTGCCACAGAAAGACTTGTTTTATGCCCCGCCTTCCTTGTCTCGTTTTGTCCACCAAACGTTGTATGCTGTGCGTGAATGCACAAAGGTGAGCTTTGTTGATGTTATAGACCTGTGTGGAGTGCTAATCAGGCCTATTTGGTCAGTGCATGACTGCAGGCTAAATGATGCTAACATGCTATTTAGGCTAGCCGTATGTACATATTGCATCATTGTGCCTCGTTTGTAGCTATATTTGAGCCCATTTAATTTCCTTTACTTATGTCTTCGGTGTATTTAATTTAAATTTGCATGTCTCATGACACATTATCTGTATGTGATATTGACTGCCTTGCTGATAGTTGTTTGTGTGCCGTGTTGTTCCAGACCACAGCAAACGTTACCCGGCTTGCAAAGATTGTAATAAACCGATTAAAAGAAGACAGCCTGCCGTTTCCTTTAACACGCATCTGTACCTTTGGCCATTTTATGCCAGTAATTTCCAGGAGTTATCTCACCCTCTGAGATGTCTCTGTTTTACTAATGTTTTCCAATGTTGTAAAAATGTGTAAAATCAATTTTACATTTTTAACATTTCTGTCGACAAAGATTTGCGTCAGCCTGCGGCACCTAGTCATTTTGATAGTAGGCTAATATAGGTAATATAGACACTTACATCATGTGTTGCCTTCATTATAAAACGTATATTAAGCTTTTAATTTTTATAGCTTCTAACAGGTTAGTTTTTTGTATTTTTGGTCCAATATGGCTCTTTTAACATTTTGGGGTGCCGGTTTTGGTTGCTGGGTTAGGGCAAGAAAACACATTCTAATGGTTTATATGTTCTAGTTGTTCATTCTCAGATTGATCATAATTTCGCCCTGCAGAGTGGAAAGCTTCTCCGAGATGATTATCATCCACTTCTTTTTCCCGAGCACTGTCTTTCACACTCACTTTCTTCGTTCCCCTTGTATGTGGATCTCACGCTATACGCTAATGCTAGCGAGTGAGACCCGATGTTTTGGTCTGATCTCACAGGGGGGACTGTGACATTCTCTGCGCTAACTAGCGGCGGGGATGCTGGTAACTAAAATGTTTGCTTGTAACCTATACTAGGTGAGTTTGTATTTCTGCCTCATTCCTGTGAGAATCCTGCGTGTGACTGAAGCATTAGGGAGTGCAGGTTTTTTAATTTATCCAGGACTAGCTGCAGTTTGCTCAAACAACCACCAGGTAGGATCTGTGAGCAGATAGTACTGTATCATCTCTTTTTTTTTTTTTTTTTGGACAGGTCGGTAGTGCATTCCTCATGCATTTTCTGACACGGCTTGAAAAACTGGTATGAAACATCGCCCACAATTGTTTTTCGATTGGTCCTCTTTAGTCCGGACGACACGACGTCCACAGTTTCCAAAAACAATTTGAAATGTGGACTCGTCAGACCACAGAACACTTTTACACTTTGTATCAGTCCATCTTAAAAGGGCTCAGGCCCAGCGAAGCCGGCAGCGTTTCTGGGTGTTGTTGATAAATGGCTTTCGCTTTGCATAGTAGAGTTTTAACTTGCACTTACAGATGTAGCGACAAACTGTAGTTACTGACAGTGGTTTTCTGAAGGGTTCCTGAGCCCATGTGGTGATATCCTTTACATACTGATGTCGCTTTTTGATGCAGTACCGCCTGAGGGATCAAGGGCCACGGGCATTCAATGTTTATTACGCCTACGTGCAGTGATTTCTCCAGATTCTCTAAAACTTTTGATGGACCAGAGATGGTGAAATCCCTAAATTCCTTGCAATAGCTGGTTGAGAAATGTTGTTCTTAAACTGTTGGCACCCAACTGTTCCCAATTAGCCTGTTCACCTGTGGGTTGTTCCAAATAAGTGTTTGATGAGCATTCCTCAACGTTCTCAGTCTTTTTTGCCACTTGTGCCAGCTTTTTTTAAACATGTTGCAGGCATCCAATTCCAAATGAGCTAATATTTGCAAAAAATAATGTCTTCCAGTTCTAACATTAAATATCTTGTCTTTGCAGTCTATTCAATTGAATATAGGTTGAAAAGGATTTGCAAATCATTGTATTCGGTTTTTATTTACCATTTACACAACGTGCCAACTCCACCGGTTTTGGGCTTTATACTATAAAACATGATTTCGAGTAAAACAAACTTTTTTTTTTAGATACATACTGTGTAAAAACAATCCAAAAGGTAACACTTTAGTATGGGGAACATATTCTAAGTAACATAGACTTAGTTTTAAAGTTATTTGGACACTAGGGGAACATATAAGGGTTAGGGTTACTAATAAGCAATAATTCTGAGGTTATTGAGGGAATACTCTTGATTAATGGCTTACTGGTTGTATAATAAGGCCATGCAGAATAAGCCATTAATAATTACTAATTAAGAGCCAATATGTTACTAATTTGCATGTTAATAAGCAACTAATTATTGGTGAATATGTTCCCCATACTAAAGTGTTACCATTCAAAAGAATGTACTACAAACAACTACAGCAGTTCTATGAAATAATATAATAATAATGTAGAATATTTACTCGGGGTGTCTAAAAAAAAATAGATTTTTAATGAATCGTGGTTCTTATTTGTAACAATAAGATTGATTTTTTAAATGTTATTTCTTAATTTTTTTGTCCTGTCCAGCCACTCAGCCAAATCATATAGTTGATGTAGATACCATACCATACCAACTTTATTTATAAAGCCCTTTAAAAACAACCACAGTTGAAAAACAAAGGGCTGTACACCACAAAGAAATAAAGGCAAAGGACAGACTAAAAAATAAAATTTAAAACAGAAGTAAAATACACATTAAAAAAGCAAATACAAATTACCCTAAGAACAATTTTGTTAGATAAAAAGCAGTTCAAAGTTAAAACAGTTAAAAAAGTTAAAAGTTAAAAACAGTTTAAAGTCTCATGCTGGGTTAAAAGCCAGTGAATAAAAATGGGTTTTAAGAGGGTCTTAAAAATAGCCAAAGAAGAGGCCTGTCTCACATGGAGTGGAAGATCATTCCGAGTTTGGGGCCCACAACAGAGAAGGCTCTGTCCCCCTGAGCTTACGCTTGTATTTGGGTACCCCCAGAATCAGCTGATCAGCTGACCTGAGGGACCGAGTGGGGCATAGAGGTGGAGCAGCTCAGAGAGGTAAGTGGGGCAAGGACCATGTAAGGATTTAAAAACAAGTAAGATCATTTTAAAATGGACTCTAAAAGACACAGGCAGCCAGTGGAGGGAGGCTAAAACAGGGAGTAATGTGCTCTCTTTTTTTTTAGATGATCATCTCTAAAGTACATATTTACTATAAAAAAGAGAAGCGTTGGATACTTCTCGTTTATGCCTTATTTGTATTTGACTTTATTCAATGTTTTGGTTTGAATTGTATTAACCAAACCAGTTTTCTTTTAAGTAATATAGAAATGTATCAATGTTGTTTATTTTTTGGAGAAATGCAGTTATTCATAGAACTTGCACCCAATATTAATACATCAATCAAAGTTTATTTATACAGCCCTAAATCACAAGTGTCTCAAAAGGCTGCACAAGCCACAACAATTAAAAAAGTATTGATTTTGAATCGAGAATCATTCTGAATCGGGAATCGATTCTGAATCGCATCGTCACCCCCGAGAATCGAATCGAATCGTGCGGTGCCCTTCTACAGTATCTCCTTGCAGCTGCTTCCCCGTCAAACACACCATCAGCAGCTTTTACATATTGTCCATGAAAACATGGAAATACACCTCTTTCGCAGTTCAGGTCGGTTTTTCACTCACACTTTAAGTTTAAAGGCCTACTGAAATGAAATGTTCTTATTTAAACGGGGATAGCAGATCCATTCTATGTGTCGTACTTGATCATTTTGCGATATTGCCATATTTTTTGCTGAACGAATTTAGTAGAGAACATCGACGATAAAGTTCGCAACTTTTGGTCGCTGATAAAAAAAAAGCCTTGCCTGTACCGGAAGTAGCGTGACGTCACAGGTTGAAAGGCTCCTCACATTTCCCCATTGTTTACACCAGCAGCGAGAGCGATCCGGACCGAGAAAGCGACGATTACCCCATTAATTTGAGCCAGGATGAAAGATTTGTGGATGAGGAAAGTGAGAGTGAAGGATTAGAGTGCAGTGCAGGACGTATCTTTTTTCGCTCTGACCGTAACTTAGGTACAAGGGCTCATTGGATTCCACACTCTTTCCTTTTTCTATTGTGGATAACGGATTTGTATTTTAAACCACCTCGGATAATATATCCTCTTGAAAATGAGAGTCGAGAACGCGAAATGGACATTCACAGTGACTTTTATCTCCACGACAATACATCTGCGTAGCACTTTAGATACGGAGCTAACGTGATAGCATCGTGCTTAACTGCGGTTAGAAACAGAAGAAATAAGCCCCTGACTGGAAGGATAGACAGAAGATCAACAATACTACCAAACCCTGGACCCGTAACCACACGGTTAATGCTGTCCAGCCTGGCGAAACTTAGCAATGCTGTTGGTAACGACGCCATTGAAGCTAACTTAGCTATGGGACCTCGACAGAGCTATGCTAAAAACATTAGCTCTCCACCTACGCCAGCCAGACCTCATCTGCTCATCAACACCCGTGCTCACCTGCGTTCCAGCGATCGACGGCGCGACGAAGGACTTCACCACGATGATCGGTGCGGTCGGCGGCCCGGAGACGGAGGTAGTGAGGACAGCGGCGCGTCGGCGGACGGCGTTGTAGCTTTCGACGACACCCCGGCCGCCATCAGAGTCGGCAAGAAACATATATTTCCCCAAAGTTACGTACGTGACATGCACATAGCGATCAAATGTTTGGAAGCCAAAGCTGTACTCACGGTAGCGCGTCTGCTATCCAACTCAAAGTCCTCCTGGTTGTGTTGCTGCAGCCAGCCGCTAATACACCGATCCCACCTACAGCTTTCTTCTTTGCAGTCTCCATTGTTCATTGAATAAATTGCAAAAGATTCACCAACACAGATGTCCAGAATACTGTGGAATTATGTGGTGAAAACAGACGACTTAAGCTGGCCACCGTGCTATTCCAAAATGTCTGCTTCAACCCGTGACGTCACGCGCAAACGTCATCATACCGAAACGTTTTCAGCCGGAAGTTTCTCGGGAAATTTAAAATTGCACTTTATAAGTTAACCCGGCCGTATTGGCATGTGTTGCAATGTTAAGATTTCATCATTGATATATAAACTATCAGACTGCGTGGTCGGTAGTAGTGGCTTTCAGTAGGCCTTTAAGACCGCTCTTATCCCAAGGCGCCGCAGTAAATAAAGTCACTTATGAAAAAAAAAAATTGTATTTCTTTGCCGAATTCCTATTCATCCAAGTTCAAATCAAAAAGAAAGCTACAAACAACATTCCGTTTTCTGACCTTTTCTCCACACGGGCCTTAAAACAGCAAAGGAGGAGAAACCCAATCAATGCCGGATTGATTGCCGCAGTACATTTTTCCCCCGCAGTCCATATAATTGCATTTCCCCGAACGTACAAATTGCGATATTTTTGGAAAGTTCCGCAGTATTCCATTTCGAAGTCGCTTAATTAGCGCTCAGTTAGCAGAGTCGCGCCTCGCCGAACTCGCCAATCAAGAGTGTCGCGCACCTGTCATTGGGATGCGCATTTGACCGCTGGATGAATATGCAGAGGAACCAGGGAAATAACCTCCCCGCTTCCACAACGAGACGCCAATTAGTCAAATATGCTACATATGGCACACGCCCTCCTGCGCGCTTCCTGTCACATGTCGTTAAAAAAACACCAGAAAGCATCCCAAAGAGCATCTGTCCGAATGTCGTGCGGTCGGCGGGGGCCGCCGCCTTGCATGAGTGAACGAGATAACGCCGCCGGCTGCCAAATAGTGGGACTCCAGGTTGTTTGTAGCGAGCGACGACTCGCTCGAACGCTGTCAGTCGAACTTGAATGGCGGTTGTTGATTTATTGTGAAGTCTTTGTCAGTGGTTTCACCAAAACTTGGCTCTCCAAGTAGCACCGTAATGACCAACATTAACATGCAGTAGCGCAGTAGGCCTAAGTCTTTATTAAAAAAAAAAAAATTAACAAGTATATGTAATATACACAGTTTGAACAGTAATAAATAAAACACTGTACTTTAATTAAGGGATTATTTGGCGCACCACTTAATGCAACCCGTGTTTTTTTGTGTGTGTTTTTTTACGCTTGCATCCTAAATAAGTACGAATGTAAATGGAAAAAAAAAACACAATTTGTTTTCATTACGATTCTGAATCGAGTCAAAGCGATTTTTAAAACAATGTTTTATTTATTTACATTCGATCTGTGTTGGCTTTTGCAAAGAATGGCGCCAGAAAGAGAAAGAGATGATACAGTATTATCTGCTCGCAGATGCTACCTGGTGGATGTTTGAACACAGTGCAGTCACACGCACAATGAGGCAAAACCCGATTCAATTTGATTCTGATTCTATGCGGTGATGATTCGATTCAGAATATCATATGTATGTATATATATATATATATATGTATATACTGTATGTTATGTGTGTATATATGTATGTATTTGTGTATATGTATGTATGCATGTATGTGTATAAACTGTATACATACACCTACTGCTTGTACTGTATGTATACACACACACATATATATATATATATATATATATATATATATATATATATATATATATATATATATATATATATATATATATATATATATATATATATATATATATATATATATATACACACAGTATATATATATATACACACAGTATCAATATATATCAATAAAGTACTATCTATCTATATATACTGTGTATATATATATATATATATATATATATATATATGTATATATATATATATATATATATATATATATATATATATATATATATATATATGTATTGATTGTACAGATATGGTATTGTTTCTGCTGGGCAAGTATGCCTGACGCGCCTCCTACAGCGCCTTGGGTCAGCTGCAGGGTCATCAGCCGGGGACCACCGCTCATTGGAGTTTCGCTCTCTTTAACCCCGGAACGCCTCCTGGTGGCGGAGCGGTGGCAGGGACGTCTCCCTGCCACCCCCTGCAGCTGACCCATCTTATTGCCTCGACCCCCAGTACTTATCCCTCCTCCTCAGCCACAACCAGAAGCTTCCTTTTTCTGCTTCCTCAGCAAGGGCTTTGATTTCCCTTTGGAGCTTAGCCCCAGTCGTTCCCACATCTCGGAGCATGATGTACCGACGAAGCCCCGACAGCCTACTTCCACAGGGTAGATGGTAGTGGACCAGCCTGCCTCTCTGCACTCAGCAGCCAGATCTGCATATTTGGCTGCTTTGCGCTCGTAGGCTGCCTGGATTCCCTCCTCCCAGGGGATGGTGAGCTCGATCAGCATGGCAGACTTGGTAACAGCAGACCACAGCACGATGTCTGGGCGGAGTGAAGTGGTGGTGATCTCACGGGGGAACTGGAGCTGTTTGCCGATATCAGCCTTCATACTCCAGTCCCTTGCAAGAGAGAGGACACTGCGGGTGCCTCGTTGGCTGGTGTCTCCTTTGCCTTCCCCTGGTCTCACAAACATGACAGGAAGTTTCTTGGCCATGGGCTGGCTGTTGGCCTCCTGTCTACTGCTCTCCAGGACTTCGGCCAGTTTCATCAGGACTTGGTCATGCCGCCATCTGTAGCGACCCTGTGTCAGCGCGATCTTGCAGCCTGATAGCAAGTGCTGCAGGCTGGCGTTGGGAGCACCACACAGGGGACAGCTCTCCTCCTGGCCGAACCACTGGTGGAGGTTTCTAGGGCATGGCAAGGTGTCATAGGTTGCCCTAACAAGGAAGCTGAGCCTGGCTTGTGGCATCTTCCATAGGTCGGCCCAGCTGATGGGTCTACTGATGGTACCTTCCCAAGTGGTCCATCTTCCTTGGCGACCTTGAGACACGGCCTTGATGGTATATTGCTCCTGGTTCGCCCTTGAGACCTCCTCCACAACCATGGCTCTGCGTTCCCTCTTTGTGGCCTTGGACCAGAGGCATGGAGAATCTCCCCAGCCAAGCCCCGCTCTCCCTACTTGCACCCTGCCAACTATTTCCTGGTGTTGGAGCCTGCCAATGGCCTTGGCGACCTCTGGCCCTGCTTGCCACTTCCGGCCTGTTCGGGTGGGTACACGTGCATTCCTCACTGTAGGATCTGAGGATTCTTCCAGCTCAAGAACCAATCTGGCCTTCTCCTGCTTATAGCCCAGGGTGATGGACTGGATCGGCAGATGCAGCGAAGTTGCCCCAAATAAGCCAGTGTCGGAGAAGCAACGCGGTAGGCCCAGCCACTTTCGGATGTAGGAGTTGGCTAGTCTGTCCAACCCGTTGGCTGTTGAGGATGGAATCTCGCACATCTTCAGTGGCCACATAACCCTTTGGTACAGTGTGAAGTTGTAGCACCACAACTTGTACTTTCCGGGGAGCTGGCTCTTGTTGATACTCGCTAAGCCTTCTGAGAGTTGTTTCCGTGCTGCCTTGCCTGCGTGCTTGTCTGACAGGTCCGCATTGTACTGCCTCCCCAGGCTTTGGATGGACTGGTTGACCAGTAGCGGGATTTGCTCACCTCCCGCAACAAAGATGGTTTTGTCGTTCCTGGTGCCTTTGCGCAAGGAGAGGCTTCGTGACTTGGGGGGTTTAATCTTCATCCGTGCCCATGTCACTAGCTCATCGAGCCTCTTCAGGCACCTTCTCGTGCATGGGGCTGTTTGCAGGACCACAGTGACATCGTCCATGTAGCTTCGGAGTGGTGGAAGCCTCTGCCCTGTCTGCAGCCTCATTCCTCCTACAGTCTGGCGGGCTCCGCGGAGGATGATTTCAAAAGCTGCGACAAAGAGGACTGGGGAGATGGAACACCCCATGGCGATGCCTACTTCCAGACGCTGCCATCCTGTTGTAAAATCCTGGAGGCTGAAACACATCTGGAAGTCCCTGAAGTAGCTGGTTACCAGGTTGATGATGGAAACAGGGACGTGGAAGAACTCCAATGCAAACTGGATGAGTTTGTGAGGGACAGAACCATAAGCATTTGCAAGGTCAAGCCACACCACGTGGAGGTCGCTCTTCTCCTGCTTGGCCCTCTGGATCTGTGCCCAAATCATTGAAGAATGCTCCACGCATCCTGGAAAACCTGGTACTCCTGCTTTCTGGCAGCTGGTGTCAATATAGCCATTCCTTATATATATATATATATATATATATATATATATATATATATATATATATATATATATATATATATATATACATATATATATATATATATATATATATATATATATATATATATATATATAGCTGGTGTCAATATAGCCATTCCTTATATATATATATATATATATATATATATATATATATATATATATATATATATATATATATATATATATATATATATATATATATATATATATATATATACATATATATATATATATATATATATATATATATATATATATATATATATATATATATATATATATATATATATATATATATATATATATATATATATATATATAAGGAATGGCTATATTGACACCAGCTGCCAGAAAGCAGGAGTACCAGGTTTTCCAGGATGCGTGGAGCATTCTTCAATGATATATACACACATATATATATATATATATATATATATATATATATATATATATATATATATATATATATATATATATATATATATATATATATATATATATATATATATATACATATATATATATATATATACATGTATATATATATATATATATATATATACATGTATATATATATGTATATATATATATATATATATATATATATATATATATATATATATATATATATATATATATATATATATATATATATATATATATATATATATAATAATAATACCTGGGATTTATATAGCGCTTTTCTAAGTACCCAAAGTCGCTTTACATGTTTTAAAAACCCGTCATTCATTCACACCTGGTGGTGGTAAGCTACTTTCGTAGCCACAGCTGCCCTGGGGTAGACTGACGGAAGCGTGGCTGCCAATTTGCGCCTACGGCCCCTCCGACCACCACCTATCATTCATTCATCATTCATTCACCGGTGTGAGCGGCACCGGGGGCAAGGGTGAAGTGTCCTGCCCAAGGACACAACAGCAGCGATTTTTTTGGTAAGAAGCGGGGAGCGAACCTGCAACCCTCAGGTTTCTGACACGGGCGCTCTACCCACTATGCCATGCCGCCCCTATATATATATATATATATGTATATATATACACATATATATATACATATATATATATATATATATATATAATATATATATATATATATATATATATATATATATATATATATATATATATATATGTATATGTATACATCCATCCATCTTCTTCCGCTTATCCGAGGTCGGGTCGCGGGGGCAGCAGCCTAAGCAGGGATACATATATACTGTATGTATATATATATATGTATGTGTGTAAAAACAAGAGAGCGCCTTAGTCATATAGGACATCCTTGACTTGGGTTTTTGCAGTACAGTCGGTCCTCAAAAACAGCACTCCTGCTGCGTAGGGGATCCTTGATATTGTTTTTTTTTACAGTGTGTCCCTAAAAACAGCAGGACACTGTTGTCATATAAAGCAGCCGTCCCCATCCTTTTTGTAACTGCGGACCGGTCAACGCTTGAAAATTTGTCCCACGGATCAGGGGGGGGGTCTGGTATTTTTATTTTTTTTTTGTCATAAAAAAATACAATCATGTGTGCTTACGGACTGTATCCCTGCAGACTGCATTGATATATATTGATATATAATGTAGGAACCAGAAATATTAATATCAGAAAGAAACATATATGACCAAAATGGTGTTTTCATATGCAATCTGTCATCGTTTAGGGTCGTGAATTGTTCTTACATGGGAGTATTAACACTGCTGAGCTTCTTTTTACACTTGCACGGCAGTCCATAATGTTCCGGTGCTCTTCAGAAGAGTCACGTTTCGCAGCATCTTTTTTCGTTCCGTCCTCCCAAGTGAGCAAAAAGTTCCAGGCCATGAATTAAAGTGTCCGACATCTCTGTTATCCAAGTCTAATTGGCTCATTAGAACACGAATTGAGTAAGTTAATGACGTGGAGATGGACGTCAAGCGAGGTGTTGGCTTTTAAACACGGCGATTTGTTGGCGGTGTTGACGAGACAACAAATGAAGCATCCTCTCCAAGTCTTACGTCAATGTTTCATTCCTCGTGCTGATGAATCGGCGACGGCGGCCAAACAAACGAGCAGGAAAACAAAATGGGCTTGCGTCAAAAAAAAAAAATGTAGCCATGCATTTAAAGCTGAAGGGGAGAGTGCGCTCGCTGATGAAAAGCCATTATCTGAAAGAAAACTGCCGTGTCAGCACTTTTGGAGACATAAGTGTCATTTGTGCAGATGGATGGCCGCTTGTGTTGATTAGCATCTTTGCTCGCAGCCTTTTGTGCGATAAAAAGCCTTAAATGTGTTGTTTAGGTGCATTTAGTGTAGTTTTAACCTCTGCTGGTTTACGTAATGACCCTAAATAACCTTGTTACGTGCAATTGTGTTAATTACACATAAATGCATCGCTTTAGTGATCTTTTGTCATCCATAATTGATGAATGTGTGGCCTTATTTCCACTGATTTTCACTATTTCCCTCCCATAGATAAGCAACCATGCTTCCTCTTTTTATTGCTGTTGTTGGAAATATGAACATGTTACTAATTTGTTTATTTTTAATATTTTCTACTTCTACCACTACAGTAGGAAGGGGATTCGTAGGGCCCCATATGTCTCGATTTACCTGACACATGAAACGTGACTAATTGGGGGGGGGGGGGGGGGGGGCAGAAGAACGTTGACTATCTTAAAATGTATTTCGTGGCAGTTGCAACTTTGACCACAGCGTCAGTTTCTATGTGGAGTGGCACTTTCCATCATTTTCAGCAGACTGCATTGCAAAATAAGTTAAAGTTAAAGTACCAATGATTGTCACACACACACTAGGTGTGGCGTAATTATTATCTGCATTTGACCCACCACCCTTGATCACCCCCTGGGAGGTGAGGGAAGCAGTGAGGAGCATAGGTGGCCGCGCCCGGGAATCATTTTGGTGATTTAACCCCCAATTCCAACTCTTGATGCTGAGTGCAAAATGATTAACACTCCTCTTCCTTTGACCCGACAACACTATTGTACTACTAATACCATACTACCGTAGTAACAGTGACAAAAAAATTATAGGAGTAATAACATTATCTGTAATAATGATAATAATGATAATATAAATCACAATAATGCATTTAAAATAAAACACAGATAAAAAATATTGATAACATATTGAAAATAACTGTACTTTGAATACTCCGAAAAATGTAGCAAATGTAGCGATATCATTATTAGTATTAGTAGTAATATTATGATTATCATTTATGTTATTACTTATATTATGAGTTTTTTGTTATTATCGTTATTATAATTATTATGAATGTAATTGTTAGTAGTAGCATTAATACTAGTCTATTTAAGTAAGTATTATTGTTATGGATAGTGTATTATACAAACTGTACATACATATAAGATGACTCTTTATAATATTGTGAGTTAATTAGAAAAATAATATTTTACATTTTTTAGTACCCAGAAAAAACTATATATATATATATATATATGTATATATATATATATATATATATATATATATATATATATATATATATATATATATATATATATATATATATATATATATATATATTATTTTATGTATTCAGATTTTTATATAATTACCAAATTTAAACCACTACTCCAAGTGTTTACAAAAATATAAATAATGCCTTTGAAATAAAATGCAAATACATATGAACAATATATTGTCAATAATTGTACTTGAGTGTTCAGAAAAAATACTTAGCACATTCAGTATTATTGTTATTAATAGTAGTTATGGATGTGTTTATTGTTTGAGTTTACTTCGAACATGTGTACAAATACAATATGATATGCCCCCGAAAGGGACAAGCGGTAGAAAAATGGATGGACATCACACAATCCGCGCATTTTCATTTCTCTTTACAACGTGTTCGAAAAGGGGTTGAAAGAAGCAAAGCAAATATTAGTAGTACTATTACTATGATTACTATTACAATTGTAAGTATTATTATTATTGTTAATAAATAAATTATAAATGTGTTATACTTGTATAGTGCTTTTCTACCTTCAAGGTACTCAAAGTGCTTTGACACTATTTCCACATTCACCCATTCACACACACATTCACACACTGATGGCGGGAGCTGCCATGCAAGGCCCTAACCCCGACCCATCAGGAGCAAGGGTGAAGTGTCTTGCTCAAGGACACAACGGACATGACGAGGTTGGTAGAAGGTGGGGATTGAACCAGGAACCCTCAGGTTGCTGGCACGGCCACTCTCCCGACTGCGCCACACCGTACCCTGTGTTATGAATATTGTTGTTACGTTATTAGTAGTAGTATATTTAGTAAATTATTGTATGGCTAAGTATAATGTGTATTAGCTATATATAAAAAAAAATCATAAAACTATTGGGAATTTATTTAGAAAATAATATTGTTTAATTTTCCTGTTTCGTACCCAGAAAAGCATTCTGCAATTGTATTAAATATCAGTGTTATTATACATATGAACATGTTATTCATGCATTTGTTTAATTGTATAATAAAATATAATAAAAGTATAATGTGTATGAGCTATATATAAAAAAAAGAAATCATAAAACTATTGGGAATTTATTTAGAAAATAATATTGCTTATTTTTCCTGTTTCGTACCAGAATAACATTCTGCAATTGTATTTAATATCAGTGTTATTATACATATGAACATGTTATTCATGCATTTGTATAATTGTATAATAAAATAAAATAAAAGTATAATGTGTATGAGCTATATATAATTTTTTTTTAATAAAACTATTGGGATTTTATTTAGAAAATAATATTGCTTATTTTCGTCTTTCATACCCAGAAAAGCATTCTGCAATTGTATTGAATATCAGTGTTATTATACATATGAACATGTTATTCATGCATTTGTATAATTACATAATACAATAAAATAAAAGTATAATGTGTATGAGCTATATATAAAAAAAAGAAATCATAAAACTATTGGGAATTTATTTAGAAAATAATATTGCTTATTTTCCTCTTTCATACCCAGAAAAGCATTCTGCAATTGTATTGAATATCAGTGTTATTATACATATGAACATGTTATTCATGCATTTGTATAATTATATAATACAATAAAATAAAAGTATAATGTGTATGAGCTATATATA
This sequence comes from Entelurus aequoreus, assembly GCF_033978785.1. Taxonomy (NCBI): domain Eukaryota; kingdom Metazoa; phylum Chordata; class Actinopteri; order Syngnathiformes; family Syngnathidae; genus Entelurus; species Entelurus aequoreus. The sequence continues at coordinate 14,941,094 of NC_084745.1, read as the reverse complement.
AAAAAAGAAATCATAAAACTATTGGGAATTTATTTAGAAAATAATATTGCTTATTTTTCCTGTTTCGTAACCAGAAAAGCATTCTGCAATTGTATTAAATAGACTTGTCCAGGGTGTACCCCGCCTCCCGCCCGAATGCAGCTGAGATAGGCTCCAGCACCCCCTGTGACCCCAAAAGGGACAAGCGGTAGAAAATGGATGGATGGATGGATCAGTATTATTATACATATGAACATGTTATTCATTCATTTGTATAACTGCTACTGCTACAATTAACAATAACAATGCTTTTGAAACAAATGCAATAAATGAGATAGGCTCCGGCACCCCCGCGACCCCGAAAGGGACAAGTGGTAGAAAATGGATGGATGGATGGATAATCAGATTATTTTTTTTTTCTTTTGCAATATCCAGAAAAGTGCTGTAAAAGATGTTATTGGGTAATGTGATTATACTCTTCTGGGGAAAATGAACTCCCAGTTCCAGGGCTGTACTGTACTTGATGCACATAAACTACGTCCCGGTTATTGCATGACATAACAGATATTGAAAATGCACTTCATATCGGTCCAATCTAAGCAACGTTAATATCAACAGTCGCGTGACAGACGTCGATGATGAAGATGATGATGACGATGATGTCTGCATCTTCATCCCCGGGGCTCCTCCCTCGCTGTTCATGGGGGGGGGGGGCTAAATCAGAGCGCGCCATAGATCACCGCAGGCTTGCCAATAATTTATATGCAAATGGGATGCCATCTATTAGCCTTTCCCAGGGAGCCGTTTAGATTATTGGAAGGAACACGGCGACGCCCGCACCTGCTGCACCAACACCCCCCCACCCACGCCCCCCCCCTCCACTCCAGGATTGTCGCCGTAAATCCCGCTTTTATACACGCCACCTGGAGATGTTTTAGAAGATTTATCCGCACATGCGATGCAACCTGACGCCGCGCTCGTGTTCCTCCCAGGAAGGGTGGGAATTGGATTAGCAGAGCGCTAAATCTTCCTCCCGGGCCCAACGCCGCAAGTCGGCTGCAGGGGGGGCGCGCCGCTGACCTCAGGTCGTCAAACGGACGCAACTTTTTAACAACAGCAGTAAAATTTGTCCTTTAAGTTTAAGTTAAAGTCCCAACGATAGTCACACACGCACACTAGGTGTGGTGAAATGATCCACTGCATTTGACCCATCCCCTTGTTCCACCCTCCTGGGAGGTGAGGGGAGCAGTGAGCAGCAGCGGCGGCCGTGCTCGGGAATCATTTTGGTGATTTAACCCAATATCATACTTGCCAACATTGAGACCTCTGAATTCGGGAGATGTGGGCGGGGTTGAGGGGGGAGGGGGTAGCAGGGGGTGAATGTATTTTCAAGTATTTCTTATATATATTATTAGGTCATTCACAAGTCGTTGGTATTTTGTGGTTTATTCTCAAAGCTATGTCTCCCGGCTGGCCTGGGAACGCCTCGGGATCCCCCGGGAGGAGCTGGACGAAGTGGCAGGGGAGAGGGAAGTCTGGGCTTCCCTGCTTAAGCTGCTGCCCCCGCGACCCGACCTCGGATAAGCGGAAGAAGATGGATGGATGGATGGATGGATTCTCAAAGCTTTGAGAATAAACCACAAAATACCAACTACTGCCTCGTGATCAATTTAAACTCCAGTTTATGTGCCATAAAAAGAACTTGGGAGTGACCAGCAGCTTAAAATCCCTGGGAGGAAGAGCTGTTCAACGCAACAATATATATATATATATATATATATATATATATATATATATATATATATATATATATATATATATATATATATATATATATATATATATATATATATATATATAAATAATCCGTTCATGAATGAGTATATCTGTTCGGCCACTGTGTTCAATGGAGAAGTCTGATCTATAAAATGGGGGGCTGCATTGGGCTTAAAACATTTGTATGCAAAGTATATATATATATATATATATATATATATATATATATATATATATATATATATATATATATATATATATATATATATATGTTGTATTATATGTATGTATATATGTATTTATGTATATATGTATGTATGTATATATGATTACATTATATAAAATATTGGATATATAATTAATAATTATTCTAATTGGTTATTAATAGTACGTGAAAATTTGACCCCTACATTGTTTACTTCCAAGACGACCTCCTTAAAGTTTTGTAATCAGAAACATCGAGAAGCTAAAATACGCCAAACATGGCGTATTTTGTGTGGAAAGTGTTTTGCA